>NW_003101677.1:2460406-2577698 GCF_000003855.2 Blastomyces gilchristii SLH14081 | reverse complement strand
CATCTCTCTCTTTATATCTCAATTATTTCTGAGCTAAATACTTCAGTATAACTGAGAAAGCAGATACAGCTTCATAAGAGATATCTGATTATATATATAGATAATCAGCTCTTAAGACTCTGCTGTAACTGTATATACTCTGATATCTGACTTCTCTGAAGTCTGTGTATTTCTGGAAGTCTTTATATCAAATATAATAATTATCTGTATCATAGATATAATACTCTCTGCTTCTTTAAAAAGAAGAATTGATAGTTATAGAGAGATTAAGTATCACAGATATTAAGAATATAAGTATAAGTTTTCTTTATTTTTTCTTTATTAATCTCTAAATTGTGTTCACAGCTCTGTTTTTATTTTCTTGATTTTTTAACTTTAATAAGCATATAATTTCTTCTTCTCTTTATATATACTGCAGACTGTTCATCTCAGTAGAAACTCATTATCTTATAAACTAGAGTGTATAAATAACAGTAATAATATCTTTATCATAATCAGGTTCTTAGTAAAGACTGTATCATTCTAACTTATCAGAATTCACAGTATGAAAGTTATGTCTCAGTTTCTACAGATATCTTATCTATTCAGATAATTCTTAAGTGAACTTATTCATCTTATCAGAATATTCTTATTACTGAATCTTAAATCAGAGCTTATAATCTTACTTCTCTGAGTTAATAATTTCTTTGATCTGATATTCTCTTTCACTCTCTAGTACTTTATAAATAGAGTGATAAGTCACAGAGCTCTCTTCTAAGAATTTCTTATATTCACAGAGTAAAGAGATATGAAAAATATTATATATCTGTAACTTAGATAATAATTTTAATCTATAGAACTGTGAGCTAACTTTCTTCATAATCTTATAAGACTCTATTTATAAGAGATTCAGCTTCTTACTAGATTTCTATGTGATGATATTTTCTAAACTTAGTCAGACTTTATCATCTTTCTTGAAACTTTTTATAATATGCTTGAAGTTATAGTATCTCTTCTGATACTCTTAGATCTTTCTTAAGAATTCACAGACTTTCTCTCAGATATTCTGAATTCTCTCAGTCTATTCACAGATATTATCACACTCTATAATATACTCTCACAGGTTTATTAAGATTATTCATAAGTAAGTTTTAGTGAGTATCTCAAAGAGAGTTTTATCTATACTAATATGCTTTGAGTTGTTGTATACAAACTCTGTAAGTAGTAATTAATATATTCAGTCATTCTAAATATAATTAACAAAGCACTATAGATACTGTTTTAATATACTTATCAGATATTCTATCTGATCATCTGTCTATTAAGAAAAAGCTGTACTTAGATCTTATAAGATCTTTAGTATAGTTATCAGATCAGATCAGAACTTCTCTATGAAAATTAATTCTCTATCTGAGATAATGTTTACAGATAATTCATATAATCAGATCATATTACAGATGAAGATATAAGTTAAATTCTTTAACTTTAAGTTTTTATAAGTGAATATAAAGTATGTTATCTTGATGAAGTGATCTACTATTATCAGTACACTGTTAAAACAGGTATTATATATGTTCTTACTTTCAGAGAGACTTATAAGAGTATTCATTTCTAGCTATTCTCAAGATTCTTATAAGATAAGTACAGAAGTAAGTTCCTTATATAATCTGAACTACACTACTCATGAATTCTGATAAATAGTATAAGAATTCACTATCTTCTTCACAAGTTCTCACATCTTCAGCTAGAAGTATTTTCTTATAAATAACTTATAAGTTCTAGTATCTGTAAAATAATCTGCTAGAGAAGAGTCATGATATCTTTTAATAAGTTCTATATATAAAAACTTATTTATAAGTATATAAATTCAGCTCTCTCTTTATAAGAGATTATTTAAGTCTCTTTAATTCTTTATTTCTACAGAGTTAATCTCTGTTATGAGCAGCTTCTGAATATACTGAGTATATTTATTCTTTAGTTACAGTTCAGACAATCTGAATAGAAGATCTTATAAAGACTTATTCTCTGTTTTCTCTTACATCAGGTCTTCTGTAATACTTTTCAAAGCTTATAAACTCTTCAGATTATAGATACTCTCTTCAAGAATTCTTGCAGAGATTCTCAGAGTGTTAAATTTCAGTATTATAGAGAGTAGTTATACAGGCTTCTTTTCTCTCTTCTCTCTCTTCTTTTATAAGAGATTGAGAGACTCTTCAGTCAATTTCTTTATAATACTTAGTCTGAGTATTTTATAAAGCTTTTCTACTTTCTCTAGTCTCTCTATATCTATCACTCTGATCTTCTTAATATAGTCAGACCTGTAAGAGAGTTTATTCACTGAGTTCTTAATTCTCTTAATATACTCTATCTTGAATCAGAACTCACTCAGTCTCTGAACTCAGTGAATCTACTACTGTAAGAGTTTCTTAATTAAAGTAAATTATTATAAGCTTTTATAACTAGTTCTAATAGTAATCACTATTATAAGACTCTCAAAGTAGTAATATAAGTAATAAAAGAATTTCACTATTATAAGAAGCTTCTAATTATAAATATTATAGTTAATCTTTATAAGTTACATCTTTTATAAGAAAAGAATCACTGAAACTCAGTTCTTATTTAACTATAGTTATAAGACTATTTCTGAAATTGTAAAGAAGAAGATATCTATCTTTAATCTGATTAAAAGTAAGAGATTAAAGTGAAACAGTATTACTCTATTTATAAATATCTATTTCAATTTTATAAAGATTTTATAAGCTTCTGAGATAAGAAAGTTCTTACATCTCTCTCTTCTTAATAATCTTTTCATTCTTTATTTATAAGATAATTTCTTCTTATCTTCACTCTTCAGTATATCTGTAAGAACTAAGAAGATTCTTATAAATATAAAGATAAATTATCTATAGAAATTCACAAAGCTCAGAAAGATCTGAATCTCATAAATACTAGTTAACTTTAATTATAATAGAATAGTCTTAATCTATGAAGATTTTATCTGAATATTATCTACAGTAATTACATATTCTAGGAAATTAATCTGACAGATACTAAAGTTATACTTTATAAGCTTAATATATAGTTCTGCCTTATCTAAGGCCTTTAACATACTTTATACATGCTCAGTATGTTCTTTCTTCTTTATAAAGTATATTATTACATTATTCAGATATATTATTATAAAGACATTCAGATATATATAAAGTATTTTATTAATAAAAGACTGAAATATTATAAGAGTATTAATTAAACTAAAAGATATTACTAGATATTTAAATAATCTCAGTACAGTTCTAAAGATAGTCTTTTATTTATTCTCAGACTGTATTCACAGCTGTGTATATATATTAATTATATTCAGTTATATGAATATAACAGCTTCTGTGAGATAGTTAATCACATTCTTAATTAGAGATAGAGAATAGTAACTCTTTATAGTCTTAAAGTTCAGATTATAGTAGTTTATATATAATCTGAGATCTTTATTCTTCTTCTTTATAAATATCACAGAGACTTTTACAGAGATCTATGAAGATTAAATAAAGTTATTCTTTAAATTCTTCTTTATATAAGTCTGTAAGATCTCTGTCTCATGATAAAAGAGCTTATAGATTAATTCTTAGAAGAGTTTCTACTCTTCTATTAAATTTATTATCAGATTCTTCTCACAGTGAAATAGAAGCTTAGCTATCTTTACTAAGTTAAATATCTCTGTAAGATCTCAGTATTTCTCTAATATCTGAAGCTCAGTTTTGATAACTGTGAAGTTCTCAGACATTTATAAAGTTATTATATAGATGAGCTTATCTTCTCTAATTAACTCTATAGTATTAACTGATTCTATCTCTGTAAGTAAGTCTATTAATACTGATTAAAAGTATAAACCTGACTTATAAACAGTTATATACAGATTATGTCTTTAAAGTTATATAAGTCTTAAGTATATATTATCTATAATATCTATAATAATTATAGTTTCTGTAAATCTTCTTCAGATTCTGAAGAGATCTTACAATTCAAAGATAACTTTTATAAGTCTCTCAGTTCTCAGATCTGAGTTTTCATATTTTACTTATTATAAGAGCAGATTCTTAGTTTTCATCACTCAGCTTATTTACTCTGTAAGCTTTAGAGACACTATAGTAAATTGAAATTCTGAGTTTATTAATACTTCTTATACTTATAGAGTAATAGTACTACAGTACAGTCTCTTTTTATAAGTATATATTTTTATTAAGAAAGTAACAGATTTAGATATCAGCTTTAAGTCTCTTAAGAAGACTGTTACTAACTCTATTTATAATTTCTTAAATTTCTATTTTAATTTATTTAGACAGTTTGTACAGAGATATTCTGATTTAAAATAGATAAAATAAAGACTCTTTTTCTTAATCTCTCTATTATATACTCTATTTACAGAAGCTTATAAAGCTCTCTCTTTTTATTTAATAGTCAGATATGAATCTCTCTGTATCTTATTATCTTTTTCTAGTAAATCTATTCTCTGTTATTCTAGCTCTTATAGAGTTAATCAGTGATTCACTCTCTATAGATTTATAACTCTTATAGTGATTTATAAGCAGTGAATAAAAGTTATCAGTTTCTTCAAAGTTAAGAACTTAGAGTTTTATTTAATAAGCTTATTCTATATATCTTTATTCAGTCTCTGTATAAATATTATTATTCAGATCTTATTTCAGGGCTCTGTTTTCACAGATTTTAATTTATATTATAATTTTATAAAGTACTATAAGTAGTCTTTATCAGATTTCTTATCTCTTTTTCTAATATTAATAATTATAGTTCAGATATTCTCTATTCAACTTATAAAGTCTTTTAACTTATTCTCTAAATAGATCTTAAGAATAGATTAATAAGATCTTTTATAATTATTCTCTAAATAATTCAGTCAGTTCTTAACTTCAGTATAGTAAAGATCTGTTATTATATAGATAATAGCTTCTTTATCTTTTATATTACATAGTTAAACTTATAAGTTAATTTTAAATATAAACTTATAGAAGCTTTTATAGATTGTAATTCAGTAAGTAATTTTAAGTAGTTATAACTTAAGAAAGTTTCTTTTCAGTTTATAAGTATCTTTGAAAATTATGTCTAGAGACTTAGTTTAAGAGTGCCAGCGTGGCTCAGTTGATAAGACTGATAATCAAGGCTGCACATATTAGAGATGTGTGAGTTTGAATCTCACTGCTGACATCTGTCACTTCTTACCCATGAAAGCCCTCATGTAATAGAGGCTGAGCCTAATTAATAAGGCTTGATATGAGGTAGAACTCTCTACTGTAAGTCAAGTCACTAGTTAAGTGAGATTCTACAAACACTCATCAGAGCTGATATAAGATGTCAATGTCTCACTATTCTACTGTACACTCATCAAGGTTCTAATAATATAGAGTCAAGTCTAATGTAGTGATTATACACTACTTAAGCAAGTCTCTAACTAGGACTGTCATCAGAGCCTAGCTTTCTCTTAAATACAGAGAATGATTTTGAAAATCACTTAACTAGCAGGTCTAGATATGTATCTAGGTTCTAGACAGAGCACTCTGATATGCTAGAGTCTGCAAGCTCACTGTCAATCTCTAATACTGGCAGAGAGAACTGCAGTCATCAAGTCTATGATTAGTTTCTAACACAGAGTGAGGTCACAATAACTGATTGATAGGCCTATGAGCATCTAATGATGCTGAGATCAGCAACCGGAAGCTTAGTGTGTACATCATCAAGTGAGTGATGACAGTCACTAACTAACATCTCTGAAAATTAGTGACTGGCCTGAGAGAACAGACACAGTGATCAGTTAATTATAGAGAGTTAAATGTAATTAGCTTAAGATGCATTCTGCGGGTGACTAGTGTCTGTAGTCAAAGCTGATAATTCATCTGCACTGAGTTCCTGCTCATATGAATATTCATGACAATGAGTTGGCTGATTCAGCTGTAAAAAAAGGTTCAGAACTAAGCAGATCTATTCAAAAAATTATGTCCTGATCTTTTATAAAGAGAAAAATAAAAGAATCTTATTTAGACAAGTGAAATGAAAGCTGGCAGAAACAAAAGAAGAGTATATATTATTCAAGATTTAAAATAAAACTCAAGTGAAAATCTTGTTTAATTAAATATAAAAAGAAAATATTCTCATCTATAATACAGCTAAAACTAGAACATGACTATTTCAAATCTTATATACAAAGATTTAATGATAGATTTGATTCAATAGAATGCTTATTCTGTAATACAAATGAGAATTCTGAGTATATTATAATACACTGTACATTATACAATAGTCTCAGAGTCAGATTGAAAGAGAAGTATAATCTAAATTAATTAAATATGAGATTCTTATTCTCAACTGAGACAGGAATTAAATACTTAATAGACTTTCTATCAGAAACTCAAGCAGCTATAAGAAAATAACTGAATTCAGAAATATCTGAATATGAAAAGAAGGAAATTAATCAGATATAGTCTATTAAAACAGCTATATACTATCTTTTAAGAATTTGTTTTATTACAGTCTCTCTTTATTTTACTTTATTTTTTCCTTTCTATTCTTTTCTATCTATCTATTTAATATGTCTATCTTTAAGACTGTGTTCTCTTTTCTTTTGTCATGATATTGTCAAATGATTTCAGAGTATCAGAAGATGTTAAAACACTGTAATTTATAAACAGTTTTTGTATTCTGGGCTGAAATTTCCTGATTTTGCATATCTGAAATTGGTGAATGTATGATAGTTATCTTTATAGATATAGGAAAAACTCTGAGAACTTTTAATTCTCAGATAGATGTCATAGTCTCTGACTGCAAACATCTATAATTGAAGAATAATAATAATAATAGTTTAAGAGTGTTTATAAATAGTAAGTATTTCTTATAGAAAAATAGCTTAGTCTTATAAAAGATACTCAAGAGTGTTCTTTACTGAGATTAATTTATTTATAAGTTTGAAAAGTTTCTCTGTTATAGATATAGAGAATAATATCTTATAAGTAATTAATAAGTTCTCTAAGACTTCTTTTATAGAGATTATTTATAATTCAGATAACTACTTCTAAGTGTCTGTAGTAGAATTTATAGAGATTAAAGTATACAAGTTTCTAATTCTTTCAGTTATAACAGATAGTTACTGATTGACAGAGCTTGAAATATAAGAATAAGTACTTACAGATAATTATTCAGATATTTACAGCTTGACATAATATATACTATTAACTACTAGAAGTATTCACAGTAGAAAGATAAAATATAGAGATTAAATATATAATAGTATTTAAGCTGAGTTATGAATAGTATTCACAAACTTCAGTCTATATAGTTGTATGTAGTCAAGGGCTGCTAACCCTATTGATTATGTGAGAGATAGGAATAGAGGTAAAGAATCCGTGAGAAGCAGAATTTCTTACATTCATAATAAATAGTTCTCAGAGTCTGTAAGAGTAATTGATTTTCTGATATACTTAATCTGATCTTGAAATTCTCTCAAAACCTTCATTAGAGCAGATGTTCTTTCTTATTCCTGTAGAAACTATGTCAGATCTGTACTGACAGTGTCATCAGCATCAGTCAGAGCCTCACTCACTGTGCTAGTTTTCACCTGTTCAATTTCCTGTTAGAGTTTCATTATTTTCAACTTCATATCAGTCATCTCACTCACAGAGAGTGAATTACATAGATCATTCTTGTGATTCAATATTCTGATGATGTTGTGAACAAGCAGATCTGTAAAATTGTTCTTGTAGTTATTTATTATAGATGTTATAAAGTTGACTGTTATTCTCTGTTGCACTTTCAGTGCTTCTGAATTTCATTTTCTACACACTGACATGTATTTCTTCATTAAATCTGGCGTTCTACCAGATCTCAAATTAACCATAGGTTCAAAGAGACATCTAGACATGTTCAATGATATGTGAAGATGTGATTGACACATTATCAGCGGTTATTTATAGAAGGGCTTCATAACCTGTTGAAGAATAACGTTGTTATCTATGTGTAATCTATATAAGGTGAACCTATATATAAGTTGAGTGGCACGTGATTAGAGTAGATGTAGTAATCATCAACATTCTTTCATCATTATCTCAGTAAACTCAGTCACTTCACTCCGAGCTAACTCAATCTGAACTACTGCTACTTTCTGTCAAGTCCTGCTAACATCTGAGTCAATCAACTGTCACAGAGCTTATACTAAACCTAAATGAGATATTCTCAGCAAACTCTTCACAGAGCATCTGAGAAAAAACAGTTTCTATTTATTAGTAACACAGAAATGATTTACTTCAATCATAATATTTAAGATAGAATCACTGTATAACATCACTTATAGATTATTTCTCTATTATCTTGAAGACTTAATTTTTCAATTTTCTATTGATTGATGTAATTTTTATCTGAAAATACATATATTCTGAGTATAAAGTGTTATATTGAAAACTGCTACTATGATTTTGAACACAGAAATGATTTACTAATTTTTCAATCATGATCATATCTAGTTATTTAACATCTTGATCTTGCTATCAAAACATCTATTCAGTTATCAGAGACTATAGTCAAAGCACTGAGTGTATTTTTCAGTGACTTTCAACAACTTCTGATAACTTCTGAACTCTTGATAATCTCACATAGTATATTAACTTGTGATAACTTCTAACAACTTCTAAGATCTTCTGACAACTTCTGAATCAATTATATAATACTTCTTTTTAACAGCTGAGTCAGACAACATCTCATCAACTGTATCAAATATAGTCAAGAGAGATTGAAAAAAACATGCAAGTCAGCTACAACAGTGACTTTAAAAGTCATTATTAAAGTAAATACTTTCAATGAACATTGAAGATATACTATAACTTGTTATAAGCTATGCTGCACTAGATAGTATTAATAAGCAATAGAATGTTATTCAGTGTTATCTTCAATAAATACTTCAAGATCTGTGTTCAGATTCTGAGTGTACTCTTCAGTCATGTATAGAATAAGTCTGTATACTTCAGTGCATGATATATGAATATAGTGACACTTTATTCATTGTCAGAACTAGCTATAAAAAGAGTCTTATTCTTCAATTCTATACAATTCTGATAGAAAAGATAATTATTTAACTGGTTTCTCTAAACAAGCTTGATGATCAGTAAATAAGAGATATAGTATGATTTCTCAGTGTCAATTCTTGTCTGATCAGTGCTGATAATCTTCAGAAGTAAGAAGACTTACTCAAACACATTCAACAGAGTGAGTATACACATATACTGCTCAGTTCAGAGTAAGCTCTTTATAAGTGATTTCAGCATGTTCTTCAAGACCCTACTTTACAAGAAAAGATTGAGCTTGTAGCTATTGATAAATGTCATCTTATCACACAGTGAAGTCAATTCTGTAGTCAGTTTATCAGACTGAGGCATCTGAGACTGCTTCTTTATAAGAATATTATCTGATTTAATTGTTCTGTAACTCTCAGCAGTAAAGCTGAGAATATCATTCTTCAAGAGACTGAATTTCATTCTATTGATGTAAACTCATAGCAGACTTAGATTATTTGAACTTTTATTAACTATTTTAATATCTTTATCAGCATATATCTGATTTCATATGATAAACTTGTATTCTAGAATATGTTATATTTTTTATTGAATAAGGTTATTGATACAGATGAAAAGATCATATCTTAACATATTTTAAAGATTATTATCTTTATTGACAGTTATGTTAAGATTCAATAAGTAGTGTAATATTTCTGATCAATACTTCTTCAGATCTGTCAGAATAACAGGCAGAATGTTAATAATACTGATATCTCTTTCATCAATGACATTATTCAGTATTTCATATCTTGAGTGTCTGAAGTGAATCAGAATATTCACTTTGAGAAGTTTATAAAATCAATATTAAAAATACAAATCATGATGATAATAATCTCACTGAGTATGAGTATAAATATTTCAGATGTTGAGTGTACTGTTGTATGAGAATTTCCTATTAAGAAAGATGATATCATGAATATTTGATAATGATGTGAGTGAGAGAATTGTGAACCAGATTGAAAAAGTCATATCTTGATTCTTCTTCTCTACTGAGCATTTAACTCTGAAGATTATGAAAAGAAAGCTGTTCAATCTTCTCAACTATCAGTGAAACAAAGATCTTAGCAAAGAACTTGATATCAGATTAGTCAGCTATCACAGTTCATGAACTTAAAGAATATATCTGATGCTGAAAGTATTGCATCAATATAATAAGTCAGAGTCAAAGTCAATGTAGAACAATCACTGTGAAGATATGAATATAGAATGAAATGCAAAGACAAGTCAATCTCTTCACTGACTGAAAGAGAATTATCAATGATCTATGTCACTGAAAAGCCCTTCTGATCTATCTTGAGAAGGATTGACTCTCATTTAGCATGAATAGAATGAATACTTCTGTGAAGAAATGCTGCAGCAGATGTAATTCAAGTCATATATCTGTATTTAAACAGTCACTCACTATAAACATCATCAAGGCATCTCAAGATAACAGTCACAGTGTCATTCTGTGGTCAGAACTTAAGAACTGATGTATCAAATATACAGAGAAACAGTATCATCATGATCAAGACTTTTCAGTGCCAGCTTCATGATTTATATCTACTTAATATCAGTGGCAGATATCTGCTCTTTTTCATCAGAAGACATCTATCTTTGAATCTAATTGAAATGAATTATATGATGCTGGCAATCTTCTTCAGACTTGAAGCTATTGAGATGAATTTAAAGATCAGCTTCACAGCTTTCTGTTGAGTCAAATTGCAGCTGTAAATAAAGTGTATGAAGCTATTTTTATAGAAAGATGTTAACATCAGACAATCAGAAACAGGAAGAGAACAGCAGAGATTACAGTATCTACTGAAATATCAAGTAGTGATTTAATCAGTGAAATGACAGCAGCTCAGCAGCTCACGGCTGTATGATGTATAAAAGATAATAATCTGGCCTGAATAACTGCTCAATATATAGTAAAAAGAGCACAGTAACTTAATGAGATCTTCACTGAGATCTCTACAGCTCTTTCAGCTGCTGTTGCTGCTGTTGAAGTCTCTGCTACTCTAGTCATATCTATTATCAGTGCTTTCACTACTCTGCAGTTCACTTCTTCTTCAAGTTTCTGAGTTCATTCTTCTTTAAGTTCACAAGTTCACATATCTACAACTACTCAAGTTCACACTTCATTCAAGCAGTGAAGTAATAATAATAGTATTGATATTCAAATCCTTTATAAATAAACATCATTTAATGAATAGAATGCAAACACAGATATTGTATTCACAAAGATATCTCATTTTAACTGTGTTCAAACTTCTTCTCACAGAGGAAGAGACAACTTCTCTATAGAAAATAACACTATCAAGTAGTTAGACATCTTCTATAATAAATCTTCTGTACACTCTTTGTAATTTCTAATAACTGCTGCTAACTTCTGAATCAATTATGAATTGTAGAGTTATAGAAGTGAATAGAAATATACTTATCTAGACATTATTAACTTACTCATGTGTTGTTTACTCATATTGTAAGTATAAATATGAGCTCTTTACTTCATTTTCTTCATCTTTCTTTTAATCAGCAACAACCTACTTATCAATGTGAAAATCTCCCTGTTATATCATCTGTCACTGTTCCTGCTGCTGTCTCTGCTACTTCACTCACCTGCCTGTTCTTCAATATAGTAAAGGTAAGTTAAATCTTAATCATAGATGATGTATAAATCAATCTCTAACTAAATAATTTAGCCAAACAACAATGTCTACTCATGAGCTTGAGTTCACTGTTCTTAAAGCTTATTATGATACTTACTATACAATAAAGCCTGAGAAGATCTGTATATACTGTCTTTATATGACTGAATTTGAGTCATTGTGTAAATGTATTGTTTCTGATGTTAGAAAGGTATGTGATAATTATCATTTTCATGATTTCATGTACTATGCTGTATGTTTACTATATTTCTAGAGAAAGCTTAGATGTTAATAGATATCATTATAGATTCTCAGAGAGTCTTATATCATTGTGAAATATTATATTAGAAGATCACAGAAGATGATGTGTTATAAGCAAGAAGATAATGATAATTATTGTCATATTATAAAGAAGTTGCAGAGTATACTGATAATAAATAACTGATTGATCAGGTTCTATCATGATTATATACTGAAATCATTTGTTGAAGAAGGTTCTCAGATTATTATCAGTGTGAATCACAATTTTGACTTGTATAATACAAGCTGTTTTTTCAATGAGAAGTTGTTAATGAGTTTTTCTTTGTGCCTGGTGGATTCTGTTAACTGTAAGATTGATAGAGAGATTATTAAGAAGTAGCTTTGTATTCTGTTACTGTTGCTGTTTTTGCTTTTACTTTTACTTTTATTTTTGTTTTTGTTTTTATTTTTTTTTTCTCTTAATATCTTCTTTCTTTTTCTTTTTCTTTTTTTCTTTATTTTAAATGATCAATAAGATACTATTCTTTCAATTCTGCTGTATAATTATCAAAGATTTTCTTTTAAGCTTAATGAGCTGTAAACTGCATCAATGATCAAATTTGCTGTTATATATCTGATTGAATGTTGTAAAGCAGTTGAAGAGTCAAAACTCAATCTTAGTCACACAACTGATAAAGTTCTCAATGACTATGACTTAAAGGTTTCTGAGTCTATAATAATTATGAAAGCTCAGCTTCTTTCTAATCTGAAACTATCTTTTAAAAATAATCAACATGTGAACCCAGATACTGCAGAATGATGAGATTGTTTTCTTACTTGAATCTTAGTATCTTAAAGATATGAACTTCACTTTAAAAAGCAAATATAGCTCATGTAACTAACTCAACAACTGTCAAAGATTTTCTTCTAAGCTTAATGAGCTTTAAATAGCATCTTGCTCTAGCAGTTCATGCACTCAAGACTGCAGTCTGAAGGTAGTTCAAGTGTAATCACATCAAATGAGAGAAGAAGTATAGCATTCATGAATAACATAGAATCAATTAAAAAAGCATTATTAAATTTCATGATTATCATGTTCTCTGTCTCTGATAGTAAAATAAGTAATAAGAAGTGACATCTGAGTTGAGATAATAATCATAGCTCACAAATGAATGAAGATGTCAGCTATTTAAGTCATTATAATCTTCAAAGTTCTGTAAACTTCTGAGTCAATGAAATCTCAGATAAATATCTGTGAACTTCTTCAAAGTTCTGTGAACTTTCAGATCAATGAGATTGAGAAAAACAGCACATAGCTTGAAGAGTATGAAAAGCTTTTCATTGCTAGTGAAGAATGAGAATGAGGAAATGCTGATCATTACACAGTTATAAGATGATGAGATCTTTGAGAGAAATAATGCTGTAAGATGATGAGATCTTCAAGGGAAATGATGCTATAAGGTAATGAGATCTTTGAGAGAAATGATGCTGCAAGATAATGAGATCTTTGAGAAAAATAATGCTGTAAGATAATGAGATCTTCAAGGGAAATGATACTGCAAGGCAATGAGATCTTCAAGAGAAATAATACTGTAAGATGATGAGATCTTTGATCTTTTTTTAACTTCACTGATCTTTTGTAAATATCTGTGAATTTCTTTGAAATTGTGTGAACTTCTGAGCCTATCAAATTAGTTAATGAGTGAGAAGATAAATTCACTATATTGAAGAAGAAATGAATAACACTATACTAATATTTTTAAATCTTTTTTTTCTTTCTTTCTCTTCTTCTCTTCTTCTCTTCTTCTTTTCTTCTTCTTCATGATTTAAAAAAATCAATATAATGCTCTTTTCTCTTATAATATTGATGTGAATACACTCATTCTACTTTCTTATCAGTGAAAAGAACATACTTACTGCTGTCACAGCTATCTCACATGAATAACTTCACTTTGACAGAGTTCATCACTCACTTTACATGTCTATTCAGCATGAAAAGTATAATGAGAATGAAATGAAATACTAACTCTGATAATTAGCTCTTCTTCTCACATCTGTACTCATGCTCACTCTCACTTCTCTGCTCTTATTCTTACTCTTACCCTCATTCTCATCTGTGAGAATGAGAGTGAGAAAGTGTCTGAGACTTCTCTTTCTTCTTTGAAGAACAGAGATAATGAGCTGAACTTATTCAGATAGATATGAAAAGCTCTCTCTAAATAAGTACAATATAATAAGAGAATAAGAAGCTAATATTATTTTATAGCAGTTCTTACTCTTATCTCTCTCTCTCTTTCTCAGACTTCTTCTCTTCTTTATTCTTTGTAGAGAAAGAAGTTTCATCAGAACTAATTAAGTAAGTAATATAAATATGAATGAGATATATGTGATAGAGAAAGAATTAATCACTGATATATTATATTAGCTTTCTCTTCTTCTTCTCAGAGTTATTATGATCTCTCTCACTCTTCTCACTCTTCTCATTCTCTGCACTAATAAGCTCATTTTCTCTACTCTCTCAGCTGTTTTCTGTGTTAAGCACTCTCTTCTTCTCACTGTCACTGTCACTGTTAATAATATTATATAGTGTCTCTCTCTCTCTCAATACTCTGTCTGCTAGCTGTGTTTGTTGAAAGTAGACACAGCTGACAAGTCAGTCAAGACAGAGTTAGAATTGAATAATGAGTAAGAGCTCATCATTCTATCAGTCTCAGAAATCAGAGAAATAATGATTAATCTCTTATAAGAAGTTTCAGTGCTTCTCTCTGTAGAAGCAGAGAGTGTGAGATCATATTAACTAAATAATAAAGATGAAGCTGAGTGAACAGCTGCTGAGAAAGAACAGATGTACTATCTATCAAGAGAATAATAAGAAATGTTAAGTATACTCTGAGAAGAAAAGAGTTCAGATAGTTAAGTTCAGAAATTCTTATTCTCACTGTTAGATTATTGTATATAAGAGTGAGTGTAGTATCTTTAAATACAAGCTTAAGAATCTCAGTACATTCTCACTAACACAGTTATATTGATTACTGTTAAAGAGATTATCTTCTTCTTCACTGAGAAGCAGTGCTCTGATAATTTAAATTCTTATTTTATTTATACTACTCTACTTTGTGAAGAAGATTTCAAGTAGAACTCTAATAAATAAGTAATTTATACAGATGAATATATTAAAGATTCTATATAAATATTCTTTATAAGTATCAGTTATAAATGTAAATTAGTTAACTTTGAAAAATAATATCTTAAAAATAAAATTTATCAGATATTAGTTATATTTATTTTAAATCTTGATATTTAATTAACTCACAAGTTGACAGAATAATGCAGAAGTTCTATTATTAATATATTTATCAGTGAAAATATAATATTATATATTAAATGAAGATGAAATAAGTAAAGCTTTAGTATATTTATCAATTTTAGTTATTCTTCTTCAGAATTATTTTCAAAGTATTAGATAGATTATTTACAGTAAATAAAGATAGTATATTTTCAATAAAAATAGAATCTTACTCTATATTATTATTGAATTTCTCAGAATAAGACTTAACTTCAGTATTAATAATTATATTATTTAAATTCAAGTTCATTATAATCAACTACTGCTGAATTCATACTTGATTAAAATACTTAATCTTCATCTTCAGATCTTTCACTTCAATTAAAAGTATATTTAAGAAGTGAAATATATGTTTCTTTGATAGTAAAAGTAAATCTTGAGATGAGATATAATCATTCTTTAATAGACTTCTAGTAGTAAAGAATATCTCAAGCTTAGTAATAACACTTATATATTTCTTAGTAAGTGAACACTCAAAGATAGACTCTAAAATCTATTATAGCTGATAAACTTATGTATTTAACAGACAGACTTAATTAAATATAAGATAGATATTCTTTATTGAATTTTTATAGTATTTCATCTTTAACTTATAGCTATTATTAAGATGTTTTATATCTAGATCAATTGCTTTGAAGAAGTCAGGTTTTTCAGATTAATTAATAAGATCTGTAATTATAATCACTTAATATAGAGAAGAGATTTTAATGAATTGAAATATTCAAAAATAATAAAGTATCTCAGTGATATAATTATATTGATTAGTACTAAGAAAGAAGATAATCAGAGATAAAATGAAATACTTAAGAAGTTCAATATTATCATACTTAATAGTATAGTATATTTAAATGAATAATTCACATTCTTGAAGAAAATGATATATGATATAGAATTTAATATCTTAAGTAGACTGAGAGATTTAAGAGTTAATTCTATTTCAGATATTAAGAGTAAATACTTTAATATATATATCTTTAATAAGCTGAAGATACTGTGAAGAACTAAGCTGTAATATAATAGAATTGATATCTTCTAAGTACTTAAGATTACTAACTGAATAATCTCAATATTGTATAGCAGTATAAAATAAAGTAAGACTTTGAAATATAAAGCTCTGAGAAATCACTGACTTAAGAAGATAATATTTCAGATTGATAGTAGTTATAGAATTTCAGTTTTAATAAGTAAGATCAGACTGAATACAGTGATAAGTCTTCTCAGAGACTTCAGCTTTAAAATGAGTATAGATAATAATAGAGAGTAGATTTATTTAAATATAAAATTATTCAGAAACAGAATGAAGTCAGTTACACTGTTCAAAGATATCTATAGATTTTAACTACTTTATCTGAATCAATTAAATGAGTTTTGTGATTAAAGTATCTTCATACACTGAAAAGAGATGAGTTAAAAATACTATATAATCTCTTAATAAATCAAGAAAATTATTAAATATCTTCTTATAAACTTTCATAGTTCTCATAATAGTGTTCTTATTTTTAAAAATAGTATTTAACTACTGAAAATGTGTTCTATGCATAGAAAGTGTATTAATAATAGATATTTAAAATAATAAATCATTTACAGTACTGAAAACACTTTTAATCTTATTATTATAAATCTTTTGAATAGTATCTGAAATAAGATATAATGTTATTTACTTTCAAAGCTTATTATTATTATCTGTTATATCAGATATATTAATGATTTCTTATAGTATTAACAGTCTTATAAAATCATATATAATCTGAGTTAGATCAGTTTCTGAAATATTAGAGAAAATAATTATAGTAGTAGTAGTCACAGCAGTTATGAAATTATTATATCTGATTATCTTATTTTATACAGTCTTCTTGAAGTTCATATTATTATAAACTATAATAACTTAAGAATCTTTGATAAGCTGCTGAAGTTTAATCTAACAGTAAGAATTAGTTAAGTGATTGACTCAGAAGTTGATAGAAGTTTAAAGAATATACTAGAAAATAATAGATATTATCAGAGATTACTAGAAGTTTAAGATATTAAATAGAAATATTAATAAGTTAAGAATATTAAGTTATATTTTCTCTTATTTAGTAATTTTTATTATTAATCTATTTCTTATTATACAGTTATAACAGAGTTTAAAGTTAGAAATGATTTCTATCACTCATCATTTTACTCTTAAGTTATGAAAATATATAGAGAGAATAGAGCTGAAGAAGTTTAAGTTTTTTAAGAAATAAGAGTGATATATAACACTTATAATAATAAACAGCTGTTTAATAACTGTTATTTTATCTGAGTCTTATTTATAGCTTTTTCAATTAATATATTTATTTTTTAGAATAGAAGTAAGTAGATTAAATCAGATTAATATATTAGTCTGAATAATTTTAAAAGCAGTCTGAAAGTCAATGATATTCAGATCAGAATCATGATTAAATTTTATAAAGAAGAGAGTATTAATAAGATATTTCAGCTTCTATTTAAGTAAGATAGTATAATATTAATTATTATTAAATATCTCTACTTTGAAAAGTACTGAATATAGTATATTTCATTACTTTATAGAAGTACTGTATTATTAATAAGTTAAGATATCAGAACTCTAAATTCAAGTCTCTATAAAGATTTTCATTTCTCAACTGTTTTACTGTAATATTCTGATAATATAAGATAATTTCAACTATCTTTTCTATCAGTTATAAGACATTGTAGACAGATACTGTGAGTCATAGTAATTTAATTATAAACAAGCTTATAGAGTATCAGTATCAGTATCAGTGATCTTAAATTCTGAAGAAGTATTAATAGATTCAAGCTCTGTTAAGTCACTATCTGATATATTATATTTATCATCTACATTGTTAAGAGACTGTAGTGATTGTAGAGAGAATTCATCTTTGAGTGATAAAGAATATTGACTGAAGTATGTCTGATATTGAGTATCTTGAGATTCAAAAGATATACTGTCTTTTATCAATGATTATAATATAATGAGAAGAAGTAGTAAGTTATAAAATAGCAGAGATAATAGCAGAATGACTGAGAATTTAAAAAATATCAGTTTGATAATGATCAGATAGATATTTAGAATAGATATATAATTCTAAAGTCAATTGAATATTTTATATAAGTGAAGTTGATTTTTTATATATAATGAAACTGTTTCTTCTCAGACTCTCTACAAGATATTAGATTGTGAGCATATGTGAAGTCTCTTATTAGTCCAGAAGTTAGCAGGACTTGGCAGAAGTCTAAAGGAGTTTAGTTGGTCGCGCTAATCCGAAAATATCGAGAAGAGAGGCTGAGCATGCTGAGATAACTTCCATCGTGTCTTCTCGTTGGGGGTCCCGGGTTGATCGGCCCTTCTACCAGCAGTGCGCTGGTGGTGATTGAGCTCTTTTGCCCCAGTAGCCTACACTAAAGGCCATGTAGCAGCTAGCTTCTCATAATACAACCAACTACTCAAAAAGAACTCCTCCATCAATCTGAGACTAAATTTTTATTTGAAAAGTGAATCTGAGATCTTTAATATTTGAAATAAAGTGATTTGAGATCAATGTAATAAATACAAACTGTAATCAGAAGTAATGGTTTTGGATAATATAATAATAACTGTAATTGATCCTCGTCCCAGACACGGTCACACGGCCAGTCTATGCAGGAGTCAGCTGATATCGCGTCAAAATAACTGCAGAATAAGAGCAATAGATGTAGATTGGACAGGAGTGGTCAAAATTTAGCTCGTGCGTTCATTAATACCCAGCCTCATATCACAATAGAAACAAGAAATGTGCCGTTGTGATCACTGTAACATGGACCTGGCAGAGGGTTGCAGACCATATCGGATGTCTTCATTACCCACCACTGCAAGTTATTTTTCGGATATCATCGTGTCCCGTAGCGGATCCATATGGGTGTTCGTTCGCAAACACGTCCAAATTTGACCAGGTGGATGGAAGTATTTTGAGAGAAAATATCCTAAGGGCTACTTTTATAGGACGATAATTTTGCTAGATTGCAACGCAGGTGCATTGGTCTGAGAACACACGAACTGTCGTAAAATTGGTCGACCCCGTACGAAGGTAGGCCAGGCCTGATAATATGTCACCCCATACTATCGTGTATAGCGCTAGCTATCTCCCCTAAACCAAGGCAAGACCTATCAAATTCCACAGGAAAAGATTTATATCATCATTTCTCGAAATACCGCACTAGCAGTCACCTTACTCAGGCTGTATAAAATATTAGCACACGTATCAAAGGTAGATAAACATCAAAGAAGGCCAGATCCCAGGGGCCACCCATCACGTAAATCCACACGCATAAAAAGAAAAGAACATCAAAGGGGAAACAGAGTATATAAAAGAGAATCAAAGAGAGAAAATATAACGTACCCTAACCTTCCCCCTCCTCCGCCTCATATCTTCCACCTTCCTCTTATCCTCCTCAAACTTCCGCAACAACTCCGTCTGCCTCTCCTTCCTCTTCTCCCGCGTCTGGAACCGATAAAAGTCCTCCAGCCCCTTAGTCTTCTCCTTATGCTTCTCCGCCAGGCCCTCATCTCCTCCTCCCTGGCTACAGAATCAGTCTTCGGCCCCCTCGTAACCGTCACAAAGCCATCGTCATCAGGCACCTCAGCGCCCTTCGCCGCCTCGCGCGCACGCGCCTCCTCAAACCTGCCAAATATACTCATGTAATTGTTAACGGTGCGCAGCAGCTCCAGCGCGTGCGGGATATCGTAGTTTGTTATGGGCTTTTGTACCCGCTGGATTCCTAGGGCGGGGACCCGGCGGTCATCTATGCCCTGGCCCCAGACGAGCTTGGTGCGATTTTTCGCCACCCTTTTCGCCGCCTTGAGACTGGCTTCCATGCTGGGACGGGTCGACGAAGATGACAACGGCGTGTGCGCCGCTGGGATGCAGCTCACGATCCCATGTTCGTGGGAGCTCTATTGTGTCTAGCTCTACTTGTAACTCTTCGGTGCTATCGCGTTTTCGTTTCTTGGCGTTGGTGACGGGGGTGGGGGTGACGGTGATGGTTGGTGGTTTTTTGACGGCCGTGTCGTGGAATTCAACCCGCTCAACTCGACCGGAGGATAATTGAGCGCCAAATAAATGTCGCAGATGCGTTTCTGTGGCGGTTACTGGAACATTTACAACGAAAAGCGAGCGGGCGGAGTCTGCGTCGGGGACTCGGGGTTCGTGTGGACGGAGGTAGATGTAGTGCGTCGCAGAGCTTTGAAATGAAGGCATTGGTGGGAGATCTATGGGAAGAACTGAGTAGCCTGATATACTCAGCGGAAAGACCAGTTTGGGTGCCATTTTGTAATTGTCAATATGTCCCGTCTAGTGTTTTTGTGCTTTCGATTCTAGATAATTTTTTAGAGTCGCCAGTAGTAGCTCAATCGTTGAAATTAACTTCAGAGGATATTTTACACGGGAAAAAAGCTTGGCACCGCCGCTAATCCTTCCCTTGGTACAAGTACTATAATGAAAACCCCCTGTCAATAGCAAAGACGCATATATATATAAATATTTTTAAAACATGAAATCTCCGCAGCACGCGAGACCGCGAACTTGATTGTAAATAAAGTTGGCCATTGTTTGCAACATCGAACCTACATCTTGTCTGGATCATTGATACCTCCATTCGTGATCACGTAAATGGCCTCGCGCTCCGGACAATCTAAAGACAAGTTCAGTGAACAAACTTGAACATATCACGACCCGACCTGGTTTTTGATTTTTTTTAAGGCAAGTTATTTACCTGGAGAATCCTGAATCTTTGCAACTCTTTCATCACCTCGGCCTTTCCGAAGCAAGACTCGAGTGGTTGAAGCGTGTGCTAGGATATGCCCTCCAACTGGTTTGCGTCCATCCGCACCAGCGAACAGGGCACTTGCTCCAGGATCGCTTTGTACCTGATTTGTCTGTGGGGAGGGATAAGCATAGATATCAAGCGGAGTTAACTCTCTCCAGCCTCCGCACAACTTACCATCAAAACGCAAACGTTGAATTCTAGAACGCAACTTGTGAGCCAAGCAGTCCACAGGATATGCGGATGGACACATCTATACTCACCTTCCGCCATGTGCGCGAGTTTCATTAGGAACTGGTTCAACTTTTGCTGTCGATCCGCCAGTTCCCCGCGCCCACAGTAATCGACGCGAAAACAGTTCATGATGCTGTCAATGATCAGCAAGCGGTACTCACCACCCGCAAAC
Organism: Blastomyces gilchristii SLH14081; assembly: GCF_000003855.2. Taxonomy (NCBI): domain Eukaryota; kingdom Fungi; phylum Ascomycota; class Eurotiomycetes; order Onygenales; family Ajellomycetaceae; genus Blastomyces; species Blastomyces gilchristii. The sequence goes on along the minus strand of NW_003101677.1, from coordinate 2,556,182 downwards.
TCTTTCGCCAGCGTGTTCAGAAGCTCCAGCTGGTGTTCGCTATTCAGTGCTCTTGCATACGCAATGTTTTCCAGCGCGGAATCCGGGTCAACACCAAACCGCTCCGCGATTTGTGCAATTCTTTCAGGGCGGAATGTGCCTTCGGTATCGATATAGGCTACTTTACCTTCCGCGCCCCCCATGTCCTTTGGAAGCTGGGCTACGACAGACATCGTGTGCGAGAGTTGCGTTTTGCCGCAACGAAACTCGCCGTAGACTTCACTGATACTCATGCTCTGAAATCCACTGCACAGAGGATAAGTCAACGTCTACTCGAGAACCATCAACGTTCAGGGACATTTGCTAAACGCACCCGGCCAAGATAGAGTCGAATTGTTTGCTTCCAGTGGAAATCCTTACGACCCGCTTTCTCTGGTGGCCAAGCTCCATTGCAGTTATGAATCCAGACGCTGAGGGCTGCATTGCATGCTTAGGTCAGTTTAAAAAGGGTTTCCCTTATGCTCCCACCAGCCCAGCAACCACTAGACGAACGAACAGCTTTGGAGTGGGGATACCCATACCTGGCATTTCTGAATAGCCTCCTTGATTTTCTCTACCTTGACTTCACTGAAGCCCTTGATTTTCAGCAACGTCTTTCTTGTGGCTCCATGGACAGACTATAATATATCCCGCCAATCGTTCGATATCCATTGCGCTAAGTGTTAGTATTGACTAATTATCAAAATGCCCCTGATACCCTGTGAAAGGACAGTAGCAGGAGGTATAGCATCATCAACTCAAAAGGCAAGATAGGGCAGTGAATGAGATTGAAGACCAGTTATCGTACAGCAACAGTATAAAACCCGTTTGCTTTCAGTTTCGTAATATCCGCAGCTCCAACACCTACACATAACGACGATCAGAGCGACTCTTTTAGCTGACCTGTTTCTACTGTTCTGGAATGAAAATGGCTGGAATTGAGAGGCAGGAGTGCAGAGAACTAACCGTGAGCTTGGATGCCGTCGATATCGACGATGAAGACATCCTGTCAAACAACGGATTAGACCTTGGTTTAATTGAGTGCCTCATCGAGAGCATCATCTGAACAACACCAGGAGTCAATGTTCCTCTCTCACATCATCAAACTCATCACTGGCATTTGACGCAGGCATGACTTTCCCTCCTAGCTCAGCTAACTATCTAGCCACTAACAGCCACGGACAAGGTGAACGGGGAAGGGGGAGGGAAATATTTCAAATAACTTGGGCAAATATGCCCCGTACAATGCAATGAGATTTGAAAAGTTACTATATAACGGCAAAATGATGGAGATATATAGATGGCTTCTAGATGTACTTCAAGAGAAGATGGGAGCAAGGGAGGGAAGAAGAAGGGGAGCGCGTAAAGGGGGCACGCCGGGACAGACCTGGGGAGTCACGAGCATTTCCCGGAAGACAGCGGGTTGACACAAGGCACTTGTCAATTTCACATCGTTTCTTTTTGTGTCTCCATGCATATATACGGAGAAATAGAAAGTTCAAGCTGATTCATAGAATTATCAAGGCACTGATGAAAGTGTCCAATGCACACGAGCTCTTTTTCTTTTTTTCTTTTTTTTTTTCCTCCCTCCCCCATTTGTGGTTGATGTCAACCACTGGAAATTTGGCGGCTGTATGCTTTTACGAAGGCAAAGTACCAGCTGGGCCCGTTTTCAGATTAATTCGCGGAAGGGAAAAGAGAGAGGAAGAAGAACCGCGCAAGATGCAGGAGGAGAAATTAGACGTTTTAATAAGGATAAACCCACAGTATAAAATGTTAGAAAAGAATAAATGACCGCGCCATATTCCATAGAACGAGGGACAAGAGCCACCCTTTTTGGTTTTGTGGGTGGAGAAAATAAACTGAAGATAAAAAAAAAAAAAAAAAAAAAAAAAAAAACCGCAAAAAAAGCGAGTTGGTGGTTCCCGTTTACCGACAATTTATATAAATCCACAACCCACAAAACAATCTTGATAGAAAATAATTAAACAGACCCAAGTCCCACATTTTTTTTTCTCGTCCATCATTTCATTAGCCTTGCTGAAATAATTTTTGAATTCCTTCCAATAATTTCCCGGGGGGAGGAGAGAAAGTAGATTGAAAATTTCTCTTCCCCAACATCCCCCCTAATTTTTGTCCCCCAACCTTGTTAGCCAATTGACGCCGTTTCATGAGGGTTTATCATATAAAGCCCGCTGCCGGATTCCAGATCGTAGAAATTCCCTTGGTTTTTTGTCGTGAAAACCTTCTTTTCTTGGCATATAGTATATATAAAAGACCTCAACTTCACAGTCTGGAGAATCTGACACGGGAGACATAATATGTGCAAAATCTTTCCAGGAAAAAAAAAAAGAAATGAAAAAAACAACAGGAGCGAGTTTAACGATAGGGGACCGAATCGGCTAGACCAAATACAAAGGGAACACAAAGAGAGGAATAGTGGTGGTTGGTACGGGTTCCGTCACATGAGCCTAATGGATTCGTTGGATGCGGGTGGGTTTTAGAGAAATCGACTTTAAGCAACCGCCGCTGTAGGCGCGGGAGCAACGGGAGCAACGTTATCCGCTACCCCAGCCTCGGCAGCAGGTTCTGCGGGAGTAGAAGCGACGACTTCAGTGGCGTTGTTCGGGCAATCACGAGAGATATGGCCAGCCTGGGAGCATTTGTAGCAAACTTTGCCTGCGGAACTCAGCGGTCCGCCGTTAGGAGCAGTGCAATCACGAGAGATATGACCCTGCATACTGTTAGATAGTGATAAACATATCTTTTGGAGTCGATCTATTTCATTGGGCATTTCTCAGTTGATTTGCGGGGGATCTCTCACCAATTTTCCACATGCGTAGCATTTCATAGCTTGGGCCTGACAATCCCTTGCAAAATGGTTCGGGCCGCCACATTTGTAGCACATAGCAGCTCTGGGATACCCCATGAATCCTCCACGGAAGGGAGGATTGAAGCCGCCGCGGACAGCTGGTGCACCTCTCATGGCACCTTGCATACCAGCAGACAGGCAGTTTCGCTATACAATAGTGTCAGCAAGGCCGATTCAAGCGTACAAGGAGGACAAAGTGTAGTAGGCGAAAAAAAGAAAGGGCATTTACTGCTAAGTGGCCGGGTAGATTGCAGTTGTAGCAGCGGCCGCTCGTGGCTCCTCCGTTGATGCGCAGAGTGGGGCAGTCAGCTTGCACATGCCCTAGACCCTGGCAGTGATAACATTGTTTCGCTGTAGCGAGAGAACGGGTTGTTAATATAGCTTCCAAACTGGGGCAAGAGCGGGTTCGCCTTACTCTCTGTTGTGCGAGGTCGCGGGCAACCATTCGACTCATGTCCTAAACCGACGGTTTAGTTAGATGAGGACTAATTTCGACTTCGATTCAATTGTTCGTAAGTTGGGGCTTACCGGGTTGTTTGCCTATGAGAAGAAATCGATTAGTCTTTGAGACATAGGAGAGGACCCCAGGAGGAGTAGTGGTGATAGGATAAATGGCATAGCAAGGGAAAAGAGCTTACAGTTATAGCAAAGTCGCTCCGCGGACGAGCAAACCTCTATACGTTACAATAAGCAAATGCTCTCAACTTCACCAAACCATCGATTTTGCTCTAGCTATTTCTCAACTAACCGGCATAATGGCCAATATTGCCACATTTGTAGCATGCGCGGCGCGATGACGACATCTTTAAGGATCTCTGGCCGTTATTCAAATTATCAGTCTGAAATTCTTTTTATCGGATATGGGCGCAGCTTTAAGTAAATTGGACCGCAAGGTGGACCGCAAGGCAGGCTATATAAGTGGGCAAGGAAAACCGGTAGAACGCAGGCTGCATATTCTCGGGCCGGATTGGTAAACCTTCTGCCTGCCTAACAGCAAGCAAGCGGAAGGGAACTCGAGGGAATGCTAGTTGGCAGCTTTGGAAAGATTGAAGAAGCAAGGGGGCAAGTCTTGAAAACACACTACAGCTTTTTTGTGCAGGCGACAGGCGACTCACAGTTCGAAATGATTTCTTGCTCCTTGTGAAAAGTAGGAAAAAAAACGTCACTCGAGGCTCCGTTCCGGCGTACTTAATATCCTATATTGTTAGCCTGGTGAACCACAATGACATACTCGTTTCCCAAGCTATGCACGGCAGGGGAGCACTCTTGAAGAAATTCCCAAGAACAGGGTTCGTTCGCATCTCGCAAAGGAACAAAGGAAAAAGAAAGGACTAACAACTCAGCACACCAATCTAAACCCTCACTTCTGCTCTCCGGTCCCACCAGGCCACGGGGAAAAAAAATCCTTCCTGGGTGTAAAGAGACACGGTTGTTTGATATGGACCTGCAGATTCGAGACAAGAAGACCGTCGTCAGGCCTGGGAAGCAGAAATGAGAAAATCTGTTGATGGGAGCTTGCCGACCTTGCCGAAAAGAGTTTAGCGTGAATATCTTCCCGTTTGCCCAGGCCTATGGGAGCTAGTGAGCTAGTGCAAGCATTTTATTTCTTTGAGATATCACCACAGAGATGGGCACATGTACTATTACTTGCAAAATATTTCATGGGCGCGATGGTAATTATTAGTAGCTAGAATAAATATATAGCATATCCCCTTTGTGTAGTACCCCCTGTGACAGCCTATTTTTTTAGGGAAAAAAAAAATCGCGCCGGATGTCTAACAGATATCCTTCCCAATCGTCCGACTAATGGTAAACTTATGGAAAACTGATGGAAATATGCCACTCTCACAAATTATATCATAGCGAGGATTGTTGTTACCGAGCTTAATTTCGGGGTGGGGTTCAAGTCCCCGCAGCCTCGCTTTCAATTACCGCTGGCGCCTTGATGGTTTTACCCTTCAGGAAGCCCAAACCTTCTCCACCCTGCATGAATATAGTCAGCGTTTGTCCAGGACAGCTGTGTAATAGAAGGGAAAAAAGGGACGTAGGGTGTATTTGCTTACGTAGCTTATCAAAGGGGAAACCTCAACGCCGGATGCTTCTTCCGATTCAGTCTCGACAATGCCACCAGCAGTTTGAATCCACCGCGCACCCTGGCGCATGATATCTCTCTTGCTGGTATCAGGATCATCCTCCCCTTTGCCCCGAGCGTTTTTCAACGGCGAAAATTCATCTTCCCGCTTGACCTCAATCGATGCAAATTTTTCAAGCGGCAGCAATGGGAATACGTCAAATACAAACTGTTCTAGTTTGATCCCATTGGGCGTCTCAGGTTTTATGACCTCGCCTGTCTTAGTATCGATGCAAGGGATCTTCTTGCGGGCAACATGATGTGGCAAGGTGGGCGCCCAGGTTTCGATAGACTCGAGGAAGTGGAACGAGTAGTAATGGTTCACGATATTCGCTGCGCGGAATTTGAGGACGTCAGGGTGTTTGGGATCCCTGGCTTCAGCAGTCTCCTTGTCTATTTCTGAGTATTCCACAACATCTGGTTTTCCGTTCCTCAGAAGGATCAGGCCGACGGACTCGGTGGCGTTCCGCTTGCGAACGACTTTGGTAGCGATGTCAACGCCCTTTGATGCCGCAAAGCCGAGGAATACAGGATCGGCAACCTTCACGAGGCAATTGTCGACGCAGTACGCGTGGATATGCTCGATGCCTCTATCTTTCATATCTGCTCGGACGCCCCATGTTAATAGCGCTTGGTATATGCCGCCATTACCATCAGGTGCTACCGCGACCTATTGCTCGATATTGTATGTAAGTTAGAAGAACAACAACAATAAGAAGACGAGAAAGTAGATGAAGGGGAGCATGGATAGACGTCTAGTAGCATAGAAAAGCGCGCATACCTTTGACTTGCTTTCCATTAATATTTTCCCCTCGTTAGATATGCAGGGTAGCACGCCTTGCTCAAAGATTATAACATTCTTCTTCTCCAGGCCAAAGAAATTATGTTCCTCAAAAAATGACTGGGTTGGTTGTCGGGTTGGCCCGCTGGTCATCACGTACCAGGGGATAACCACGTGTTTATTGCCCGATGAGTCCCGAGCCAACTTCTGCAGCTTCACAATTCTCTCCGCTTGTATCTGGAAAAGTGACTTTTTACTTGGAAGCCCAATATCAAAGCAGCCCTTTGGAGCAGCGCTACCCAGCCGAGTTCCCTGGCCGCCAGCCATGAGCACAACTGCCACCTTGTTGGCAGCAATCAATTGCAAGCCAGATGCGTAGAATCGTTGTAGAGACTCGGTATCTGAATCGATCATGGACGCTGTCGCTGATTCCGGCAGAGGTTCGAGAGTGGTTTCTTTGCCATCTTGTGAGGTCGCGGCGGGGTTGAGCGCCTTGTTGGCAAGCTCGTTAATGCGGTTTGGGTTGAAGTTGGAGAGCTGCTCGAAAAGTTGGGCCTTCTCTGTCGATTTCAGCTCATCGAAGAAGGCAAACACTTGTCCCTGTCCGGCTTTGTCATATTTTTGTTTCAGAGAATCGATCTCGTCTTGTGACGGTTCGCGGGGTAGAACTGCACCCTCCTTGGCACCAATGTGGAGGTGGTCCTTAATATTTGACACAAGTGTGGACATTGCTGCAGCAAATACTAAAAGGAAATAGGAAATACGGAGAAAAAGGTATAACGGTTTCGAGTGCTGGTTAGTTAATTGTTTGATTTAATCGGGGAAAAAGAGGGAATGAAGTTGAATTTTAAATAAAGCCCAGCGGGCGTTCGATACAGCAAACGGGACGCCTTAGCTGAAACCCCGCCAAACAATAATGTATGTATTTATAGCGTGTGATGTCAGTGGGCACAAGGAAATTCTACAAGCATCGGGTCCCTTGTCAGTGGGTCAGGGCAATCCGTCGGAGGGAGAAACAAAATTGAAAATTATTAATTGTTCTGTATTCGATAGCGCTGGAGGCTGAGCAGCGCGCTTTTAAGACATGGAGGCTTTTGCTAGGAGCCGCAGCCAGTCGCAGCCTCGGAGGCGACCCAGGCGGCTTGGCAGGCGGCCGGTTCAACCACAGGTGGCGCAAAAATGGCTACCAATCCAGGGGATGATGAACCTGACTCCTGAGGCTGAACTCCTTCATGGAGACCAACAAAAATTGCGATTTAAGGGGAAGATATTATTATTATACTCCGTACATAGGGGATTAAATCTAAAGGGTACATATTTTTGTCACCGCCTATGCCTCCCACTTTCATACGTGTGTCTCGATGAGTCTTTACTCCGTCTGTATAGCGCGTCGTTGTCATCGCCAGAGCGGCGGCGCGGAGGAGACCTGCTCCTATGCCTATGTCGCCTGGATGGGCTTCGACTCCGTGAACGCCTGTAGGATTCAGTATCTCCTTTCCTACGCATATCATCTTTATGAAATATCATCCCGTATTCATCTCGTCGAGGAGCCTCCGAAGCTCTGTATTGCCGCCTCTTCTCTAGGCTGGATATCCCCCCAAACCCACCCCGTTGGCTAGCTCGTTTGGAATTTGTTGCATTCCGCCAGCTGTCCGACAGTTTCGAAACCTAAATGGAAATTAACTGGCTGTCGCGTACGGTAGGTTGTGGGGCTCATAGCTAGAGGGAACTCACGCTTTGAGAGAAGTCAACATGGATTCTATGATCATCAATTAAAACACCTTGCATTTTAAAATAAGCCTGTTCACAGTCCTTTTGGTTCTCAAATTCGATAAACGCGTATTGCAGACTATCACCGGTCCGCTTGTCACGTATCACTTCACAGGAAAGAATTGGTCCGAAGCGACTAAAAATGAGGTGAAGATCCTCGTCTATTACGGTTAGCTTAGTATGTACGCTCAATCACAAATGAGGGGGAGAAAATGTGACCACCTTGAGTTACAGGATTGAGTTTGCAGACGAAAAGAACGTTCTCTGGTGGCTTGACCTCAGCAAACGGCAAATCCCCAACCATTTCCAAGGTCAACGCCTGCGCCCGAGCCTCCCGCTCCCGCCGTAGCTTTTCCACCGCCTCTTCGTCGATGTTTTCGTCCAACTCTTCATCGTCCGCAATCATTACTGTTGCCAGTTGGGCTTTTGAAGGGAGCGGGCTTTCAGGGGGTACCACAAGGTCCGGGGGATCATCAAACGGATCGTCTAAGATCACAGTATGCCGAATTCGGATATCTTTAAGCGGTCGTCCCTTATCGTCAATGAACGCATCGTTTATTTTCTCCAAGACATCGAATCCCTCCACTACCTTCCCGAATATAACCGCTTTCCCATCCAGATAGTCCAAATTATCTCCAAGTGTTATGATGAACTGACTGCCAGCAAGGCGCTCGTCAGGGTCTTTCGTAGAAGGGACCGTAGCCATGCTAACTGTGCCACGTTCTGTATGCTTCATTTTGGGCGGCAACTCGATCGGAAATGTTCTTCGCGAAGGCCCGTCGAGGATGCCCCAGATGGAAGACCCGCCATCGCTATCTTTAGAATTAGGGCCTATTGGGTCGCCGGTCTGGAAGGAGAAATTCTTCTGGACGTTGTAAACGGGCGAGAAATTGTAATACTTCACCTTGCATAGCTTCAAAAAACTGGGCCGCAACGGTTTGGATGTCTTAGTTTCCACCTTCAGTCGCTTCATATTTGTACAACATGCGGGGTGCGGGGAGGAAGGAGGACATTGAAGAGCACAGAATAGTGAAGGGTACAGGAGCGGATTTCCCAGAGTGGACTTACTTTTCGCAAGCTTTGGGGGAGGTGTCGACCAAAAGATCTATAACAATATCACCCAAAGAAGTCTCCAAGATAACGCTCATGGTCGCAAAGATATTGACCAAACGGGGGCAATTAAAAGTGAGGCAAGTGAGAACTTAGGTCGCGGGGGGGAGGCATCAGTTTTCAAATGGGGCATGGGAAGAGCATCAGTCATATAATTATAATAATTATAGATAGCTCGCGGTGCAACAGCTTGCTTCAAGGTGTGGCTATTCGCGGGGTTCGTGGGGTTCGCGGGGGGTTCGCGATGTTGCCGTGCGAGGTCCTGAGGAGGACGGACGTGAGGAAGTGAGGCTTGGGGTTGGAGTTGGGTCTGGAGATATCTCGGCGCGTGACGGTGGGATCGACGGGTTTGCGGGCTGGTTGCGGGCTGGCGTTTGTGTGGCCGCTTTGGGGTTGCTGGGGCTGCAGCTCATGACGTTTCTTGCCGCGGCCGAACGCCTCTCACAACGTAATCCTCAACCTCTCTGTTCACGCTATTTTATAGTCTCTGTGCAAAATATGATATATGGCGGGACAATATGATGTTATGTGATGTTCTATGATGATTTGTGTTTGCAAACGTTATCTATCATCTGCTTAACTCTCTGTTAACCCTTCCAACAAGAACATTTTCTTCCATCCTTGCTGGAAGGGTTTACCGGATGAGGCTTCTTCTTCCTCTGAACAAGCTTGTGCGCATGTCGGGAAGCTCATCCCATTCATTCATACTTAGTCAGGTTATTTTTACACTGTCGTATCTGTCTATACTGTGGGAGCTGTTTCTCTTTCTGCTCTCGAGTGGGATATCTCCCCGAAGCCAATGCTAATACTATTTTTTCCAAGATCCGCATTTGCCGACGCCCGCCGTGCGAGATGTCAAATGTACCCCTTAACTAATTGACGGAAGATCAGCAGCAAATCAAACTGATTTTAGGGGGGAAACAATAAATAAATAAAGGCTGATATGAATAAAGTGCCATTGGTGTCCTGGTAACAGGCCCTGCCTCCGCGCTACTGCTGGTGTGCGTCAAAATCTACTTTTCCCAACCGTTTCACGGGCCGTTAAAGGGTTCACTCACATAAGATTTTCCCAGGTTGTGTCTAGATCAAACTTTTTGGATCTGGTATGACTGTTTTAAGACTGTCGCGTACACGTGGAAGGCGGGTCGGGCAATCCATCGTGCGTAATGACAACAATCCTCTTTGAAGGGTATTCGACATTCAATTCCTACTTCTCCATGCATGAAGCCGAGGCTTGCAATAAGTTCTTTCCAAGGGTGAGGGAGGATCTGACTACCGGGTACCCGCAGAACTCGGTCCGCCTCTTCCAATACTTCTATCATCTGTGTTAGCTAATCTATGGAAATTTCTCCTTCTCCATGTCGACGCAAACGCTTTCGAAGCAGTGTTTCTGAGGAATATAGGATGAGCGCCATTTCTGACCCAGCGCTAACAAAACCCAAATTAAGCCTGCTAGACAGAGCAATGACGTTCAGAACTCCGCGATTATTTGTCCTAACTGCCCTACAATTCTACTGAAACATATATGCATTCATCTTGCATGATTGTTTTATTCTTCACAAAAGCCTTTTCTGTGCGTTTCCCTTCACTGAAAGCTTCCTCCAATCATGATAGAACACACGATACATATTTTCAACCAAACCAAACCGGCCGGCCTGAAGAAAGACAATGGACAATCTAGAACCTTACATTTTTGCTTTTCCTGACTGCCGGCCTCCTGGAATATAGTATTGCAAGCCATTGCAGCGTTTAGATTATGCCCCTGGTGTTGAATGCGGCTCTACGAATTACAAGCTGACTGTTGAACAAGCTTTTTTGCTGCTCATATCTCAGGCCAAGTTCCTAGGAGCAGTTTTCAGTCGTGGTTAAGGTCCCATTTCCTCTTTTTGGTACATATTACCGTTCATATACCCTAATTGGGCTTGCTGAGGATCAGGACGACTCTTCAAGTGGGAAATGGCGTTTTTGAGAATGATACTGGCAGTGGCAGTGGCAGATGTGTGGATGTTTGCTTCTGCAGCTAGGTGGGAGCAAACAACTTAATTGCATCTTGCATTTTTCATCCTGGCAAACGCTTTTTTTCTTTTTGGCTCCTTGCTCGAATCAAAAGTGCCATTCTGCAGCCCATTTCGTCTGCTTAGACCTATTTTACATTTTTTCTAGGCTCTTTCTTCTTTGTCTGTCTTGTCTTCTGTTTACGAAGTCAGCAATTCCGTATGATAAGTAAAATTTACTTTATGTTCTCCCAATACTTTTTTTTGCTTCGTCTAGTTTTGGATGAAGTTTTGCCTTTCGATCCTTTTCTCCCCCCTTTTCTTCTGCCCCCGCTGGCCTAATGGGCACCGCAGTTTACGGTATCACTTCACTACCCACCATGAGGATGGCGTCCAGCGTGTGCAATGCAGGGTAGGACACTTTTTCCGTAGCACTGGACACTCAAACCTCACAACCCTGTTATTAAATAAGCTGCACGACTTCCATCGCTAAGAGCCTTAGGTTCAGAAGAGGTACAACACGGCTTGATACATGGGAACACCGTGGAACTTATTAGACAAGTCAGTACCGTCAAACTAACTTGCTAAGCATACCTTGGGTATAATGAGTAATTCAGACAACACTGACTGCTGTCTGGCTATCGCCTCCAATGTCCTGCATGTTCTGCAGAAAGTAAACTCAAACAAGAGAAATAATTTGTTCGTCAGCTATATCTACACAGCATCTTTAAAACCTACACCATTCCCTGATAAGTTACCCAACTTGCTTCATTTTCCCCGCTATGGCTGAGATATATTAAGGATAACCAATATTATTCCACCTCTTCAAAAGCTGCTGCGTTGCTCGCCTGGCCTGAAGCTCTGTTGTTGTTACACGCATGGTGAGCTCGGGACATATAGAAACGGCCATATCTTCTGATCTTCGCTTGCTTGCTTGAAACAAAAGCGGACAGATAGATCATGTCTCCAGCTTACTTCGAAACTCAGGAGGACTTGCAATTCTGTCGGCAATCTACCCGCGGAATGAGCTACCCAGTTTCTCACTCACTGCGAGGTGATGTTCAACATGAGCTCGGGGGCGGTTATAGTAATCGAATATGCTCGACAACAGAACCAGGGGTTAACGGCGGCGGTACAACTACTCGCCGACGTATCCCGGTTGCTGTATGTTCATCTATGAGGCTAAAAATCCTCTCCTTCTTGTTTTTTTGCCTCTTACTTACCCTTTTTTCTATACAAGTGCGGCCGATGTCGACGAAGAAAGATCAAATGTAGCGGGGACATTGGCAACGGCCAGTGTACTAACTGTCGGAACGCAGGAACACAAAGTTGCCAGTTTTTGCGGGTAAGTTGGTTTCTCCGTGTTGTAATATACATGGAATGATCAGAATTGTTGCTAACGGTCCATAGGTCAGTTCATTCAACACCCATGCCAAACCATACTATGGCTGCTCCTGGCCATATCCCGGAGCGGGTCCAACGAGTGGCTCCTATGTCAACGGCGGTGGGTATGAGACACAGGCTAGCAGCAGAACAAGCTCTGTCTCGATTCACTCGGTGACTCCAACTTTCCTGCCGTATTCAAAGCCTCAATGTACTTATGATCAAGGAACTCAGTTTGCCCCGGTTTCCAGGAGCCCCTTTGTACCCGCATTCCAAATCAACTACGAGGGTGATTCCCAATCGTATAGTATCCCATCTCCGCAATATATGCTCCCTAGCACGGATTCCACGGGAGGTTCCAGCTATTCTTCGTACATAGGAAGCCCTCGGGCTTCTCAAGTGGGAAAGATCCGGAATGAAGATATATACCATGAGCAAGATGGCCATCCTGCCCTTGGATCTAATTACAGCTACATGACACATACCCAGCATCCAGTCTCCGTATCATCCGACCTTCCTTCCGCCCTCCCACTTCTCAGCGCAATCTCATCATCGTCGTCGGTGCCTGACAGGATATTACCAAACCCCGCATCGAGTCGTAATGGCCGTGACAACGGAAGCACGGTGGGAGCCCATTCGGCAGAGCCTTCGCTTCCTTCCTCCTGCGGAACTGGCCCAGGATTAAATGCCAGATCCTCAGGGCACTTGGCTCCGGATGGATTGTCGTCCAGCAGCCAGCAGAGCACGATGAAGACAACGCCGACTACCATAGCCAATGGTGCAGATTCGCCAAGTACCAGCAAGCCCCTGATCGGGCACACTGATATGGGATTCGGGTATGTCATGTCCAGCAACTCCGCGGTAGCAACAATGCGCCCAACAACAACATTCTCAGGAGTAGAGCCGGTTGAAGGGTTCCACTCCTCTGCGGAGAATGCTCTGAATGGACGATCCCGCCGGGGCAGTGTCTTTCGACAGCAATCCAGCTACGGAGCGCAGGCCTACGGCCATAGCACGGTGCTGCCCGCACACAGCTCATCAAGCACTTTGTCAAATGGACAGGAGTACATCCGTCTTCCACCCTTCGAGCCGTCGGCATCTAGGTGCTCAGACACCCCAGTGAACCCGACGTCTAATCTCCCAGCTCACAAAACGGATAACTTTGAGGGCTAACGAAATTCACGTATTCATTGTTTCTTTCTTTCTTTCTTTCTGTTATTTTTAATATTTGGGTTTATTATTGCTACCGGCGTTGATTTCATCTGTCAACGACAATGAACGAGTCTCCTTGGGATCAGGTTAAACGCCTGCGTACGTCTGCGCCGAATATCAGATTATACTGGAATTGGTAGGGGGTTGGAAGTGTTTTTTGTTATGATTCCTACACGGATCTCCTATTTTGTCTAGAATTGCCAAGATATGTCTCTCTTATGTTAAAGACAACGGTTGGGGTTTATTTCTTTTAATATTTTTGTTAATTGTTTTCTATTGTGCATTACATGCACAGCATCGTGTTATAGGATAGATAGACAGCTTGTTTTTATGGAAGCGGTGGTGTCTTCTCGTTTCTCTTCTTGGCAAGCGGATTAAGATTGTGTGTTTTAAACCGTCCCTACCTGTATTATGTCTCCCCTTTGTCCCATCTCGTCTGTTTATTTCCCCCATCCCTTGTTACACCGGCGTTGGTACCGATTTTGGGTATCAAGGGGTATTTAAGGAAAAGTATAGGTGCGGATGAGTACTGTACTTGGTGGTTAGAGTGTGTTGTGGTCAATTAGTTGAACTTTTTGTCCTGGATCCCCAGCTGCTGATTCGGAGATTTTCCCGTCACTATCACCAACCCCCTTGTGATAAGAGTAACATATGATAAGAATGGTTGTCAGTGCCGAGTTTTCACGATTTTGCTGTGGGGTAAGATAAACCGTATATGCAGAAGCGGATGACAGAATCACCTAAAACAAGGAGCGCGCGAGTCCCTGCTGGCACAACAAAATAATAAACGAAAAAGGTGTAATTTCTCCACATGGCTGATTTCAGCTAAAATACATCATCGATGTAGATAGATAAAGAAAACATTTCATCCAGCGCATTTTGGGACCCTTAGGCGAATCAAAAAATCCATGTCGTGAAGTCTCCACCCAGCACCATGAAAAACCAAATAAAGCAAAGAAACCCGGATCCCCTCTTTTATTTGCCCTTCTTTTCCTTCTTTGGTCCCTTGGTCTTTGCTGTGCCCCGGAACTTCTTCGATCGGTTCTTTCTTTGTTTGCCTGTATTTTTTGTAGATCCGAATGTCAGCTGAAAAAAACCAACGTATATTACCCATGGACGGAAGGACGAAGAATGGGGATATGACAAAACGTACGTTGCTGTCTGCTGGCCTTCTCAATCTTCTCAGCAGCTCCAATACGGACGAGACGATAACGGGGCTCGAATTTCTTCAGGGCTTCGGTTGAGTCGTAGATGAGGGCGAAGCCGGTGGTCTTACCACCACCATAGTGCGTGCGAAGGCCGAATACGGAGACTTGCTCCTTGTTGGACTTGTAAAGTTCTGAGAGTTTCCCACGGAGCTCGTCCTTGGAGATGTTGGCGCGGTTGGGGTGGAGGATGTCACTGTCGTGTGCAAGATGCCACAAAAAACCGGTTAGGAAACCACTGTATCATCACAACAACCAGACACCAGAAGCCATATATCCATATCCATCTGTAACATTCTGATCGCAAGACTTCCAAAGACTCTATTCCACATTCCCGCGCAAATGAAAAGATCAACTTACACAACCATCTGCTTTCTAGCCAGAAGAGGGTTGCGGATGAACTTGCGTGTCCGCAGGGTCACCGGAGCGTCAGCCATGATTGCAGAATTTTCGAGAAGAAACCACTGGCAGTTCGAAAAGTCTGCTTCGACGAAGGGGGAGGAGTATGGTTGGCGGCTGGGGTTTGTCGGATGTCGCTGTCGTCGAAAAGAATCACGATGTTTCAATGTATTTTTTTGATTTTGCTGGATGTGGGTTCTCGGCTAGGGCCAGCTCGCGGACATTACACTAGTCCTAATACGGTAGTTACATCTCCCGCGCTTAAGCCTCATCAAAGTTTTATTAACCCGACCCAACAACAAATATCGTCTTGATTGAAACCCGTAGACCTCACCAATACTACGAGAAACGCAGGGCTGTGATAATAATGATTGTAGAGCCACCCATTGACAATGAAGACCAAGTGGATTTACTTGTGGCTCAGTACCTTCAACTTCTTGAACCGCAACGCCTCTCTATACCAGCAGATAATGTCCTCAAAAGACCAGTGGTTCAGCAGCTGATCTACCAGAGAATGTTCGATGAAGCACACGTTTGGCCTATCCCTCCACCAAGCTATCGTATCCGGGTTCTCAAAATTCTCATATCTAAATTGGAAGAGTCAATTTCTAACCCTGACGAGGATGTATGACTCCTTTCACTCTGGTCTTCGCTGGCACGAATCATGGAACTACCAACATGATTCGCCGCATTTCTCGCATTAAACTATTTTCATTTCCCCTAACGATATCTCATTTTTCCAGGAGGTCTCGGATGATCTCATGAGGAGCTATAGCGATCTCATCGGTTGCCCACGACTGGCCCCCTTCGAGGAAGCCCGGACATTGTCATACATCCGTTATACAGCCCCCAGAGGTCACGCTTCACAGGGAAATCATAAAGGCCAATTCGTGATAACGTCAGAAAACCGTAACCTTATACTTGCCTCGGGAACCACCGGATTCCGCACATGGGAGGCGGCTTTACACCTTGGTACCTACCTTACAACCCCGGAAGGCAGGTCACTAATTGAGGGGAAGAATGTCGTTGAGCTCGGAAGTGGCACGGGATTTCTTTCCATGTATTGCCTAAAATGTCTTGGTGCCCGGAGCGTGACGGCTACGGACAGAGACCCTGCATTAATATCTACTATCAAGGACTGTGCAATGCAGAGCGACCCTTCATGCAATAGAATCAGTGCTGATATATGGGAATGGGGAACCCCATTTCAACCTAACCGGATCTCCTCATCTGGAGAACCGCACCAATCATTTGATGTTGCACTTGGAGCCGATCTGGTATGCATACAACATTCCCAAGTCAATTTTCAAACATCGTCGCTGGTGGCTGATGAAGCTTGCGACGCATTCACGCTGTGACTTATATATAAATGTGCAGATATATGACCGGGACCTTGTACCTCTTTTATCATCAACGTTACGAGAATTATTCGACAAGCACAAAATTAAGGAATTTATTTTGTCTGCCACACTTCGAAATCCGGCGACCTTTGAAACTTTTCTTAAACGATGCGGTGCGCGAAGGATTTCCCTTTTCCTTTCCCTACACTTTAATCATTATTGCATCTGTCTTGGTGTAACGTTGCTAGTGTGCTAACAGTCCGTTCTTGTCCAGAGGCGAGCGGTTTGGACTGTCGTCGGGTAAATTTTGAATCTCCGCCCCTAGAATCCCAGGATGGATTTTTTCACAGTACCAATGTTCCTATCCGGACGTACAGGATTTCAAACTCCTTACTTCCTTGATAATGTCCCATACATTTTTAAATCTTCTGCACGGCTGTAGTATACGACTAATATACCTTGATTCGTCCCCTCATTTGTGTTCATACTTTCCAAGCGCTACCATCTAAACAATTGCCAAAGACAGGGCTGTAAATTAGTCATTCGCGGTACAATCATCTTATTTCCATCCATTTTATTTTTTTCTATATTTCCTATTGTCACGAAGGGAAGAAAAATTAGGCTATGTCGAGGCGTTTCACAATAACGACCTGAGATACATATACCAGAACCAATCATCCCAAAGATTACTTGGAAGAGGAGGGAAATCATGCAGACATGGATAATTTAGCCACTGACAACTCAAGAAACAATAGCTTTTTCTCTCCCGCCTGCCGAAGAGGGCCCATGAGTATGTTTATCTATGGCCTTTACCTAGAGGATAATGCATATGGACATGCATGCCCACCTCCTAATATAATATGCAAAACATACCTGAAGATCCAGCCGCGGGCAGCCCCTACCTCATGCGGCCAAACAATCATATTATATCCCTCAGTACCAGCCCTACAATGCGTTGTGCTATACAGTTCCCTTCTTGTTTTAATATACCATATCATAAGCTCCGTCTTAATATCGGAAAATGGTGTCCCCGCATAACTCGCATATATATATATATATATGAATGCACACACAAACCCCATTAGAAGGGAGCCCCAGATCCACTCCGCCGCTTCCGCTATTCTTTTCATTCGTACGGAGTACCCTTCCTAGCTGCACTGCTGTACTTTGTAGTATTATTATGCAGAGCACGGACCACATCTCATCTCATCATCCACCCTTTTTTGACCGTTGGGGATGGATGGGGTAGAATTAGGCAGGTAGGTGGTCAGGAAAGCTGCTGGAAAGCGGGCACGAATCAGGGATGGGATTTTTCTACTGAGGCATACGTGTATCTCTATCTGCATGTTTTTAATAACCGCGTCTCGGGTGGATCTATAGAGACATGAGAAAGACCTACATAGGGTACACGGACGACCAGTCGGTGAAACAAACTTGTTTCTGTCGAAGGACTGGTTTAACAGATGGACCATTCCCTCAAAACCGATTTCCTCCACTATTGATGAAATCTGAACAAAAACCTCTAATGCTGTCCAACGGGTGATCGTGATACTTCTTCTCTACCATAATCCAACCCCCGACAAGCCTGAATCATGTAACCTCCGCATATTATCAGATCGACTAACTCCAGGAGCACATTCGGGCATCCAAAATACTTATAAGTCATGCACAGCATAACATAGCTTGCTCCTTGTATCTACCTAATTGCTCGAACCTAGAGATGTATCCATGGGAATGTAGGTACCCCCTACCCTTACTTACCGCTCTTAGTGGCTGGAGCTTTGTCAAAAGGCCATTGTAGTCTATTGCGCAGTACATGTCGTACTAAATTTATGAGATTCTTCTTTCCCGCCGGGATAGCTATGTAGAGGAGACCGTTGCTGTGTGAGTTACAGGGTTACATATCTAGGAGCTTCCATGCCATTTTTATAAAAAAAATATACACAGGGGTATACCGGGGGAAAATTATATTGTAGCAATAAATTGATAGAGTGCTAGATGAGTACAGCAAGTAACAGGTATATGCAGAAAGGTAATATCGTGTGCACATACTAGCCTTCTCGAGAGCTCATACGTTCAACTACCTACTTAATTACATTAGACAAACTGTTATATTTTATTATGTAACCTCCGTGGGGTGTTTCCAAGGCTTATTTCTATGATATCTCCTCCCAATCTGGACGATTTAGGGTTTGACTGGCTGACGACGCATGCATGCCGGTCTGTTAGTTTTGTGTGGACATTGCATATGCAGGGCATAGAGTATATTACATATAATGACCAAACCACTCAACACCCGCTTACACCCAACACCCGCCATTTCGCCATCACTATGATGAAATATTTTCAATAATATCTCAACAATGCAATTAGATTTTAAGATGATATATTATATAATGAAAATATATATAGAAAATTACATATAAAAATATATAGTTAATTCTGTAAATGTTTATTTGACTTAATAACTCATATGAAATACGAAATCTTGAATAAAAGCAGATTCAGTGAGTAAGCAGCTATTAAATCAGTAAAGATTATAAGATTATCAGATTTCTCTGATAATAAATTTATAAATATTCTGACAGAGCTCTCAAAACATAATTTAATTATTTTTTAAAAAATTGAGAATTTGCTTTTCTGATTAAAAAGATAATTTTTGAATTCTTTAATTTTTTTTATTTAATTACAATTGTTATTATATAACAGTTCATTTTTTCTTCATTTTTTATTATTAAGTTTTTTTTACATCTTTAAGTCTTTTTTTAATTTATTATTATGGCGGGCTGTGTCTGATCAATTATACAGACTATTTCATTACACTTTATAGATTCTGCTGAAAGCTTCAATTCTCAGTTATCAATTCTTAGCTGAAAATCTCACAGAATTTCTATTCTTTCATCTCAAAGCTCTATTATATACATGGTATTTCTAATCTTCTGCTCTGAAGCTTTATTATGTATATATATAAATATTCACTCTAATCACTGATTTCTGCACTTTCTCTTTTTTTTTCTTCTCTAATATTTTCTACTTTTTATATTATAAAATGTATATATTGTACTGATTTATTCAGTGTAGATATCTTATACTTGAAAAAAATTTATTATCTTCTTATTAGAAATAATTACTTATTGAGATATCTGAACATATTAGACTGACCGTGTGACTGTGTCTGAAACCAGAATTAAACTTTATAGTTATTATATTGTCTAAAAGCATTACTTCTGATCATGATTTATATTCATTACATTAATCTCAAATTACATTATTTCAAATATTAAAGATCTCAGATTCACTTTTCAAATAAAAATCTAGTCTTAGATAAAGAATATGTTTGAATTCTTAGTTACACTTAGACTGATCATGTGACCGTGTCTGGGATCAGAATCAGATTTTTTGATAGTTTCATTATCAATTCAACTGATCTCATTACACAGTTTTAACATTAGATAGTAGTTTCATACTATCTCAGTAAGACTTACTGTCTACTCTTATCACATTTTTCAAATGAGATCATGATTTTCACTTCTCAATTTAAATTATTTTTATTGCTTTAAATAACTTTAAATCTCATTTAAGTGTTATCAAAAAGTGTTACTTTTTAAAAAATTAAAAATAGTCTAAAAAAAACCTTAAAATGTCTAAAAATAGTAACTTTATGCCAAGAATGTGACTAAATGAGATCAAATGAGACCACTTTCTCATTTTTTTCAAGTCATGATTCCATTTTAAGATCTGATATATAGTCACTTTACATGTTTTTTTGATAGTCAGTCCCAGCGGGATTCACGCCAAGAAATGTATGAGACTAGACCAAATGAGATTAAACATGAAATTCATGATTCTGGCAGTCAGTCTAGTCACATTTTCATTCTGATCTTATTATTAAAAATGATATTAAATAAAACTATGAAATTATTTCTCACTTACATAATATCATAACATAGTACTCATTTGTTGAAAATTTAACAGAGAGTGTTATTAAATATCATTACTTTTCTAAATACAGATTATAATTAATATCATTTTAATTAAAAAAAAAATATAAAATATAAAAAAAAAACAAAAAAATAAAAAATAAAATAACAACAAGAAAAAATCACAACAAAAAAAAAAGAAAAAGAAAAAAAGAAAAAAGAAAAAAAAAAAAATCAAGATTATAGAGCTATAATACTCTTAAAATATTCACTCTTCAGAGTCTTTACAATGTTTATTATTAACTGTGTATTTCTTACAGTGAGAGTAACATGACTGTAATAAGTCATTGTCTTAATATTATCTAATAAATAATCAGTATATATCTGTATAAATGTGAATAATTAGAAAATATATACTTAAAAAGTGTGATCAGAGTGAACTCTGCTGTCACTTGAATAATATTAAGAGCAGAATACTGAAATCAATGATTCTTCTTATCAATTTCACAGATAAGATGTGTGAAGATAATCTTGAGAAATATAAGATCTTCTGACTTCTGATAAAAACAGATCTCACAGAGAGACTCTATTTTTATTATATCAGAGACTGAGTGTTATTAAAAAGCATTACTTCAATACACATGTACTTACTATAGCAATTCATTCTCTATATATATAACTGAGAATTGCAGCTTTCTTATACTGCATAACTCTCTCTGAGATGCTGTCATCAGTTTGTAACTCACATAGTCTCTCAGTTCAGTATATACTGTATATATACAGCTCTGCATGCTGAGGCTGTATTAATTATCATGATCTGACATAGTACTCACTTTTCACAGGTCATGTTTCATTTAATTGAGAGAAAGAGAGAACACAACTACTGTTTTATTTAAGAGAAGATGAATAATTGAATCTATAGAAGCTAATTTGATTTCTTCTGTATTTAAAATTTAATTAGTCTATACTCTTCAATTTAAGAGTTTCTGAGAGTGTTTTAATAGTTTTCATACTAGCTTGAAATTAGTAATTGATTGAAGAAGAGAAAAGAGAGAAGAAAGAAATGAGAATAACTTATCTTTATAATATGAAAATAGAGAATTGCTGCAATTATTTACTCTAGTAACAAAGATCTGTTTTCTGCATATATCTCTGATATAGATTATATAATAACTGTATACAAAGAATATTAACAGTGCATGTATTAAATGAAGATAATATTACTATATAATACTGTAGCTATTTCTGTACATCTCTGAAAGCTGTTAATATTTTCTTTAAGTCTCTTTATATTTGATAAGTCAGTAATATATTTCAATGCACTCTCTCTTTCATTATCATTATTATTATTATTATCATTATCATTATCACTATTATTATTATCACTATTATTATTATTATTATTATTATTATTATTATTATTATTATTATTATATCATTTCTGATTATCTCTTCTATCTTCACTTCTCTTTTACACTTACTGAAATCAATTATGTCATTTCTCTTCAAATATTCTGCAGTTCTGTAAATCATGAAGATATGTAAGTGCTGTCACAGATTAAAAAGAGAGAAGAAAAAGATATTCAAGTGAGAGAAGACAGATTATAAGACATATTATAATATCTTGAAGAGATTTTATAAAAGAGTAAAATAATAATAATTTTAAGTAACACTTCTGATAGATTTAGACTGAACTAAGTATAGAAATAATGCAGATAACACTATCTATAAGAGATTGAAGAAGAAGATAGTGAAGAGTCTCATATAGTAGTAATAAGATTAGAAGAAGTTTTGAGAATAATTTAAGACTAAGATAAAGAGAGAAAGAGAGAAGAAGAGTGTTACTATAAATAAGTAACAGTAGAAGAAGATTAAGAGAGTGTTAGAGTAGAAGATAAAGAAGTCAAAACTGATAAGTTTTTTATTTATTAAGAGATAATGATTTTTAATAATACTTCTGTTCTCTAATTGATTAGCAGAAGCTGACAGAGAAGAAGAAGATTGAGATCTTATTCAGATCTCAAATACACTTCATAATTCAGAATATTGAGAAGATAGTTCTACTTTCTGAGTATATCAATCTGCTTATCACTGAAATGAAACCCGAGATAGCAGATCAGAAAATGCAGGATTTTGAGACACAGATTGATCTGGCTGAGAAAGAGCAGTGAGAACTCTTCTCTGAAAAGACAGTAGAGAGAGATTTTAAGATGATTATTATCTTAGATAAGAAGAAGAAGAAGAAGAAGAATAAGAAGTAAATTATAAAGAATAATAAGAAGAATAAGAAAGAGAAGAAAGATAATAAGTAGAAAAAGTTTTTTTCTTTGTATATTAATTAGTTATAAGTTCATAATTATTAATAATTGAAATTAATTTTGAGTTTTTAAAAATTATTATACAAGTTGTAATCAAGTCAGGAATAATATATATATATATATATATTTAACTATTATGATTCACAAATCACTATAATATATAAGTATCAACATTTTTTCAATATTGATATTTATAATATTAATATATTTTTAATAATATTATCTGATAATACAATTTGATAACACTCTCTTTCACAATATTAATATATTTCAAGAAATATGATAGAGATTAATCAAGATTGTTTATTTATTTTTATATATTGATAATATTCAATCTGAGTTAGTACTAAAATTATAACTAAGCTAAGAAAGAAGATTATTTTCTCTTATAATAATTCTTCTTATATATATCAGTGATTAGTTATTATCTTTATTAAAAATAAATTATTATCTTTCTTAAATCTTTATCATGTCTTCTGAATTTACTTCTTTTACTTCTTTTACTTCTATTAAAGATTTATACACTCTTTAAGAAATCACTATAAATTATAACATCTATATTATTAATAATTTAATACAGAATACTCTCTTTTAATTATAATAAATAATCACTTTATTCTTCACATCTGATTTCAGGTTATAAAATTTATGAAAAACTCAACATAAATATTGAGATGAACTATGAAATAATTATTAACAGATTGCATTGCAGATTACTGAAGAGTTATCTGTCTGTTATAATCACTATAACTTTAGTCAGAAATATTCATCATAAACTAATTATAGCTCTGATAAAATTTCTTAACATCTGAAGTCATTAGAATATAGATAATAAAAGAAAAATAATCAGAAAATTACTACTGAGCTGATAAGTTACTCTATCAGATAATAATTTTTAATAATACTAACTTTCTAATTTGAAGAAAATCATGTAAAAACAATTATATATCAGTACTCTGATTTCATAACTCTCATCTGATAACTTCTGTGAATAATTACTTCATATATGTATATCTTTGAATCTTTCTCTTTGATCAATTGAAAACTCTGAATTCTGAATACTTTTTTAAATACTTAATTCAAATCTTCATATTTCATATTGATCTTGTCTTCAGTTCAATCTTAAGATATACTATAAAGTTAATATACAATATCTAGAATCAGAGTTAAAGAATTATTAAAGAGTGTCTCTCACAGTGAATGTATAAACTAGTATAAATAATCTTATATTTATAAGAGTTACATATTATTACATTGATAAGAACTGAACTTATTAAGAGACATTAATTAAATTTGAATCATTAATCAGTAGTCATACTGAGAATTATATAGCAGAGATATTAATGCCAGTGATTAAAAATAACTATTAAGATATTAGTCTCAGTCTTCTTATAATTATAACTGATAATGCTGTGAATAACTATGCTATAATAAAGAGCTTGAAGCAAAAATTAACTTTGTATTTCTGAAATAATAAACAAGATTATATTCTCTGCATTGCTCATGTAGTTCAACTTATAATATAAACACTGATAAAGAATCTTAACATTAAGATAATAAATAATGAGATGACTGATTCTTGAAATAAGAATGAGATGAAAGTAATTACTCAAGTAACTTTTATATTCACTTTGTAAAAGATAATATTTTTTAATAACACTTTTTAATATTGCTTTTTAATAATACTTTTTAATAACACTACTGTTAATTTTGAATAGATTGACTAATAATTTAAATATCACAGATTCAAAACATTGCTAATATAATTTATATCTTCTTTAAATAATAACAATGATTTTATAATATTTAATAAATGAATAAATCAGTCACATCACTGAATATGATACAGAATATTAAAATATAGTGAAGTTTAATATATAAGATAGCTGTTCAGACTCTTTGATTATATCAGATAATTAATTATGAAGTATAATACTCTGATTGAGAAAAGATTCAGATATTGAAACTTTCTGATATAAAGTGAACTCAGTTGAAATATGTAATTGATTTACTGTTTCAGTTTTATAAGATAATAAAGACAGTCTCAATTACTTATATATCAATAGTGCAGTCAGTCTGATAAGTATATAATAGTTTATTTACTTATCTTGAGAAGTAGTTAAATCACTTAAAAAGAAATTCAGTCTGAAATAATACTATAGTGCAGGCTATTATTACTGTAAGAGATAAACTAGTATATTATTACAGTAAAACTGAACAATCTTTTACAGAGTACTATACTATAACAGCTCTACTAGATTTCTTCTATTAAGTTAATATCTACACTTTTTAAGATTGAATAGAGAGAAAATGAGACTTGTATGTTAAATTAATCTGAGACTACTATAATACTAACTATCAGAGATTTGAACAAGCAGATGTTTAAGATATGAAAACAGTGAAATATAATTCTTTAATAAGTAACAATCTTTAATAACACTTTATATCACATAGAACTATAATACTAATTTTGAAACAGAACTTGTATATATTGATTACAACTGAAAATCAGGCAAAACTACATACTTATAAAACTGAATTTAACTGCTATTTTTAAGAAAATCTGATGAATTTACATACTACATCAATTCTAGAGTTATAAAAAATTGTTAAGAGTATATATTCAACTATTGCACTGATGATGTATGATATTCTGATAATTTTATTATCAGAGATGAGAATGAAGTGAAAGTTCAACTCAAGTCAAGATATTTATCACTATTACTGAGAATAATTATAAGAAGAAATAATCAAAAAACTTATAATTGTAAAACATGAAATTATCAGATAGTTTAATATCTCTGATCACAGTAGATCAGAGAAGTGTAGTTTTTATAAGAAAGTGAAGAATAAACTTACATAAGAATGTATTTAGTTATTTCATAAGTATTATCAATAATTGTTATCAAATTCTGATTATATAAGCAATCACTGAATGAACTGAATGAGACTGATTTTAATCTTCAGTCTCAGTCTCATTCTGATTTTGAAAGAATAATCATCTTTCATAGTTTATTCTGAGAAATAACTCTCATTTCACTGTTCTTGAATTAAATTTAGTCATTTTTCACATCATTTCTCTCAGAAATGATTCATTTTCAGATTTTTTTGAGGCTTGGTCCTGGTGGGACTCACGCTAAGAAATGTATGAGATCAGATTATATGAAATTAAATGTGAAATTCATGATCTTGCTGACCAGTCTAGAACACATAATAATATATAAGAAATAAGAGAAATGAATAATTAGTTAAGTAAATATTAAGTCTCTAAATAGAAGCTTACTTATCAGTCACTCTAGCTCTGTAATAAGATCTCATAAAGAAATATCAGTGAAAGACTTAAGAGTTCCGACATCTTAAATATATGAGATATTTATACAATTACACTTCTTCTGATTTCACAGATATTATACATCTGATAAATGATATATCTACTGATAATATAAGAGAACTCTTGAATATAAGTATAAACACAGTATCATCATAACTCTGAGCAATGTTAAAAATCATAATAATAATAAATAGCTGATATACATGCAACTTAATAATATTAATACAAAGAAATTCAATAATTATCTTAATAAAAAACCTCTGCACAGATAATTTCAACACTGATAGAATTGAATATAAACATAACATAAGTACTGAAGAAACACTTAGATACTTTTATATATTTTAATACTTCTGACCTCACTCTCTACTCATCATAAAGAATGAAAATGCTTATGAAACTAAGTGTAGATAAAGATGTTATCAGTTCATTAACTAATCAAGATTAATATATTAATAATCAATTGAAGAATCACAATAAGACAGAAGTTTCATTTATAAATAAAGATATATAAACTAGTATTATATACATCTGATAATATTATCAGACATCTCAATATTCTGTTTAGAGATACTGCTACATAGTAGAAAGCATTAGATTAATTATAGAGTATTTAACAGAGAAATACTTCTCTTACTATATTCATCTCTGACTTCAATATCAAGATACTAGAAGTAGATGATCAATCTTGAGAGAATCAAATGAAGATTAGCAGTGATCAATGATTTTTGATAACCACGAACTCGCTCAATTTTTCGAATAAGAACCCGCCGATAGATTCATCGAAAAGCCCTCCATCATACGAGCATTTTGACCCCATCGCCAACCGCATACCCCGTGTGGTGGTGGAGTTATCCAGCCAAATGTGAACCAGACATTGTTTGAAACTCCTGTGTGGGATTATCCCCCGTTCACCCCTACCACACCACAACCCCGGGCCAAATTGCCATACAAATTGTAAGGTGAAGAGACCTAGCCATATGCACCAATCTTCTTGATTTTGGAAGATCCCCGATCTGTAATTGTGGAGATATCTGAGGAACAGTCTATCTTTGATGTTCCAAAACATCAACACCAAGTCCCACCCTCGTACCGCCCTTTCCAATCTGGCCCACCCCCGGCAGAAAAATACAGAAAGATACCTCGGCAATAATATCAAGCACATAATCAACAGACACATCTGAAGTGCATCCTCCATGAAACCCCTGTCTGTTCTTGGTGTATCAAGATATCAACACCAAGTCTCACCCTTGTACTGCCCCTTCCAATCTGGCCCATCCCCAGCAGAAAAATACAAAAAGATACCTCAGCAACTGTATTTGATACATAATCAGCAAACAATAAGTCAATGATATGTTAACAACTATAAAATCAGTATACTTCAAGATCTGACTGAGCCTTTGATCTCTGCACAGTGAGATATATTAAATCTAGTTTTAATATCTCAATATTCAATAGATTCTGTAAGAGATTGAGAACAGCAATACTAGATTTCTATTAAATTTGAGACTTAACTCTATATTAATATAATCATTGATAAAGTCTTCTATTCTTCTATTTTAAGATATAAATAATCAGTTTCTCTACATTCTACTGACAATATTTATATTATTATATAGAAACAGACTTATATTCTCTATAATATCAAGACTCTGAAGAGGGGAAGTCTTGATAGAGAGTATATAGTAGTATATATCTTAGCAGTTTGTATCTCATTCTTCTGCAGTAGTTAATGCAAAAAAAAAAAGATCTTAGAAATAGTTTTTTACTTCTCTTGAAAAAGTAAGGTGTTTTTCTCTGAGTTTTACACAGTATTCTTATAAAGAATTAAAAACTGAGTTGTTTTTTATTATAATTTCATATTCTTTTAAATAAGAATTACTTTTTCAGTAACTGAAGAGCTTTTATTAATATCTAATTCTTTTTTACACTCTTTATTACTGATTTGAGTTGCATACTTATTGTGTGAGAAGATGAATGATTTAGAATAAAATTAAATAGTTTTAATCAATTTCTCTGTAAAAAAATTAACTTATTTTTTGTCAGTTTTTCTCTCAAAAACTGTTATATTATCTGATTTATTATTAATTAATATCATACTTTTTCTCACTGTATTTCAAGAAAGAGATTGTAAAGATTTTATTAATTTATCTTAAAAAGTAATTTTAGTTTATTAGATTCTCTTCAAAAATCTAATTTAGTTACTGAACTAGTGTGAAAAAAATCAGGTAATCTATATATAAAAGTATTTTATTCTTCTTTTGAAACAGTCGGACCAACTTTTCAATTAAAAATAGACTTAGAAATCTTCTAATTAAAACAGTCTGACTAACTTTTCAATTTAAAAGAGTTTAATAAATCTCTTAATTGAAACAGTCTGATCAACTTTTCATTGAGTGAGAAAAATGCGTTCAAAAATACACTCAGTTGATGTGGAAAAAGATGCTTTCTCAAATACTATTTCTGAGATTGAAATTCTGAAGAGAAGAAAGAAAGAAGAAATAGAGAAATAATAAGTTCTTGAAATACAGAAGCTTGAATAAGTAAGTAAAATTCTTGAAAAACAGTGTCTGAGTGATATGAATGAAGAAGTTCTGTTAATTCTTCATACTCAGACTAAACAACTACAGAATATAATCAAGTTCAAACTTGAGATTTTAAACACAGTTTAAAAAACATTGAAAATTTCTAGTATAATCACTGATTCTTCATTTTGCTCTTTCTCTTTTTCTACTTCTTCTTCTTCTTCTTCTTTAAATCAGAAGAAAATATATACTTCAGCAGCTGAATCTGCTGTCTCTAAATCTACTGTCTCAAAACCTGCTCAAAATTTCTGAGAGAACTGAGAAGAATACTGCTCATACTTCTATTCATAGAAAAGTAGAGAAAAAAATGCAAAAAGAGAAAAACTTTCAAATCTTCAGAAATAGAAGACTTATTCTCAAAGTCTTAAATCAGAATATCTTACAGAAAAACAAGCTGAATTTAAATCTCATTTTCAGAATCAGAAATGAAATTAATCAGCAGTTCTTTTCTCAGTTAATAATTAATATTGAAGTTCAAAAATCAGTTATAGCTTTAATTGAGTTATTCTTCTTTAAAAATTCCATTATTCTGACTACAATGTCTGAATTTAGTGCAGAATTTCTTATTCAGAATAATAATCTCTGAAAATCAGTAGTAAAATCTTTGTTAAATACAACAATTCTATCTAAGAGAGATGAAAAGTGAGACAAATTCATTGTTAATAATATTTCAGTTGAAATTTTTAACTGTGAAGAAGAAATGCTACTTCTCAAAAATAAATTCAAAGAATACAATTCTATTCAACTGAGAAAAGAGTCTGTATAACTCAATTCAATTGAGTTCAGATAATGCAGAAGAAATATCTCTATTCTAGTATATATAAAAACACTTAAATAATCAAATATCTCTGAAGTAAGAGTAGCAGATTTGAAAATAAGAGTTCATAAATACAAAGACTTAAGAATGAATTTCAAAGCTCAAACACAGTGTTTAAACTGTCAAAGATATGAATACTTTGCAATCTCTTATTTTAGAGACTCAAAATGTATATTCTGTGCCAGAGATTACAAAACTAGTGAGTATAAATATGAAACATGCTTAAAAAGAGATGAAATATATCAGTATACTTCACTTAAATGCTCTAATTACAAAGAAAAACATGCATCCAGCTCAAAAGAATGTATATTTACTTCAAGAACTCAAAAGAACTGAAGAAAAGATGAAGTATAAAGTCAATCTAGAACTGAAGAGAATAGTCAAGTCAGTAAATCTACAACTGTAAGCTTAAAAAGAAGAAACTCTTAACTATTCAAATTTTCAAACTTTAATTCTTCAGCTAAATGTAAACAGAATTTAAATTCTCAAACTTCTGTTAAGATTAGAGAATTGAGAAATGACTCTGATGATAGTGATCAGATTCTACTCTATCTCTATTCTCTTTTAGTATGAATATACAACAAAAACAATAAAAAAAGTTTAAAAACTCTTCAAAAATCACATTTATTCAAAACAATGTGAATAGAAATTCAAATTGTATTTATTCTTATCTTTAAATTGTATTTGAATAAAAAGTTAATTTTGTACTTCTTCAGAAATCAAATTTTGATGCTGAGTAAAAATACATCATCTCTCATTCAAGTTACTACTGCTTTCTATCTCAAAAATCTGAGATAAAGTCAAGAGTAGTAATCTATGAAAGAAGAAGATCAAGATATTAATTTAATCTAAGATTTGATATTATATCTGACTCTGATATTCTGATAAGTGATATTATAGATAAAGAGAATGAGTTTAATACTGTAAGAGGCCTACGCCGAATAGATCGGTATAATATTGATAGGTCTTATATAACAAAGAGAAAAATGTTAGAGAAGAAAAGAAAGAGAAAGTGTGAGAATCAGCAATTGAAGTGGATATTTATATGTGTATGTGATGATGTACATGGTGATGCTTCGGGGCGGAAGAATATACACGCGTTCATAGCAGTCAAGGATCAGTGATCAGAACATACACATTCATGATAACTGAGGATTGGCAATCAGAAATGAGACAGTAGAAATCTATGAAGTGTACAGAATAGTCTATATGATTGATCAGGCACAGCTCATCACATTAGTCCCCTCTTTTCAGAAGCAGTTCTCATCAGTCAAGAGCCACTGTTTCAGATAACACAGAACTCAGAGTTCAGGTCAGTTGATCATAGCTGACTCATTTCATAAGATATTATTAACTGCAGCTGTGTGATCTCTTATTGAGAATATCTTCAATCTCTCACTCAAGCTCATTATCTTCTTCTATGATCCCTGGCAGTTGTCAGTCAGAAGTTAGTTGAGAAGAAAATGAGTCAGTGACAGCACAGCAGAGCAAGCTTGTATGAAAGACATCATGAATTTCTGATGATATGTCAAGACAGTAGTTGTGACTATCTAGAACTTTTATCACTTTATACTTAACATGGCGGTCATCTAGCATATAAGATGAATATGTGATTCATATATTCTTAAGATTCAATCATACTAGATCTTCTATCTTATATTGTTCAGTGAGGTCTCAGTGAACATTGATTTGATTCTCTTGATCTTGTTTCACAGTTGTCATGAAGGCCTCTGCTCAATCACAGACATCTCAGAGTTTTATTACTATATTGTCAGCAATCTGAATCAGACTGCAGAGGTCTGATATAAACTGTGTGATCTCTAGAAGATTGAACACCTTCATATGATAATCATGTGTACAGAAGAACAGGCTTATGCCTGTTGAAATAGTATCTCATTCATTGATAGTGATCTCTGTGTGTAGAAGCAGGTCATGTCAATCATCTTATGAATAATTACAGAACTTATAGAGATAGTTCTTTACAGTCTGAATTGTCTGTTCTAATGCACTATCAGTCTCAGAGTGATAGGCAGTTGACAGACAGTATATAATCTTGAGAACTTGACAGATTCTTGTTCAGAGAGCACTCATGAATTGACAGCCCTGATCTGATACTATAGATCTCAGCAATTCATACATTCAATAGAACAGGCTTCTTAGAAAAGCTTCAGTGACTTATTCAGTATTCATCTTGTCATAGAGTTTCAATATAACACTCTTACTCAATCAGTTCACAATGATCAGAATATTTCTACAGCTCTTACTCTCAGAGAGATTAACAGTGAAGTCAATTATCACATCTTGCCAGATTCTATCAGAGATATCAAGTGATTTCAGCAGGCCTTTTCTACAGTTCTTTCACAAGATGATGAAGAAATAATGATTACAGTTTCAGACAAAACATCTGATGCTGTTTAATATCTCAGATCAGTAGAACTTCTGAGAGATCATTTGATACAGTTGTTCACAACCTGAATAACTGATTATACATGAATCATGCATCTCTTACATTATTCAAGTGCATAAGAGTTCAGAGTAGAGGATTCAACATCACTCACAGAACTGTAGAGTGTTATTGTCATCAATTAAGTATTCTGAGATGTCAGTTCTTATACATAGTTCTGGGGGGAATCAGAGTGCTTCTTGATATACTGCTTCAGTGAGTGCTTAGAGAAGTTCATCAGTTTGAGCTGTTACATGTCATAATTCATTCAGTGTAGATTTGAAAGAAGTTGAGATATCAGTGTCAGTGTCAGTGTCAGTTCAGAGAGGAGATGTTCTAATCAGAGAAGCATGTATAGTGTTATGAGTTGTTTCATCTTGATCAACTAGTATCTTTGAATTCAAGAGTCAGTGCTCTCAGTTCATTCAGTGAGTATCTGTTACATTGAATAGCATATCTTACTCTTGTCATAAGAGGGCATCTGCCATCGAGTTCTGACTGTCAGAACAGTAGTGTATTATAAAATGAAAGTGGCTTAAGAACTCAGATTATCACATCTGTCATTCAGTGAGTTTACAGATAGTTATGAAGTATTTGAAGTTCTTATAATCTGTGACTATTTCAAATTCAGAGACACTTCAGAGTTCAGAGTCTCATTCTTCTAAACAGCATATAATTATAAGAAGTTTCTTGTCATAGATCTCATAATTGCATTCAGTGAGACTCAGTTTCTTAGATATAAAGACACATGATTGTAGAACATCTTCATTATTATATTATAATATTGCTTTCTCTGTCACATAGTCAGAGAAATCAGCTTCAATAACTGTCTCACAATCAGAATTGAATATTATCAGTAGAAGAGTATTAATGAATATCTTCTTTATCTGTGTAAATACAGCTTCAGTATCTACTGATCATTGAAATACTGTATCTTTCTTAATGAGTTCTGTAAATAGTCTTACAATATCTGAGAAGTTTCATATAAATCACTGATAGAAGTTAGCAAATCTGATGAAGCTTTATACATCTTTCACAGTGCACAGAACCTCTCATTCAAGAATAGCAGAGATCTTCTCAGAATTCATTCAGATTTCCTTGCCAGCTTCTATGATAAAACCTAAGTATTTAGTACTCTTGACTTCAAAATCACACTTGTTAATATCAATTGATAGTTCTGCTTCTTGTAGTCATTGTAGTACTCTTTGTACATACTCTTGATATTTCTTTCTGAATTTATTGATGAAGATGAGAATATTATCTAGATAAGCAGATGTAAATTCATCAAGAAAGTCTCAGAGTGTCTAGTTGATATACTTCTGAAATGTACTGAGAGTATTGACCAGTTCAAAGAGTGTGACTACTCATTCAAAGAGATCATATCATGTTTGAAATACTATAAGTCACTCATCTCCTTCAGCAATGCAGATCTTATAAAACATGATGATGATATCTAACTTTGTAAATCATTGAGCTTGTTCAATGTGAGCTAGAGTTTTATTGATAAGAGATAAAGAATAACAGTCTTTCTTTATTAATCTGTTCAATTCTCAATAATTCACACAGAACTGAAGTTCTTTATCTGATTTCTTTGCAAAGAGAATAGAGGCTGCAGTGAAAGAGTTGCTAATATATATAAATTCTTTATTCAACAGATTATTGAGTGTCTTTTGAAGAAGAAGAAGTTCATCTCAGAATATATTATAAAGAGAGCCTTATAATAGTTCAGAATTCTTATCATTCTTTTTCTCTAACTTGATACTGTGATTCACTTCAGAATCTCATAAGAAGAGTATGTTTATAATATTATCTTATTGAAAGATATCTAGATATTTATGATATTATTAAGAGAGTTTCATATAAGAATCTGTTATTATAACACAGGATAACTTTTCTAGAGCCTTTTTAATATTAGTCAGACTGATGAAATAGATTGACACATGATTCTGCTGTCAACAAACTTGTCAGTGACTCTGTCAGTGATTTTGATGATAACTTCTTTTTCAGAGTATTTTATAAGCATTGACAGAGATCTGTGTAAGATTCATAGTC
The DNA here is from genome assembly GCF_000003855.2 of Blastomyces gilchristii SLH14081. Lineage (NCBI taxonomy): Eukaryota > Fungi > Ascomycota > Eurotiomycetes > Onygenales > Ajellomycetaceae > Blastomyces > Blastomyces gilchristii. The sequence goes on along the minus strand of NW_003101677.1, from coordinate 2,522,501 downwards.
TTGTGAATATCATCTTTGTGAATTCTGTCATCATTAGAGAATATCAAGCTTCTGTTTCAAGCATTCAGTAAGATGTCTTATTCAGATAGTTAGACAAGTTCTAATATAAGATTATAGTTGAGATTATCAACTTCATATATATAGACATCTTCATATTGATATTCTCTCACATCTATATTTAGTTTTATCATGTAACAGATACAAACATTCTTCAGATCATTAAATTCTGTGAGAAGTCAGAGTTTTGATAAAGAGATATACTGAAGATTATAATATCTTACAACTGAAGATTTTATCATTGCATAGTAGCATAGACTGCTGTCTATCATAGCTTTCATATTATATATATTATCAATTACAGTAGATACAAGAATCATATTCATTGTCATTTTCTCTTTAAATTATTATCATTTAATCTCTTCAAGCTTCTGTTTATAAATTTGAACAGAAGCTAATCTTTTCCCTGTTTCACTGAGACATTTTTATAGTTATCTTCTGAATCTTTCTTCACTGCAATGTGATTGATATGAACAGATACTGATTCATCTTTTGAATGAGAAGACATTAATCTTTCTCTCAATTGAGAAGATATGTAGGTTAATCAGCAGTTAAAAGCAATGTGCTCTGATCAGTTACAGTTGATGTACACTTCTCATTGACATTAATCAGTGACTTCTTCAGAAGTGATATCAGGAACTCAGAAGCCTGTTCAGACAGTGAAGACTCTTGCTTATATGTAGACATTTGAGTCTACTCAATTCATGACATCTGCATTATTGTTATTCTTCAGTATAAGTGTATAAGTCACTGAAATGTAATATCTTCTATCACTGTTCTGTATACTCTTGAGCTTGATAAGACAGTCATTCAATATTCAGAGCTGTATACAGAAGTCTTTATAAGTCTGGTCTTTGTCTACACTTACAAGAGTCTGTAAGAGTTTGAAAGTTAATGTCTTCTTAAGTATACTAATCTTCATTTGATTCTCTCAAGATTGATCTCCTGCTTTTAGAATTTTGATGTTAAAGTCAGAGATAAATGTTGTAAGAGAAGTATTTCTCTGTTAGACACTCTGTAATCAATCTAATACTTTCTGTTGCATGACAGTGTCTCAGAACAGAATATTAAGATATTTGATAATATTATCAGGCATTCACAACACTGATTCACATGCTTTCATTCATGAATGAAACTTCTGTTTCACATGATTCTTCAATCATTCATTAATATATCAATCTTGATTAATTAGTGAATCAATGACATCTTCATCTATACTCAGTTTCACAAGCATTTTCATTCTTCATGATGAGTAGAGAGTGAGATTAGAAGTATTAAAATATACAGAAGTATCTAAGTGTTCTTTCAGTACTTTTATATTTAATTCTGTAGATGTTGAAATTGTCTAAGTTTCTTGTTATAATAATTATTAAATCTCTTCATATTGATGTTATTGAGTTGCATGCATATCAGCTATTTATTACTGTTATAATTTTAACATTACTCAGAGCTACTGTGATATCACTTCTATACTCACATTTAAGAGTTCTTTCATATTATTATTAGACATGATTATTAATCATCAGATGTGTAATTGTATGAATATCTCATATATCTGAGTGTCAGAACTCTTAAGTCTTTCACTGATATTCTTTTATAAGATCTTACTCTCTTTGTAAGATCTTGTTACAGGGTCAGAGTGACTGATAAGCAAGCTTCTATCTGAGAACTCAGTGTCTGCTTTAACTGATTATTTCTCTTTCTTATGTGTTATTACACATTCAGATATCTCTTGATAAATAATCATTTCTAATGAAGAGATAATGTGTGAATAATCATTTCTAATAAGAAGACAATGAATGTTTTTCTAGTGTAAGAGGCCTACACTGAATAGATCAGTATAATATTGATAGGTCTTATATAACAAAGAGAAAAACATTAGAGAAGAAAAGAAAGAGAAAGTGTGAGAATCAGCAATCAAAGTGAATATTTATACATGTATGTGGTGATGTACACAGTGGTGCTTCGGGGTGGAAGAATATACACGCATTCATAGCGGCCGAGGATCGGCGATCGGAACATACACATTCGTGGCAGCCGAGGATCGGCGATCGGGAATGGGGCGGTAGGAATCTATGGAGTGTACGGAATAGTCTATATGATTGATCGGGCGCAGCCCGCCACAAATACTATACAGCTTATAAATATCTATAATGAAAAGTTATTAAAGAAAAATAACAATATCTGAATAATTAATAGAGGATTTTTGAACATAACTCTGTTAAGAAACTCTATAATTACAGGAGATTTCAATGTACATCATCTCTGATAAAATTCAGAATGTAAAAGAGCAGTGAGAGTAGATAATCTAGTTAAATAAACCTTTAAGTATTCAATAGATTTAGTTAACAAGTCTGATCAACAAACATTCTTTAGAAAAAATATGAAACAGAAATCTATTATAGATCTAATCTTCATGTTATAAAATCTAATTAAAAAAAGACTTATAAACTGATTTATTAATTGAAATGAGACATCAGAATCAGATTATAAGATTATTCAATTTAATATTGAACTGAGTGAAAAATAAATAAGTGAAAACTCTCTTCTCTCTAATCAGTATAACTTTGAAAAAGCTGATTGAAAAGTAAATGAAAAAAGTATAAAACTGTTAAAATCTGAAAAGCAGAGTGCGCTATATTGAAATCCCAGTTAAGATATCTTAAATGAAATGTCTGAGAATAGAGTAAAGCTAATTACATCTATTATTATAACAAGTGTTAGAGATAATTATGACGGGCTGCATCTTATCAATCATATAGACTATTTCGTTACACTCAACAAATTTCTACCGCTCCGATTCTCAGTCACTAATCCTCAGCTGAAAACCTACGGAATTTCTATTCTTCACCTCAAAGCTTCACCACATACAAAAACCCCTATTCTTCCGCCCTGAAGTGCCACTGTGTACACCACTGTGTACACGTATAAATATCCACTTCAATCACTGCTTCTCACACTTTCTCTTTCATTTCCTCTCTAACATTTTTCACTTTGTTATATAAGACCTATATATTATACTGATTTATTCAGTGTAGATCTCTTACACTTGAAAAATGTTCATTGTCTTCTTATTAGAAATGAGTACTCACTGAGATACCTGAACACATAACAATGTGTAAGAAATAGAGAAACAGTTAAATAGTTAAGCAGACACTGAGTCTTCAGATAGAAGCTTGCTTACCAGTCACTCTGACCTTATAACAAGATCTTATGAAGAGAGTAAGATCTTATAAAGAGAATATCAGTGAAAGACCTGAGAGTTCTAACATCACAGATGTATAAGATATTCGTATAATTACACATCTGATAATCAATATAATCATGTCTAATGATAATATGAGAGAACTCTTAAATGTGAGTATAGATAAAATATTACAGTGACTCTGAGTAATGTTGAAATTATAACAGCAATAGATAGCTAATATACATGTGACTTAACAACTTCAATACAAGAAAATTCAACAATTAATTCAATAAGAAACTCATGCAATTTCAACACCTACAGAACTGAATATAAAAGTGCTGAAAGAACACTTAGATACTTCTGTATATTTCAATACTTTCAATCTCACTCTCTACTTATTATGAAGAATGAAAATGCTCATAAAATTGAGTGCAGATGAAGATATCATCAGTTTACTAAATAATCAAGATTAGTATATTAATGAACAATTGAAGAATCACATGAAACAGAAGTTTCATTCATGAATAAAAGCATATGAATCAGTGTTGTAAATATCTGATAATATTATCAAATATCTTAATGTTCTGTTCTGAGACACTATCATGCAACAGAAAGTATTAGATTGATTACAGAGTATCTGACAGAGAAATACTTCTCTCATAACATTCATTCCTGACTTTGACATCAAGATCTTAGAAGCAGGTGGTCAATCTTGAAAGAATTGAATGAAGATTAGTATGCTTAAGAAGACACTATCTTTTGAACTCTTACAGATTCTCATAAGTGTAAACAAAGACCTGACTTATGAAGACTTCTGCACACAGCTTCAGATATTGAACAACTGTCTTATCAAGCTTAAGAGTATACAGAATAGTGATAGAAGATGTTACACTTATACACCTGTGCTAAGAAATAACTCAGTCACTTACACATCTGTGCTGAGAAATAACAACAATAATGCAGATGCTATAAACTGAGTAGACTTGAATATCTATATATAAGCAAGAGTCTCTGCTGTCTGAACAGGCTTCTGAGTCTCTGAGATCACTCTTGAAAAAGTCACTGATTAATATTAATAAGAAGTGTACATTAACTGTAACTGATCAGAGCACATTGCTTTCAACTGTTGATCAGTCTATTTATCTTCTTATTCAAAGAATGAATCAGTGCCTGTTCATGATAATCATGTTATATTAGAGAAGAATTCAGAAGATAACTAAGAGAATGCTCTGATAAAACAGGGAAAAGATTAGCTTGTGTTTAAATTTATAAGCAGAAGCTTGAAGAGATTGAATAATAATAATTTGAAGAGAAAATGACAATGAATGTAATTCTTGTATCTACTATGATAGATAATATGTATAATATGAAAGCCATGATAGACAGCAGTCTATGTCATTATACAATGATTAAATCTTCAATTATAAGATATTATAATCTTCAGTGTATTCTCTTACTAAGATTTTGACTGCTTGCAGAATTTGATAATTTAAAAGACATTCACACTTATTACATGGTGAAACTAAACATAGATATCAGAGGACATTAATGTGAAGATGTCTATATATATGAAGTTAAGAATCTTGACTATAATCTCATACTAGAACTTGTCTGACTATCTGAATAAGACATCTTATTAAATACTCAAAACAGAAGCTTAATATTCTTTAACAATGATAGAATTCATGAAGATGATATTCACAAGACTATGAATCTTACACAGATCTCTGTCAATGCTTATAAAATACTCTGAAAAGAAGTCATTATTAAAATCACTAACAGAGTTACTGACAAAGTTACTGATAGCAGAATTATGTATCAATCTATTCTATCAGTCTGACTAATATCAAGAAAGCTCTAGAAAAGTTATTCTGTACTATAATAATAGATTCTGACATAAAACTCTCTCAATAATATCATGAATATCTAGATATCTTTTAATAAGATAATATTATAAATATATCTTCTTTGTAAGACTCAGAAGTGAATCACAGTATCAAGTTAGAAAAGAAGAATGATAAGAATCTCAAGTCACTGTGAGACTCTCTTTATAATATGTCTTGAGATGAACTTATTCTTCTTTGAAAGACACTCAATGATCTGTTGAATAAGAGATTCATATATATTAGTAACTCTTTCACTGCAGCTTCTATTCTCTTTGCAAAGAAGCCAGATAGAGAACTTCAATTCTGTATGAACTATTGAGATCTGAACAGATTAACAAAGAAAGATTATTATCTCTTATCTCTCATCAATGAAATTCTAGCATGTATTAAATGAGCTCAATAATTTATAAAGTTAGATGTTATTACTGTGTTTCATAAGATTTGTATTACTGAAGAAGATGAATAACTTACAGCATTCTGAACATGTTATGACCTCTTTGAATAAGTAGTCACACTCTTTGAACTGGCTAATGCTCTCAGTATATTTCAGAAGTATATCAACTGAGTATTCTGAGATTTTCTTAATAAGTTTGCATCTGCATATCTAGATAACATTCTCATCTTCACTAACAGATTCAGAAAAGAATATCAAGAACATGTGTGAAAGATATTACAATGATTATGAAAGACAGAACTATCAATAGATATTAATAAGTATGATTTTAAAGTCAAGAGTATAAAATACCTAGACTTTATCATAGAAGCTGATAAGAGAATTTGAATGAATTCTGAGAAAGTCTCTGCTATTCTTGAGTAGAAGACTTCATGTACTATGAAAGATGTATAAAGCTTCATTGAATTCACTAACTTCTATTGATAATTTATATGAAACTTCTCAGATATTGTGAGATTACTTATAGAACTCACTAAGAAAGACTCAGTATTTCAAAGATCAGTGAACACTGAAGCTGCATTTATATAGATAAAGAAGATATTCATTAATACTTCTCTGCTGATAACATTCAATTCTGATCATGAGACAGTTATTAAAGCCGATTTCTCTGACTATATCACAGAAGAAGTTATATTACAATATAATAATGAAGATGTCTTATAATTATATATCTTCATGTTTAAAAAACTGAGTTCTGCTGAATGCAACTATGAGATCTATAATAAGAAACTTCTCATAATTATATACTGTTTAAAAGAATGAGACTCTGAACTCTGAAGTATCTCTGAATTTGAGATAATCACAGATTATAAGAATCTCAAGCACTTCATAACTATCTGTAAACTCACTGAATGATAGATATAATGATCTGAGTTCTTAAGCTACTTTCATTTTATAATACACTATCATTCTAGCGGTCAGAACTTGATGATAGATGCTCTCTTATAATGAGAGTAAGATATATTATCTGATATAACAGATACTCACTGAATGAATCAAGAGCATCAGCTCTTGAATCTGAAAATACTAGTTAATCAAGATAAAACAGCTCATGACACTATATATACTTCTCTGATTAGAACTGCTACTGATATCTCAACTTCTTCTAAATCTATATTAGATGAACTATGATATACAGCAGCTTAAACTGATAAACTTCTTTAAATACTCATTGAAGCAGTATAAAAAGAAGCACTCTGATTTTCTCCAGAACTATGTATAAGAATTAACATCTCAGAATATTCAATTAATGATAATAACACTCTATAATTCTGTGAATAATACTGAGTCTCTTCCTCTGAATTCTTATACATCTGAATAATGCAAGAGATACATGACTCTTATATAACTGATTATTCAGGTCATGAATAACTGTATTAAATAATCTCTTGAGAGTTCTACTGATCTGAGATATTAAACAGCATCAGATGTTTCATCTGAAACTATAACTATTATTTCTATATCATCTTGTGAAAGAACTGTAGAAAAGACCTGCTGAAACTACTCAATGTCTCTAATAGAATCTGATAAGATATAATAATTGACTTCACTATTAATCTCTCTGAGAGTAAGAATTGTAGAAATATCCTGGTCATTATGAACTAATTAAGCAAGAATGTAATATTGAAATCTTATGATAAGATAAATACTGAATAAGTTATTAAAGCTTTTCTAAGAAGTCTGTTCTATTAGATGCATGAATTACTGAGATCTATAGTATCAGATTAAGATTATCAATTCATAAGCACTCTCTGAACAAGAATCTGTCAAGTTCTTAAGATTATATACTATTTGTTAACTATCTATCACTCTGAGACTGATGATATATTAGAACAGATAATTCAGACTGTAAAGAATTATCTTTATAAGTTCTGTAATCACTTATAAGATAATTAATATAATCTTCTTCTATACACTGAAGTTGCTATCAATGACTGAGATGCTGTTTCAACAGATATAAGCTTATTCTTTCTCATATACAGATATTATATGAAAGTACTGAATCTTCTAGAGAATATATATTTCACACTGAATCTCTGCAGTCTGATTCAGATCACTAATAATATAGTAATAACACTTTATGACATCTGTGATTGAACAGAAGCCTTCATAATGAGTACTAAACAGAATTAAGAAGATTAAATCAATGTTTATCAAGACCTTACTAAGTAATATAAGATAGAAGATCTAGTATAATTAAATCTAAATAATATATGAATCACACACTTATCTTACACACTGAAAATTACTGTTATATAAAGTATAAAGTGATAGAAGTTCTAGACAGTTATAACTACTGTTTTAACACATTATCAGAGATTTATAATGTCTTTTATACAAGCTTGCTCTGCTGTACTATTATCAATCTATTCTCTTCTTAACTAACTTCTGACTAACAGCTGCCAGGAATCATAGAAGAAGATAATAAACTTGAATGAGAGATTGAAGATATTCTTGATAAAAGACTCTGCAGCTGTAACTGATAATATCTTGTAAAATGAGTCAGCTATAATTGTCTGATCTGAACTCTGAGTTCTGTGTTATCTGAGATCACAGCTCTTGACTGATGAGAGCTATATATGATTAAGAAAGAAAGAGAGAACTAATGTAACAGACTGTGTCTAATCAATTATATAGACAATTTAATTATACTTCACAGATTTCTATCACTCTGATTCTCAGTCACTGATTCTCAGCTGAAAACCTACAGAATTTCTATTCTTCCGCCCCGAAGCTCCATCATGTATAAAAACCTCTATTCTTCCGCCCCGAAGTTCCACCGCGTATGTCACTGTGTACACATATAAATATTCACTTCAATCACTGATTCTCACACTTTCTCTTTCTTTTCTTCTCTAACATTTTTCACTTAGTTATATAAGATCTATATATTATATCAATCTATTCAGCGTAGGCTTCTGATTAATAATATTTTAAAGAAAAAGTCTTCTGAGTATTTTAAATCTTGATGAAATGAGAATATCATATCTAAAAGAAAACAATTAGCTACTGCTAGAAGAGATTAAAAGAATGATGTAATATCTGATAAAGAGTTCAAAGCTGTCAGAAATGAATATTTTTCAGATATTAAAAGAGCTAAAACAGACTGCTGAAACAAATTTCTTGAAGAAGTATAAGAAAAAGAAGTATTTAAAGCTTTTAACTACACTAAAACAAGAAGTGTAGCAAAACTTTCAACCTTAAAATATGAGATTCAGAATGAATCATATACAGCAAATTCTTTTGAGAAAAAATATCAAGTTTTTATAAGAAGTCTCTTTCAAAACTCATCAGATTCAGATTCAGAGAAAGAGAATATATCACTTTATAATCATATTGATGAAAATGACTGAGAATGATCTGAACTTATACAGAATGAATTAGAGTCAGCTATCTTCTCAGATTCAATTAAAACTGCTGTAGAGCCTGATTCAATCAATCACTTAATCATTCAAAATATATATTTCTACTTAAAGAATGAGTATTTTGAGCTTTTTTCAATCTCTTGAAAAATGAGTATCATTCTAAATGCTGAAGAGAAGTCACTGAAGTGATTCTTGTAAAATTTAATAGAAAAGCTTTAATTTCTAAGTTATATAAAGTAATATCTTTATTGAACTGTCTAGAAAAGGTTTTAGAAAAGATAATAGCTACTTAACTATCATTTATAAGCTCTATTAATGATTCTCTTCTATGTAGTGAATAAATGAAAGATAGAAAACAATACTCTGTAATAAACACTATTCTCTCAGTTATTTATAATATTTAAATAGTAAAGCATGAAGATCTGATCTCAACTGCAGTTTTTATTGATATAAAAGATACATTTAATCACATTTCAAAGTCAAAGTTAATTCAGAGTTTGAAGATGTTAAAAATGCCACTTTCTCTAATAAAATAAGTTAACTATTTTATATCTAAAAGAATCATACAACTATTCTTTGATGAAATGAAATAATACAAGACTGAGATAAAAATAGAAGTACTGTAAGAATCTTCAATCTCACTCATTTTATTTGCAATATACACTGTTATTATTATTATTATTATTATTATTATTATTATTCTTCCATTATACTCATATGCAAGCGGAGCTTATGATGCGTCCTTGCGTGATGTTAAATACAGGTCAAGTGTTAGTTATACAGGAGGAAATACAGGTGTTGAGACCATGTCAAGATAACAAGAACATAGGAAATACAAAGAAGTGACAATTAAATACATGCGATAATAACTTCCCATCCCAGGAACATAGAGCGACTTATTGAAGCGATTTGTACACCTCTGTATTTATTAGAAACCTGAGGTGCTTGAGTTCCGGATTCAATGTATCCCCTGCGGGTTTCGAACCCACACGCCTTGGTTTCCCACGCCAAGGCGCTACCGGGTGGCCGCATTAAGCATTCGGCCACCGGGGCGCAATATACACTGTATATCTATTCAGAAATAGAGATATGAAAATAGTGAGATCTTCAAGTTATATAAATAATATTGATCTAGTCTACAGTTCAAAAATAATCAAAGAGAATTTAGAAGTGATTGAAAAAGTAGTAAAGAAAATCTTTGTTAGAGCAGATATCAATCAAATTCAATTTAATATGAATAAAACTGAGTTAATTCATTGCTTTTCTAAACTCAATGAGAAAGAACTATGTCTAACTCTTTTAAATAGAGAGATTAAACTCAGTTTGAATGTTAAATAATTAAGAGTATGATTAAAATTCAAGTTGAATTGTAAATATTATATTCAATAAAGAACTATTAAGATAGAAAGACTATTAAATAGTGTAATCAGACTATTAAATACAGAGAGAGGTCTATTCTTCCAGGCTATGAGACAGGTATATATAGCCTGTATCATCTCAGTAGCTGATTATGAAGTTCAAGTTTGATAAAATAATAAAGAGAATTTCACAGAACTCTTTCAAAGTCTGTAAAACAGAGCTTTGAGAAGAATTCTGTAAATATTCAAATTATCTTCTATTAAAGTAATGAAAATTGAAGCTTCAATTCTCTCTTCTGCTATTAGTTTTGAAAAGATCTGTATGAACTATACTCTGAGAGTTATAAAGATGAGCTTCAATCATATAATCAGAGAAAGAATCTCTTCTTCATTTTCATTAATTAACTCTGTAAATGAACTGAATTAAAATAGATTTCTTGATTAAAATGAAAATAATTCTTCAAAGAAAATACTCTCTCAAATATACAGACTATACTTACTGATTAAAAATCAATTTTCTTTATTAAATGTTGAAAAAGTTGATTATGAGAAGATATCTCTCTGAAGAGAAAAGCATGAATCTCTTATAGACTTGTAAATAAGTGAACTATCTAAAGAGAGAGAATATGAACAGTATTTAAAGAGAATTTCTATAATTAATATAAAAGACTCTATTCTGATTTATTCAGATGACTGAAAAAATGAGAATTTAAATAGATTAGACACAGGCATTGCTTATACTGAAGATAATATCAATTTTATCTCAGATTTCTTAAATTTAGACTGTGAATCTGAAGTCTTTGATACTGAACTATTTATAATAGTAAAAGCTTTCAGACTCATTGAAATAAAATCTTATAAATGAGAAAATAGTTTGAAAGAGATATGAATATTCTCTAATAGTCAAGCTGCTTTAAAAAGACTTAGAAATAGTCAGATTTATAATGATTAAATGAAACTTAAACTGATTTTAAACTCTGTTTTGAAAATTTAAAAGAGAAGAATATTAAAACTGATAATTCATCTGCACTGAGTTTCTGCTTATATGAATATTCATGACAATAAATTGGCTAATTCAGCTGTAAAAAAGAATACAGAATGAAGCAGATCTATTCAAAAAATTATATCCTGATCTTTTATAAAGAGAAAAATAAAAGAATCTTGTTTAGACAAGTGAAATAAAAACTGGCAGAAACAAAAGAAGTGTATACATTATTCAAGATTTGAAATAAAACTCAAGTGAAAATCTTGTTTAATTAAATGTAAAAAGAAAATATTCTCATCTATAATACAGCTGAAACTGGGACATGACTATTTCAAATCTTATATGCAAAGATTTGATGATAGATTTGATTCAATAGAATACTTATTCTGCAATGCAAATGAGAATTCTGAGTATATTGTAATACACTGTGCATTATACAATAGTCTCAGAGTCAGATTGAAAGAGAAGTATGATCTAAATCAATTAAATATGAGATTCTTATTCTCAACTGAGATAGAAATTAAATACTTAATAGACTTTCTATCAGAAACTCAAGCAGCTACAAGAAAATAACTAAATTCAGAAATATCTTAATATGAGAAGATGTTAAAATACTGCAATTTGTAAACAGTTTTTATATTCTGAGCTGAAATTTTCTGATTTTACATATCTGAAATTGGTAAATGCATAATAGTTGACTTTACAGATATAGGAAAAACTTTGAGAACTAAAAGTTCTCAGATAAATGTCATAGTCTCTGACTGCATACATCTATAATTGAAGAATAATAATAATAATAATAAATGAAGATTAGCATGCTCAAGAAGATACTAACTTTTAAACTCTTACAGACTTTTATAAGTATAGACAAAGACATAACTTATGAAGACTTCTATATACAACTTTAAACATTGAATAATCATCTTATTAAGCTTAAGAGTATACAGAACAGTGGTAGAAGATGTTACATCTCAGTCACTCATACACCTGTGTCAAAAAATAACAATACAGATGCTATGAACTGAATGAACTCAAATGTCTATATTTAAACAAGAGTTTCCACAACCGCTTCACCACGAACTCACTCGATTTTTCAAATAAGAACCCGCTGATAGATCCATTGAAAAGCCCTCAATCATACAAGCATTTTGACCCCGTCGCCAACCGCATACCCCGTGTGGTGGTGAAGCTATCCAGCCAAATATAAACCAGACATTGTTTGAAACTCCTGTGTGGGATTATCCTCCATTCATCCCTATCACACCACAACCCCAGGCCAAATTACCATACAAATTATAAGATGAAGAGATCTAGCCATATGCACCAATCTTCTTAATTTTGAAAGATTCTCAATCTGTAATTGCAGAGATATCTGAGAAGCAATCTTCATGAAAACCCTGTCTATCTTTGATGTTTCAAAACATCAATGCCAAGTCTCACTCATGTACCACTCTTCTCAATATAACTCATCTTCAGCAGAAAGATACAAAAAGATACCTCAGCAATACTATTAAGCACATAATTATTAGACACATATAAAGTGCAATCTCTGTGTCTGTCTTTGATGTATTAAGACATCAATGCCAAGTCTCACCTGTGTATTGTCTTATTCAACCTACCCTATCTCTGGCAGAAAGATACAAAAAGATACCTTGTTAACAGTATTCAATACATAATCAGTAGATATAATAACTATAAAATTAGTATATCTCAAGATCTGACTGAGTCTTTGATCCCTGCACAGTGAGATATATTAATTTTAGTTTTAATATCTCAATATTTAATAGATTTTGTAAGAGATTGAGAACAGCAATATTAAATTTCTATTAAATTTAAGAATTAACTCTATATTAATATAATCATTAATAAATTCTTCTACTTTAAAATATAAATAATCAGTTCCTTTATATTCTGCTGATAATATTTATATTATTATATAGAAACAGGCTTATATTCTCTATAATATCAACACTCTGAAGAGAGAAAGTCTTAATAGAGAGTATATAGTAGTGTATATTTTAGCAGTTTCTATCTTATTCTTCTACAGCAGTTAATGCAAAAAACAGATCTTAGAATTAGCTTTTTACTTCTCTTGAAAAAGTAAGATGTTTTTCTCTGAGTTTTACACAATATTCTTACAAAGAATTAAAAACAGAGTTATTTTCTATCATAATTTCACATTCTTTTAAGTAAGAATTATCTTTTCAGTGACTGAAGAGCTTTCATTAATACTTAATTCTTTTTAATACTCTTTATTAACTGATTTGAGTTACACACTTGTTGTGTGAGAAGAATTGAAAGATTTAGAATAAAATTAAATAGTTTTAACCAATTTCTCTGTAAAAAATTAACTTATTTTTTATCAGTTTTTCTCTTAAAAACTGTTATATTATCTGATTTATTATCAATTGATATCATACTTTTTCTCACTATATCTCAAGAAAGAGATTGTAAAGATTTTATTGATTTATCTTAAAAATCAATTTTAGTTTATTAGATTCTCTTCAAAAATCTAACCTAGCTACTGAACTTGTGTGTGAAAAAAATCAGATGTTTTATACACAAAAGTCTTTCTTCTTTTGAAATAGTCAGATCAACCTTTCCATTGAACATAGACTGATAAATCTCTCAATTGAAACAGTCTGATCAACTTTTCATTGAGTGAGAAAAATGAGTGCAAAAATACACTCAGTTAATGTGAAAAAAGATGCTTTCTCAGATGCTATTTCTGAGATTGAAATTCTGAAGAGAAGAAAGAAAGAAGAAATAGAGAAATAACAAGTTCTTAAAATATAAGAGCTTGAAAAAGCCAGTAAAATTCTTGAAAAACAGTATCTGATTGAGATGAATGAAGAAGTTCTGTTAATTCTTCATACTCAGACTAGATAACTACAGAAAGTGATTAAGTTCAAGCTTGAAATTTTAAATACAGTTTAAAAGACATTGAAAATTCCTAGTATAATTACTGACTTCTCCTCATCTTTTTCTTTCTTCAATCAGAAAAAAACATATGCTCAAGCAGTAGAATCTGCTGTTTCTAAATCTACTATCTCAAAACCTGCTCAAAACTCTGAAAGTACTCAGAGAAAAAATGCTCATACTTCTCTTCATAAGAAAGAAGAAAAGAAAATGTAAAAAGAGAAAAATGTTCAAATCTTCAGAAATAGAAGACTTATTCTCAAAGTCTTAAATAGAGAGATTCTGCAGAAGAACAAGCTGAACTTAAATCTTGTTTTCAAAGTTAGAAATGAAATCAATTAGTAGTTCTTTTCTTAGTTAATATGAGATATTGAAGTTCAAAAATCAGTTGTAGCTTTAATTGAGTCATCTTTCTTTAGAAACTCTATCATTCTAACTACAATGTCTGAATTCAGTGTGGAATTTCTTATTGAGAATGAGAATATCTGGAAATCAGTAATAGAATCTCTGTTCAATACAAGAATTCTATCTGAGAGAGATTCAAAGTGAGACAAATTCATTCTTTATAATTGTAGCAGGCTGCGCCCGATTAATTATATAGACTATTCCATTACACTTCACAGATTCCGCCGAAAGCTTCAATTCTCAGTCACTAATCCTTAGCTGAAAAACTCATGAAATTTCTATTCTTCCGCCCTGAAGCTTCACTGCATATATATATAAATACTCACTTTAATCACTGATTTCTGCACTTTCTCTTTCTTTTCTTCTCTAACATTTTTCACTTTTGTATTATAAGACCTATATATTATATCAATCTATTCAGTGTAGATCTCTTACACTTGGAAAATGTTTATTATCTTCTTATTAGAAATGATTACTCACTGAGATATCTGAACATATAATGATATGTAAGAAATAGAGAAATAAACAATTAGTTAAGTGAACACTGAGTTTTTAGATAGAAGCTTACTTACCAGTCACTCTGACTCTGTAACAAGATCTTATGAAGAGAACAAGATCTTATAAAGAGAATGTTAGTGAAAGATCTGAGAGTTCTGACACAGATATATAAGATATTTATATAATTACACATTTGATGAATGATACAGCTATGTCTACTGATAATATAAGAGAACTCTCAAATGCGAGCATAGATAAAGTATCACAGTGACTTTAAGTAATATTGAAATTATAACAGAAATAGATAGCTGATATGCATATGACGTAACAATATCAATACAAGAAAATTCAATGATTATCTCAACTAGAAATCTCTGTACAAGTAATTTCAACACTGACTGAATCAGATATAAATATGTAAGTACTGAAGAAATATCTAAATACTTCTGTATATTTTAATACTTCTGATCTCACTCTCTATTCATCATGAAGATTGAAAATACTTGTGAAACTAAGTGTAGATAAAGATGTCATCAGTTCATTAACTAATCAAGATTAGTATATCAATAATTGATTGAAGAATTATATGAGACAGAAGTTTCATTCATGAATGAAGATATGTAAATCAGTGTTATATAGACTGATCACCGGAACTATGAATTTCACATTTAATTTCATTAAGTCTGATCTTATACATTTCTTGACATGAATCTAACTGAAACTAATTATAAAAAAAACATGCAAAGTGACTATATATCAAATCTCAAAATGAGATCATGACTTAGAAAAAATAAGAAAGTGATTCTATTTGATTTCATTTAGTCTCATTCTTGGCATGAAGTAACTATTTTTAGACATTTTAAGGTTTTTTTAACTTATTTTTAATTTTCTAAAAAGTAAAGCTTTTTGATAACACTCAAATGAGAGTTAAAGTCATTTAAAGTAATAAAAATAATTTAAATTGAGAAGTAGAAATCATGATCTCATTTGGAAAATGTGATAAGAATAGACAGTAAGTCTCACTGAGACAGTATGAGACTACTATATAATCTTAAAACCGTGTAATGAGATTAGTTGAATTGATAATGAGACTATTAAATATTCTGATCCTGATCTCAGACACAGTCACACAGTCAGTCTAATGTTATATACATCTGATAATATCACTAAACATCTCAGTGTTCTGTTTCAAGACACTGCTATATAATAGAAGACATTAGATTAATTACAGAGTACTTAACAGAGAAATACTTCTCTCACAACATTTATTTCTGATTTTAACACTAAAATTCTAGAAGCAGATAATCAATCTTGAGAGAATTAAATGAAGATTAGCATGCTTAAGAAGATACTAACTTTAAAACTTCTACAGACTCTTATAAGTGTAGATGAAGACTAGACTTATAAAGACTTCAGTATACAACTTCAGACATTGAATAATCATCTCATCAAGCTCAAGTGTATACAGAACAGTGGCAGAAGATGTTACATCTCAGTCACTTATATACCTGCACTGAAGAATGACAATGCAGATACTATGAATTGAATGAACTATAAGAATAAGTACTCACAGGCAATTATTCAGGTGTTTGCAGCTTGATGTGATATGTACTATTAACTACTAGAAGTATTCACAGTAGAAAGATAAAATGTAGAGATTAAATATATAATAGCATTCAAGCTGAGTTATAAATAGTATTTATAAACTTCAGTCTATATAGTTATGTGTAGTCAAGAGCTGCTAACTCTATTAATTACATAAGAGATAGAAATAGAGATAAAGAATCTGTGAGAAGCAGAATATCTTACATATTACTTTCTCTCTAAGACTTTATCTGTGAAGCCTTTCACTGAGTGATTTCAGAGAATCAGACTCAGCACTGCAGTGCTACTTACTAAAAACTCTTTATATCTATAAAAAAAAAAAAAAAAAAAAAAAAACCTCAGTAAGGAAAAATCCCTTATTACTATAAAGAGAAAAGAGTCTATTACTCAGTTTCTTATTTTATAAAATTCTTTATAATCTGCAGATCTTTTCTCTGACTATTATACAGATTCATCTTATATCTTTTATACAGAAGAGTTCTGATTAACTCTCAATCATTTTCATGAGATTCTTGTGTGATTATCACACAGATTCATCTCACATCTTTCAATCTAAGAAGTTTCAGTTAATCTTCAATCATTTTTCTATGAGATTCTTGTATAACTATTACATAGACTCATTTCACAGATAAATCACTTCTTATAAGATTATCTTCATTAAAGAGAAGTATTTATAAGTTAATCTTTTACTTATTCTTATAAATCATCATTCTTTAACACTGTAGAATTGTGAGGAATTTTTTCATTTTTTCACTAACTCTGTAGAATTATAGAGCCCCAGTGACTGAATGGTTAATGCGGCCACCCGGTAGCGCCTTGGCATGGGAAACCAAGGTGTGTGGGTTCGAAACCCACAGAGGATACATTAAATCCGGAACTCAAGCATCTCAGGTTTCTAATAAATACAGAGGTGTACAAATTGCTTCAATGAATCACTCTATGTTCCTGAGCTGGGCAGTTATTATCGCATGTATCTAATTGTCACTTCTTTGTATTTTCCTATGTTCTTGTTATCTTGGCGTAGTCTCAACACCTGTATTTCCTCCTGTATAATCAACACTTGACCTGTATTTAACATCACACAAGGACTCATTATAAGCTCCGCTTGCATATAAGTATAATGAAAGAATAATAATAATAATAATAATAATAATAATAATAATAATAATAATAGAATTATAGAATCAAGATATCTGTGATCTGTAATTACTTTTTATAGTTATATAGAAAAATTCAGATCTGTAATTCATAATCATTCTTTATTTATTAAAGTAATTGAACTATTCTGTGAAATCACTTATAGTATAAACAAATCTCTTTAAAGTAGTATAAATATCTCAGATCTGTCTATAAAATCTTATCTTCTTTTCTCTTTTTCTGTAACAGCTCTTATTTTTATAAACTGTGAGTATTCTTATTCATTCATAAAGTGTTTTTACTCAGATAATAGAGAGAGAGTTTTTCTGACAATATCTGTATATTAATTCAAGAACTTCTCAAGAATAAAAAATTTTTTCAATTTCAATATCTTTATAAATAATATCTGACTGCTGCTGAGCTTCTTATAAGTATCTCTGCAACTCTACTAATCACTTTTTATTAGCTGATAAAGCAGAAACATCACTGCTTATAACAGCATCTTCATTTCTCTCAGTCTCATCATCACACTCAATCTTCAAGTCAGCGGCCAACCCCATGCCTCTTTCAGGCCAGCTTCTGACTTCAAGCAGTGCAGTTCAGTTCTTTGCTGTAAGTCTCTTCATAAGTAATTTCTTACAGACTCTAGCTGACAGTATCTACAAAGCTCTCAGTGCTGCCAGTGCCTCCTGCGGGCCCGCGGGCCTACATCATCCCCTCTCTACCCCGCCAGCGGCCAACCCCATGCCTCTTCCAGGCTAGCTCTGGCTTCAAGCAGTGTAGTTCTGCTCTTTGCTGTAAGTCTCTTCACAAGTAATTTCTTACAGACTCTAGCTGACAGTTTCTACAAAGCTCTCAGTGCTGCCAGTGTCTCTGCGGCTCTGCAGGCCTACAATCATCCTCTTTCTACTCACATAATCTCTGACCAGATATATGCAAATATGCCTAGATTCTCTATCAACAGTTCTCATACTGTGATGCACTTTCACAATTTCATTATTAATGAGAGATGAGTTCTCAAGTATCTGCAGAATCTGAGTAATCAAGATAATATGAATATTATGAATTTGTGATAGAAGTTAATCTGAGTAGATAAGCCTTCTCTTTATATCTTAATTATTTCCAGGCTGAATACTTCAGTATAACTGAGAAAGTGAACACAGCTTTGTAAGAGATATCTAATTATATATATAGATAATCAGTCTTCAAGATTATGCTATAATTATACACACTCTGATATTCAGCTTCTCTGAAGTCTATGTATTTCTAACAGTCTTCACATTAAATGTAATAATTATCTGTATTATGAATATAATACTTTCTACTTCTTTAAAGAGAGGAATTAATAGTTACAGAGAGATTAAGTATTACAGATATTAAGAATATAAATGTAAGTTTTCTTTATTTTTTCTTTATTAGTCTCTAAATTGTGTTTACAGCTCTGTTTTTATTTTCTTTATTTTTTTAACTTTAATAAGAATATGATTTCTTCTTTTTCTTATATATACTGTGAACTATTCATCTCAGTAGAAACTTATTATTTTATAGACTACAGTTTTTAAATAACAGTGTTAATATCTTTATTATAATCAGATTCTTAGTGAAGATTATATTATTCTAACTTATCAGAATTCATAGTATAAAAGTTATATCTCAGCTTTTATAAATATCTTATCTACTCAGATAATTTTCAAGTGAACTTATTAATTTTATTAAAATACTCTTATCACTGAATCTTAAATCAGAGCTTATAATCTCACTTCTCTGAGTTAATAATCTCTTTAATCTGATATTCTCTTTCACTCTCTAATACTTTATAAATAGAATAATAAGTCACAGAGTTCTCTTCTGAAAATTTCTTATATTTACAGAGTAAAGAGATATGAAAAATATTATATATCTATAACTCAGATAATAGTTTTAATTTATAAAACTATAAACTAACTTTCTCTATAATCTTATAAAACTCTGTTTATAAGAGATTCAGCTTCTTACTAGATCTTTATATAATAATATTTTCTAGACTTAGTCAGACTCTATTATCTTTCTTAAAACTCTTTATAATATACTTATGATTTAAAGGTTGCTTGAGTCAGTGTATGATTACAGGCGTACGCCGGCTTCTTATATACTGTATGCTAAATTAATTGGTGGCCGCTATGACCTCTTTACATTCATAAGCATGTTCAGAAGTGTGTTCAGAAGCAGCTGTGTTATTATTCAGCAGTTATATATTCTTTCAAATCATATTCTCTCTCATCAGATTCAGTCACACTCATGTGATCATGATATACACTCTAGCTTCATGCAGATTAGTGTGTCACTAGTGTTCATGATCATGTGATCTATTTCTGATTCAGCTAGTATTCTGCATACACTCTTACAAAGAAACTTTCACTATATTATAGTACTCATTCACTAACTTTTTTCATTCTTTAATCATCTTCTTCATCATTATCATCATTGAATATCATTATCTTATTCAAGATTTCTATCTCTTCTTCTGTTCAATACATTCTATCTGTTTATCTATTACATTATACATGTTTCTGGCAATGATTCTCTGTTCTCATAATAAGTGTTATTGTAGTACTTATATCAGACAGTTCATTAGTAGTAAGTGTAACATATTATGAAACATGACTGAGACTTGTTTATCTTCTAATAATCATCAGAACATACTATCATGAATAGTATATCTTCTTCATCTTCTCATACACTTCTGACTCTCTTTTTTTTCAGTAGATATCTGATCATGTTTTCCTGATCATGTTTTCTGATTGTTTTACATGACTGCAGATACTGATATATTTGTTTTGATTTATATAGAATTCTTACACATTGACAGATTCATATCTGTCAATGATTATAATTTCAATATTGAATTGTTAGTCAAGAACTTAGAGAATATAATAATGAAGAAATTGTCTATATCATGTATAACTGAGTCTTCTGTGTTTCTCTCTGTTCTCTCTGTTTCTTTCTCTATCACTTCTTCTTAATCTTCTACATCTGCTTCTGTGTCTGATTCTCCTGCTTCTGCTATCTCTATTCCTGTGATTCTCACTTCTGCTACTTCTGCTTTCTCTGATTCTGTCATCTCTGCTTTCATTACTAGCTCTTCTCATTTCAAGAAGATATTATATAGACTTAATAAACTATGTTTCTCAGTGTATATACTCTCACTCTTCTTACTGATCTCTAGAACAATTTATTATATAAAGACTGTATATAACATAACTATCTAAAGCTCAGTCACAGATGCTGATTATTACATTTATTTTAAATATTCATAATGAGACAATTGTTTATTTATACTGAAGAATCATTCTCTCTCTTAATAGTGTCAAGATTGTAAGTCTTTCTTTTTTTCTCTTCTCTTTCTGACACTGATTTTTCTGTTCTTAGAGAAAATTATTATGAGTTTTATTATGTATGAAGTCATAGCATTCACAGATATCAAGGAACTTTTTACAACTGTTAAATTCAATATTACAGGTACATCTGCTCTGATGAATACTTTTGAAATGATTAACTTATATCAGCCTATTCTCTGATATTTATTATCTAACTTTGTGATGCAGATGAAGAATATTCATGTTTTTAGAAACAGAAACACAGATATTATACTCTTCTACATCTGCAGATATGAGGCTTGTATATCTTATCTAAGATATTATTATGAGAATGAACTGTTCACATACTGTGTTCTGCTTTCTGCATTTCTGTCATGCCCCCGGCCGCGCCAAGGCCCTGCTGCGGTTTCACACGGCTCATTGCTTTCATGTGGATGATTTCATCCTGTTTGAACCGGTTTTCAACCACTCTATAACATCATTCAGATATATCATAGAAAGATCTGATTGATGAATATGAGAACCTCACTTCTATATAAGGTCAGCAGATTACTCTTTCTTAGCAGTGAGACACTGCTGAGATATCACTCCAGCTATTCTTGCTTATAGAATGAGAGAAGAGTATTCACTTATTATCTATATATAATAGCTAGATACTGACTCTTCATTAAAAAAGTCAGTAATTTGTTTTTCTTCTACTGAAATATATACAAGAGTTACTGCATTTCTTATACAATCTTCTTAGTATACTAAGTATCATATCTGTGATAATCTTGCAATAACTCTGTAGTCTATAAGCTCACTATTCAAGCAAGATAGTTAAGCTCACTTATACAGCTTCTTAAACAACTATCTCTATATAATACTGCTGACTAGTCACTGCTTCAGTTTTAATACATTATAATTTAAATCACTTAATCTGATTACAAGTTTGAATCAGTCAAGCTTTAATAGATTAATATAGTCTCATATATCTGCACTGAGACTGATCTGATCTCACTCTCTGAGAGAAACTCTACATCATTCTCTAGAGTGTATACATCTCTATCTCAGCAGAAATCTGAGATTTCTGAATTTGCTACACACTTTAACATGAGTTCTTCAACTGCTCTGCTATCATCATAGTCTCTACACATCTATATCTATCATGAAGATAAAGAGATTAAGATCAGAGATTCTCTGAGATATAAGAGAAATATATTACCTGAATTTCACAGCTTTATCTGTACTCTTGAACAGAAATTCCACCTTAATCTGAGCCAGTATAATACTTATGAGATATAAGTAATATACACTGCTAATCTTCTTGAAGATATCTCTGCAACTACTTGAGTCATTAAGAAGAGAGAGCTTGAGTGTACTGATACTATAATAACTTGAAAAGAATTCAAGAACTTTCTACTGAACTAAATCAAAGATTATTATAATCACAGCTTCACAGTAATACAGCAGTTCAACTTATTATATTAATAAGATAATGAGAATTCTTCTGATTTCAATGTAAGATTTGAAGAATATTGAGAGAAATTGACTAATAATTTGAATTAATTAAAGACACAGCTTTATCTTACAAAGCTGACTCATAAAATACAGATAATGATATTACAGTATCAGAGTTCATTAATCAATTATACTGAGCCTGTTAATCTGACTTTCTGAATCTATTTGAATAATCAATTCTTCAAGAAAAAGATTAATAAGATTTCTTCTAAGTAATTAATAATAGGATTTAAACAGCACTGTGACAGCTTCAGTGCAGAGAAAGTAAAGAAGAATTTCAAGTATTCTGATTCTTCACTCACTGTGAAGAAATATTAAAAAAGATTTAATAAAGATCTCTGTTTTAACTGCAGAGCCGATGATCACTATATCAGTGATTATAAGAAGTCAAAGAAGAAAATAAACTGAGAAGATGTCTTCTTAAAGTTAACTTCTCTTCTGACAAATATATCTATAGAAGATAAAGAAGAGAAAGAAATAAAGAATTAATAATTCTCATATCTTCAAGTTTATGTTACAATTACAATGCATATCTTAAATGAGAAGATATCAGTAAGATGTCTACTTAACTTCAGAGTAGATATTAACTTCATATTCTATTTCTTTTCTTTGATAAAGAGTTGAAAGAAGATAAGCTCATCAGATCATATAAAATTTACTGATGAAATAAAATGTCATCATTTTAACATAATTTAAGCAAAGTATGTAATTACAGACTTAGAAGAAATCTTTAAGAAGAGCAGTCTGCTTCTTCACACAGTTAATATCATAGATGAGAATATCATTCTAGATCTTCTATAATTGAGAGAAAACAATTCTCTCATTGACTGAGTTACTCAGATATGATGATACTGTCTCACTAATAAAGAGACAGTAATAGAGAAATCTGAAGAGTTTCATTGAAAGAATCTTGAGAAAAAGATAGAGTTGATATACTGTGTAGCAGATGACTGAGACTTGAAAATAGATGAAAAAGTCATCACTCTTACTACAAGATTAGTAGCAGTATTCATTATTGAAGATGAATATATATAATATCTCTTTACAGATTATAAGAATGTCTTTTTAGAAAGAGAAGCAGTGAAGTTTTCTGATATCAAGATATGATATAAGATTTATCTTGAAGACAGTGTAACAGTGTTATACAGATTTCTTTACAATGTGTCTGTAAAGAAATTGAATATTCTGTGTAAATATCTTGAAGAAGTGCAATCAAAGAACTGAATACACTTATCAAAGAGTCTGACAGAGATATCTATACTCTTTATACTTAAGAAAGATAGTAGACTATGTCTATGTATAGACTACAGAGGCCTCAATAAGATAATAGTTAAGAATCACTATTCATTACTGTTAATTGATAAGATAATCAATCAATTATCTGAAGCAAAGATGTTTACAAAGATTGATATACAGAATATCTATTATAGAATCAGAGTTAACAAAGATAGTATTTAAAAAATAGCTTTTTGTACTAAGTACAGTAATTTTGAATATCTTGTTTTATCTTTTGATCTTTGTAATACTTCAGTCATCTTCTAGATCTATATAAATGAGACACTGCAGGGCCTTGTCAACATCTTCTGTATAGTATACTTAAATAACATTCTAATCTTCTTAAAAACAGAGAAAGAATATAATACTCATGTTCAAGAAGTGTTGAGTCACTTGAGACAGTATCAACTCTATACAAACACTGAAAAATGCTCATTCTAGATGCAGAAGATTGATTTCTTAGATTATATTATTGAGATGAATAACATTTCAATGAACAGAAGTCAGGTCTTTATCATTGAGAACTGACCAGTGCTGTGAACATACTGTGAGATGCAGATGTTTCTAGAATTTGCAAATTTCTACAGATGATTCATCTATGCATATTCACAGATTACTCTCTCTCTTACAGATCTGTTAAAGAGAAGTGTGAAAGACAGAAAAATAGAACTATTTATTCTCACTCAAGACACTGTGCAGATATTTGCAGAATTGAAACAAGCTTTTACAGATATTACAATACTGAATCACTTTAATCTTAACTTATTCAGTTAGTGTGAGACTGATGTATTCAGAAATGAGATCTGTGAAATCTTTTCACAGTTGACACTGAAGATCTTTTAACACTGAAAGAATTAGAGAATAATCATCTCTGAGAATACAGACAATGAAATGTCTGTAAGAGAAGGCTTTTTCACAGAGTCTATAAGATATTATAAATGAAGATCAGTGATCTTCTTCTTCAAGAAGTTATCACTCATGCAGAGAAGATATAATATCTATGATCAAGAGATGTTAGCAATTGTTCAATTCTTTAAGATCTGGTGATATTATCTTCAGAATAGTAAGTACTCAGTGCAAGTTCTCACTGATTATACAAATCTAGACTGACCGTGTGACCGTGTCTGGGACCAGGACCAGATTTTTTGATAGTCTTATTACCAATTCGACTGCTCCCATTACACGGTTTTAACATTAGGTAGTAGTCTCATACTGTCCCAGTGAGACTTACTGTCTACTCTTGTCACATTTTCCAAATGAGACCATGATTTCCACTTCTCAATTTAAATTATTTTTATTGCTTTAAATGACTTTAAATCTCATTTGAGTGTTACCAAAAAGTGTTACTTTTTAAAAAATTAAAAATAGTCTAAAAAAAACCTTAAAATGTCTAAAAATAGTAACTTTATGTCAAGAATGGAACTAAATGGGATCAAATGGGACCACTTTCTCATTTTTTTCAAGTCATGGTTCCATTTTAAGATCTGATATATAGTCACTTTACATGTTTTTTTGATAGCCAGTCCCAGCGGGATTCACGCCAAGAAATGTATGAGACCAGACCAAATGAGATCAAATGTGAAATTCATGGTCCCGGCGGCCAGTCTATACAAATCTGCATTACTTCTTAACAACAAAGAGCTTGACAGAATGTCAAGCTAGGTGAGCAGAGCTGCTTTCAGAGTATGATTTCTATATCTGATACTGTTCAGATTGACTTAACCTCATTAACACATTATCTAGACAGCTCAATTATAATATTATTGATGCAGAGAAGAATTCTACAAAAGAATCTCTATTATCACTGTAGAAGAAGCTGACTGCAGAGAGTTAAGATTCTCTGAAGCTCAGAAACAGTGCTGGTAAGACAGCTGCATGACTCAGTATAGAAGGTGAAAGAAAACTCAGATCTCTGTAGAGAACTGACACTGAAGATCATGAGCTTCTCATATCATATCTTACAATTAGTGAATTGATAAAGAACAAAACAGTCTACAATCTTTCAACTCAACTACTTTTGAAATTCATTAACAAGTTACAGAAGAGAGACATCTCTACTGCAGCTTGAATTCAGAAGTTGAAGAAGAAAGAATTTAGTTTGAACTTAAAAGAGATAGACTCTGAGCAGGGTGATGCTGCTAAGAAATTAAGTCACTGATAACTAGAAGAATGTGAACTTCTACTGCTGAATGATTCAGTCTTCATCTCTTATAACAGAGCAGTGTGCCAGAAGTTATTGAGAATTCATTATAATGATCCCCATGCAGGACACTTCAGATTAGAGAAGACTGAGAAGCTTCTAAAATATAAATACATTTGAGACAAGCTTCAGACAGATGTTAAAGAGTATGTTAAGACTTGTAATATCTGTCAAAGAATAAAGATTCTGTGATACAAGTAATACAGTGAGTTGATATCACTGTCTGTTTCAAAGAGCTCATAACAGAATCTATTAATGAATTTCATAGTTGATCTGTCAAAGTTAATAAGAGTCAAAGAATATCACTTAATTTTAGTCATTATTAACTATTTCATGAAGATGACTAAATATATCTCTACTTATAAAAAGATTAAAGCCTCTGAATTGACTGACCTGTTTTTAGATATCATTATTCATGATCACAGTGCTCTGAAATCATTGATAACAGATCAAGAATCCCTCTTCATCAGCAAATACTGATCAGCTTTTTACTATCATCTTATAATAAGATGTCTTCTCAGTACTGCATTTCATTCACAGACAGATGGTCAGACTGGATATTAAAATCAGACACTAGAACAGCATCTTTAAGCATTCTGTTCATATTATCAGAATGATTGACTCAAATACCTGCCAAAGTTAATAAGAGTCAAAGAATATGACTCAATTTTAGTTATTGTTAACTATTTCATGAAGATGACTAAATATATCTCTACTCATAAAAAGGTTAAAGCCTCTGAATTGACTGGCCTGTTTTTAGATATCATTATTCATGATCACAGTGCTCTGAAATCATTGATAACAGATCAAGAATCCCTCTTCATCAGCAAATACTGATCAGCTTTTTACTATCATCTTATAATAAGATGTCTTCTCAGTACTGCATTTCATTCACAGACAAATGACCAGACTGAACATTAAAATCAGACACTAGAACAGCATCTTTAAGCATTCTGTTCATATTATTAGAATGATTGACTTAAATATCTTCTAATCATCAAATTCATATATAACAATACAAAGAATGCAATCTTAAAGATATCTTCTTTCTATACTTATTATAAATATAATTCTTTGTTACTCAGTGACATCATGAATAACATTTCAAAGAGAGAAATAAACAGTCAGAATGTCAAACAGGTACAGAGAACAGAGTATCTCTCAGTGTCAGAAGTAAAAGTGAGATTGAAACTTTTGAATAAAATCTATAAGAAGACAGTGAAAAGCATTCACTGCACTCAGAAGTAGCAGATGAAATACTATAATTAAAAACATCTTTCAATGAAGTTCTCAATAGAGAATCAAGTACTACTTTTAACAAAGAATATCAAGATAATAAGACTGTGTAAGAAGCTCAGTGAGTAGTAGCTAGAATCTTTCTCAGTAATAAGAGTGATAAGTAAACAGACATATGAGTTGAAATTACTCACAGAATTGAAATCAATTCATTCTATTTTTCATATTTTCTATTTGAAGCTCTATAAGCAATGCTCTGAAATGAAGCTGTCTCAGTCAAATAATATCAAGATTAAGAGTGATACTGAATATCTTGTGAAGAAAATATTGAATAAGTGAATATATTATGACAAGCTTCAATATCTTATTAAATAAAAAGATTATTCATCATCAGAGAATTCATGAAAACTGCTTGAGCATTTGAAAAATGCTGAGAAAGAGATTGTAAGCTATGAGACAGCTAGTAGAGATCACTCTATTACATATCAGAGATATTGAGCAAGAAATACTGCTTAAGACTTCTCATTTTTTCTCAAAGAATTTTTTTAGAGATAATCTCATAATAATGAGTCAGTGTCTTATAAGCTCTGTAGCACTCTTCTTCTATTTTCTTCTAAAGAGTTTTTTAGAAGTGTAATAAGACTATACAAGTGTAAAATTCCTGAAGCAGTTAGAGAAAAGAAATATTTAAAACTAATAAAAAGATTAATATTATCAATTCACAGACTGCTGCTATTCTAATGAGATTACAGTCTGCTGAAAAAGTAAAAAGAGAGAATCTCAGAATCTACTCATCAATAATTACACTCTCATCAAACTTATTCTTCATTATTGAAGTCTTCAATATCATCATCTTTGTCTGCTGAGAAGTTAGCACTGTAGCACTGTAGAGAAGTATACTGCAGAAGAGTATACATGCAGTAGAAGTGTATAAGAGATGCTGAAATTATTAACTTATCAACTTATAAAGCATCTCAGTCATCTGCTTCAACTGAAGTGAGATTCTCTTCAATCAGTAATTGATCTTCACAGTACTTTCAACAGTAGTGCTGGCTGATCTCTTCTTAAGATCAGTCATTCTGAGGTGTTTTTTCATCTCAGAGATTTATGCTTTTATCTTCTTTTACAGATAAGCAAGAGAGATCTTCTCAGTCTTAACAGAATCTGTCAACACTTAAAGCTCTGAGATTCTCACTCTGTACTGCTTGAGTATCTGAGCTTTCTTGTCAGAGTTAATATAACATCTTCTTGTAGAGTAGATAATACTTTACAGAGAGATAGAAGTCATTGTTACAGATGCAACAGAAACAATGAGAGTAAAAGAAGAGATAGATATATAAGACTTCTCTCTTCTTCAGCTGCTTAGCACAGTACAGACAAGTAACAGTGTCAGTCAGAGACTGCATCAGAGTCTTCTCACAGAGAGAAGACAAAGAAACTGTGAGACTCTGCAGACTCAACTCAGCAGTATTTCAAGCATGGCTCAGATATGCTGTGAGAGAGAAACTATGAATTGAGCTTCTCAGAGTCACTGTCTCCAGAATCAAGCTCTTCTAGATTTCTCTCTGAATGATCACACAGGGTCATACATCACTGTGTTGACTGAGAGAGAGGGCAGTGTCACAACAGTGACAGAGAGAGCAGAGAAAGAACTGAATATAGATAAACTGATCAGCAGAAGAGATGACATCTCACTGCAAGGCACAGTGGCTATCACTGCAGCTGCAAGAGAAGCAGAAGAAGAAGAAGAAGAAGAAGATATGATAATGAGAGTAATGCTTCTGCAGTCTGTTGACACTGCTATCTTCATCTTCAATCAAGCTTTCTTGACAGTCATGAAGACTGCAGTCACATCACAAAGACATTTACTCACTAGAAAATATCAGAATAAGTCTCTTATTATCTCTCAAGAACAATGCTCTCATGCACTCACTATTACAGATGAGAAGAAGAGAGAGAAAAATATTTCATAGAGAGAGAGAGATCTTTTCAAAAAATCCTATCACTACTGTTAACTTTATCTCTAAAACACATCACTTTTGCAGAGAATTTTATATATAGAACAGAATATAATGAAAGATCTGCAAGTTACTTAATAACTATGTTTTTCATATTTCAAATCAATATATAAGAAACTCACTTATTATATATTTGATTTGAATAAAGATGAGAAAAGAAAGATCTACATAGTCAGTAGAAAAACTCATCTATTTCTTTATATCACACACAGCACATGCACTGTTAATCAGTTAATAATCATTACTATACAATAAAGATAACTCTTAATTCAGTAATCTTAAGAGCATCAGAACTATGTTCTTAAAGAGAAGAGTATTGTCATACTCTTAGCTATGTCAAGATCTCACTGCAGTTTCACACAGCTTATTACTTTCATGCAGATGATTTCATCTCATCTGAACCAGTTTTCAATCACTCTATAACATTATTCAGATATATCATAGAAAGATCTGATTAATGAATATAAGAACTCTGCTTCTATATAAGATCAGCAGATTACTCTTTCTTAACAGTGAGACATCACTGAGGTATTACTCCAGCTATTCTCACTCATAGAATAAGAGAAGAGTATTCACTCATTGTCTATATAGAATAGTTAGATACTGACTTCTTATTAAAGAAGTCAGTGATTTGTTTTTCTTCTACTGAAATATATACAAGAGTTACTGTGTTTCTCATACAATCTTCTTAGTATACTAAGTATCATATCTGTGATATCCTTGCAATAACTCTGTAGTCTATGAGCTCACTATTCAAGCAAGATAGTCAAGCTCACTCATACAGCTTCTTAAACAACTATCTTTACATAATGCCGCTGACTAGCCACTTCTTCAGTTTCAGCACATTACAATTTCTCTGTGTCTCTCTCTCTCTTTCTGAGAAATCTTATATGTGTTGTAATTATGTGTACAAGTCTAAGATCAGTGAGTGTTTATTCAGTAATTATTATCTCTGCTTTTACAGTTTTATACACTAATAATAGTTCTTAGTTGCTCTGATATTAGAGGCTATTTTAATCAAAGATAATAACATCACTGAGACTACTCTCTTCTGCTCTCAAGCTTCTTCTGTCACTTTCTCTCTCTTCTCTGTAAGAAAGATGATATGCACACTGAGTTATAAGTGTTTAACTCTGAGTGACTTCTGTCATTATTCATTCAGTTCTGTGTCTTCTTCTTCTTCTATTTCTTTCATCTTCATTCTCTCTGCTCTGGCTTCTGATTCTGCAGATTCTGTGCTCTTCTTCAATTTTTCTATATATATGTGTATGCATTTCTATATTAGCATTTCAGTCAATCTTGTGATAAATGACATTAATGTTGTACACAGAGCAGTAGAGAAATCAGAGATATATACAGCATTATTGTAAGAGCAGCTTGCAGCTCTCAAATCTCTTACAGATCTTAAGTTTTGAGATTTCCTTTATTTTTGACATTTTTCAGATGATATAATGTTGAAAATAGATTAAATATATGATGTATGAAAATGAATGAGATGTGTATAATAATATTTGTCTTTTACAGCTGATTCTTACAGTTGATAATTAATTCATTTCTCTTTTCTTACACTTTTTCTTTATCTGCTAGTCACTACTCTTACACAATCTCTATATAGTACAGCATTCAGTGACTAGATTCAGCAGCTTTCATCTTTTATAATTCTGTCTTGTGCATTATACTGTCTCTCTTCACTCACTTAAATCACTACAGTAAACAGCTCATTAAAACTAATCTTATCTGATCTCTGAGTGTTCTCAGAAGTTAAGATGACTTAGTCTCATACATCTGCAGATGTTTTAGATGATTCATTCTCTGTTATCTCTGCAATTGAACTGATGTAAACAGTTGAATTCAACTCTGAATTTCTTTTTCTTCTGTAATCTGACTCATGTGTAAGTCTGCTGCTTTGAGACTGCTCTTTACTGTGTTGCATCTGCTGTCTGTAGTGTATTATCATACAATCAGCTACAGTCTTATCACTTATTGAAGTGTGATATTCATCTGATTTCTTCATTTCTTCTCATTCTTTTCTTATAATTATGAAAACATTGAAATAAGTGAGATCATCTGATTCATAAGTGTCTATAATTTCTCTTACTTTATAAGACTTTTCAATTGTAAGCTTCTTCTTTTTCAACACTGATAATAGTACTGTGAATAATTATAATTCACTCAGATCTTGCATCTTTACTTTCATAAGTCATGAATCATTTATTAAGTTGTGTAAGATTTGTCTCTCTGATTTCTTCAATGCATAAGTTTTCAGAGAATGTGATTTGAGTATTTTATAGAGCTTAAATCACCTAGATTGAAACCTCTCAGAATTCTCATTATGTATGAGAACTTACATTCTCATCTTGAGACTCAATTTCTTAACTAGTGAGTCTCATATTCTTTTCAATTGAATTGCTCAGTTCAGAAGTAACTTGTTAGCTTTTGCATGTATGTGGCTGATCTCTTTCAATCTTGGTTCTGCGTCCGCGACTGTTGTGTCTGCAACAGCTGTTTCTGCTGCATCTGTAACTGATGCACCTGCAACTGATGCATCTGCAACTGCTGTTCTCTTCCTCACCTTTTCTGAAGCATCCCCTGGGATGCGCGGATGCAATTCATACAACAGATAGAATGATGAATGCTTGGAGACTGCATGCTGTTGAATCTGCATAGCTAATAGCACCTGTCTGAGATATTCATCTCATAGTCTCATAGGCTTATTCACTAGATATTTTGTCAGCATGTTGCTCAAGATTTCATTCAAGCATGTCATCTTCTCATTCATCCGCGAATGATATGATATTGTTCTATAATATCTTATCTGTAACTGGTTTATGAAATGCTTCATCACTTCTTCTACAAGATTCACACTATTATCAGTTAGAATCTCACACAGTATTTTATAGTTGATATAGATCTTATCATGTAGAAACTTCATTATCATCTTCTCTATCATTTCTGAAACTGCTTTCACAACTGATTTTCTGAAACTGCTTTCACAACTGATCAGTCAGTAGCATAATCAATAGCAGTGATTATTCATCAATTTTCATTTGATGTTCACAGTAATATATCTATGAGATTCATTTCTCATCATTTGAACAGTTGTATTGTACACTTTATCTGATGTTGCACTTTCTTATATTCTAACTCTTTCTTAGATTCTTTCATGACCTGGCAATTCAGGTACTTGTAAGTGTACATCTGAATGTTCTCAGTCATACTTAACTAGTATACTCTTGATTCAAGTACACTCATGAGTTCAGAGCTTTCTAAGTAACTGAATTCCTTGTGCATGTGAGTCATCAAGTGATGTCTAAATGAATGTTCTAGATAGAGAGCTTCTGCATATTCTAGATCATGATAAAGCATAACATCATTTTTCAATTTCCTCAGCTTGAAGTTCAGAAGCATCTCTTCTACTACTTTTATAAGACACTTATCATCTGATATCTTGCTATTCTTTAAGTGAGAGATTATTATGTTCACTTATTCTGATTTCTTGCATTCTCTCAGTGCATTTAATATGAACTTCTCTTATATCTGATTCACAGAACTCTTACTCATGAAATTGAGTCTGTAACTAATTATATCAGATATCACAGTGTCTGATTTCTTTCAGTATTTAATATGAAGATTGTACACTTGAAACTCTGAGATTTAATATACTAAGTGTTTGAAAGGTTTTATTATTAATTATAGATAGACAAGACTTTCATAATCTGTAATCATCATTATTGTATATCTATTGTTGATATATCTATTCTATAACATCAGTGTATGCTTGATTACTAGCAATTTCTTTTCATGCACTGAATAATTAAGCTCAGTGTCTGATAGTTTTCTATCATTATACATTATCAGATACAGCTTGCTGTTCTTACTCATCTGTAGAAGAGCATCTCTGATAGCTCATTCAGATGTATTCATCTCAATGTAGAAAGATTTATTATAATCTGATTGAATAAGCATTGAAGATGTTATTACACATTCTCTCAGTGTGAGAAAAGCCTCTTCACACACAGCATTTCAGATAATTGAATGAAACTTCTTGTTTCACAGATTTGTATTCATTTCTCTTAAGAGATCTGAGAGTGATACAGATATTTATGTGAAATTCTTGATGAATCTGCAGTAATATGAGACTAACTCAAGAAACTGTTGTATATAATATACATTTCTCAGCTGTAGTCAATTCACTATATCATTCAATTTCTCTGAGATGAGATGTATACAGTCATCACTCACTACATGTTCTATAAACTTCAACTCTTTCATTTCAAACACATACTTTGTTAATTTGATATAGAGCTTATACTCTGTCAGAGTTATAAGCACTTCATTGAGATGCTTCAGATATTCATTATATAAGTTTGAAAAGACTAGAATGTCATTGAGATATATGAGATATGAGATTTCATTCTGTTTATGAAGAATTGTATTCATCATTATTTAAAAGATAACAGACACATTTGTCAGACTGAATAATATTATCAGGAATTCAAACTTCTCTCATTGAGTATTGAACACAGTTCATGAAACTGATAGTTCATTCACACAGATCTGCTAGTATTCTGAGAGAAGATTAATCTTTGATAAATATTAGATGTTTTCAACTGTATTTAACTATTATTGAATCTATGATAGTGAATATTCATTCATGATTGTAAGTTTGTTAAGTGCTTGATAATCAATACACATTCATCACTTCTCACTCATCTTTTTCATGAATAGAACTGAAAAGCTCTACACACTTGATGAGAGTTATATGAGATCACATTCTAAAAGGTCTGTGATCTGACACTTCTATTCTTCAAGATGTGTTTGTTACAGAGAGTATGCATTCTGATTGACTGGTTTCATGTTCTCTGTGTCAATCTCATGTATGAATTCTCATTTCAGCAGCAATTCTGATGAAAGATCTGTTCAGAAGATTTTCTCATACTTCTTTAGAAGCTTCTTCATACACTTGTTCTTCTATATATTCTTTATCTTAGTTTTCTCTGCTTCTGAGTCTTATATGACATACAGAATGCTTTCAGATGAGATCTTGTGAATTATTCTCTTTACTTATTAATGTATAAGCAGATTTAACTCTTCTATATCAGAGATGTGAAATGTTCTTCTCATATCAGTTGATAGAATTATATGAACTGTTTTCTTCTTATCAGTCAACTGCATATGATATGTACATCATTGAATCTGTGAATTGAATCTTTGAAATCAATTAAGTCTGAGAATAAGATTGTATTTCACATTCTATAGCTCTCATACTTAAATATAGCAAGATCATTCTCTGAAGTGCAAGGAAACTCTTACTCTTACAGATGATATTAAATATCAGTTATTAAATAATCTTATATGTTGAAGATTCTTCACTCAGCAGATCTCTTTCAGTCTTTGAATTATATCATTATTAATATATTATGTAGAAGCTTCTGTGTCTGCTAACACTTTTGCAGCCATCTCTTAATTCTTACTCAAGTGTCTCTTATATATTAATATTTCAGGTCTTAAGATATTGAGATAAGTATCTACTTCATCATTCTCATTCATATCTTATTCAGAAGCCTGCTTTCTCTTAGTATTTACAGAATTTAGAGAGTCATCTAATACAGACATCTCTTTCACTTTGAAGACTTTTCATAGAATATCAGTAAGTGTCTCTGAGCTCACTGATTCTACTAGTTTTTTAACTCTCTTATCTTTCTTAACTATGCATACTGTGTGTAATTCTTTGCATCATGATTCTGGTATCTGCAGTTAAAGCAAGCTCAATGCTTATAATATCAAGGTTTTCACTCAGAAGATCTCTTTTTCAGAGAATTTAATGCTTTAGCAATGATATTCAGATCTAGATTCATCACATCTGAGTATGTGACTTGTATTATAGAAGTCTGATTATCTGTTCTTCACTAAGATATACTTAATTACAGTATTTTCTATTATAATTGACTCACTTGTTTCTGTATAATGAGAATATTATATGCTTCTTTCACTGTGTCTGATTATAAGATTAAGCATTTTCATTTCACTCTCAACTCAGATATAAGACTATGAATAAAGATCTATAAACTGAAAGATGTTAAAAGCTCTTCATTCAATATAAGATAGTGTAAGCTGAAGTGTGTGAAGTATAATGTAAGATTACTTACTTATCTACACTCAGTGAAGTATTTGTAACACTTATCTTATATATTCACTTTCTCAAAGTTATACAAGATTCATTTGAAAAACTTATTTTATATTCATGAAAATGAATATTGTTTCAGATTTGTGAGATTCATCTTTTTATCAGTTATTCATAATAACTTTACTTTTCTGTGTAGAAATGTAGTAGATCTTAAGACTTATTAAAATTCTGTTAACTATCTGTCTGTAAGTTTATGTTCAATCTGATAATATAATTATATCTGACTTAGTCAGCTGCTTGCAGCATTATTTTTTCAGTTGCTATTAAAGCTTGATAACTCTGACAGATCTTCTAACTTGATATATTTCATACTTGAATTCTCATTCTGCACAGTGATCTCAGATGATGTGTACACTTCTGAAGAGATTGTGAATGATTGTGATAAAATCTTCAGATTCAGCATAGTTATCTGTCTGTGTAAATATTCATTCTTCTGCTACAGGTCTAAGACCTGGTTTTCTCTATTCTTATTAATGATGATGATTGTGTCAGTGAAGCTCTTCATAGTGAATACTTGGTTTGCTGCAAATATCAATTGTTGTTTGACTTTCACCTCAGTCTGCCATTGTATACACAAGGCCTTGATTTCATTTAGAATTCTTATATATATATAAAGCTTTGATTTCAGTTCAGTGATCTCAGCTGTCTTTCTTACTACTTTGAGTAGACTCTGTGAGAGATTCTGCATATCTTTCAATTCAGATAGCAGAGAAGAGTGTTGTTCATATTAATTAGAGAAGATATTCATTTCAGTGATTTCTCATTAATCATACAATATCTATTATTATATCACTATATCATTATATTACTATCTCATTATATGATTTCTGTTATTATTGTATGACTTCAGTAATCATCACTCTCTCTTTTTATTCTTCTTTTAGATAGAGAGCAGACTTCTTTGAATCTTGTTTATTACTTTCATTCTCTTTCTCACATCTCATCTGTTCATGCATCATACATGACATTCATCTGAGTGTGGAGTTTTTTCTCAACAAGTGAAGCAGTATCAATCAGATGCTCTTTCACTCACTGCTCTTTATACACTAGCTTTTGAGATGTTCTAGAATCACACTGACATGATAACTATGAATCACTTTATAGATGAAATTATTACATTCTGGAGGAGTCTGCACTTCTCATCAGTTTTTAGACATGCTATCAGATGTGATTCAAAGGTTGCTAGAGTTAGTGTACAATTACAGGCATACGCCGGCTTCTTATATACTGTATGCTAAATTAATTGAACCGGTTAGGACATCTTGAGGGGGGGAAGCGTGAATGGAAGCGAGTTCGGAAGCGGCCGCGTTATTATCCGGCGGTCGTATATTCTTCCGAATCACATACTTAAAGTTATAATATCTCTTCTGATACTCTTAGATCTTTCTTAAGAATTTATAAACTTTATTCTGAATATTCTGAATTCTCTCAGCCTGTTTACAGATATTATCACACTTCATAGTATACTCTTACAGATTTATTAAGATTATTCATAGATAAGTTTTAATAAGTATCTTAAAAAGAGTTTTATCTATACTGACATGCTTTAAATTATTATATATAAACTTTATAAGTAATAATTAATGTATTCAGTCATTCTGATTATAATTAACAAAGTATTACAGATACTGTTTTAATATACTTATTAAATATTCTATCTAATCATCTATCTATTAATAAAAAACTATACTTAAATCTTATATAATCTTCAGTATAGTTATCAGATCAGATCAGAACTTCTCTGTAAAAATTAATTCTCTATCTAAGATAATATTCACAGATAACTCATACAACTGAATTACATTATAAATGAAGATATAAGTTAAATTCTTTGATTTTAAGTTCTTGTAAGTGAGTATAAAGTGTGTTATCTTGATAAAGTAATCTACTATTATCAGTACACTGTTAAAGCAGGTATTATATATATTCTTATTTTCAAAGAGACTTATAAGAGTGTTTATTTCTAGCTATTTTGAAGATTTCTGTAAGATAAATAGAGAAGTAAGTTCTTGATGTAATCTGAACTACACTATTTACAAACTCTGATAAAGAGTATAAGAATTCACTATCTTCTTTATAAGTTCTTGTATCTTCAGTTAGAAGTATTTTCTTATAAATAACTTATAAGTTCTGGTATCTATAAAATAACTCACTAGAGAAGAGTTATAATATCTTTTAATAAGTTCTACATATAGAAACTTATTTATAGATATATAAATTCAGTTCTCTCTTTATAAGAGATTATTTAAATCTCTTTAATTCTTTATTTCTGCAGAATTAATCTCTACTGTAAGCAGTTTCTGAATATACTAAGTATATTCATTCTTCAGTTACAGTTCAGACAATCTGAATAGAAGATCTTATAAAGACTTATACTGTGTTTTTTCTTATATTAGATCTTCTATAGTACTTCTTAAAACTTATAAACTCTTCAGATCATAGATACTCTCTTCAAGAATTCTTATAGAGATTCTCAGAGTATTGACTCTTAGTATTATAGAGAGTAGTTATACAGACTTCTTCTCTCTTTTTTCTCTCTTCTCTTATAAGAAGTTAAGAGACTCTTCAGTTAATTTCTTTATAATACTCAGTCTGAGTATTCTATAAAGCTTTTCTATCTTCTCTAGCTTCTCTATATCTGTCACTCTGATCTTCTTAATATAGTCAGATCTGTAAGAGAGTCTGTTCACTAAGTTCTTAATTCTCTTAATATACTCTATCTTGAATCAGAACTTACTCAGTCTCTGAGCTTAGTAGATCTGCTACTGTGAGAGTTTCTTAATTAAAGTAAACTATTATAAGCTATTATAATCAGTTCTAACAGTAATCACTGTTATAAGACTCTTAAAGTAGTGATATTAGTAACAGAAGAATTTCACTGTTATAATAAGCTTCTGATTATAAATGTTATAATTAATCTTCACAGATTATATCTTTCATAAGAAAAAGATCACTGAAACTCAGTTCTCATTCAACTATAGTTATGAGACTATTTCTGAAATTATAAAGAAGAAGATATCTATCTTTAATCTGATTAAGAGTAAGAAATCAAAGTGAAACAGTATCACTGTATTTATAAATATCTGTTTTAATCTTATAAAGACTTTATAAGCTTCTAAGATAAGAAAGTTTTCATAGCTCTTTCTTCTTAATAATCTTTTCATTCTTTATTTATAGAATGACTTCTTCTTGTTTTCACTCTTCAGTATATCTATAAGAGTTAAGAAGATTCTTATAAATACAAAGATAAATTATCTATAGAAATTCACAAAGCTTAGAAAGATCTGAATCTTATAAATACTAGTTAACTTCAGCTATGATTGAATAGTCTCAACTTATAAGAGTTTCATCTGAATATTATCTACAGTAATTACATATTCTAGACAATGTAATATAATTGACACCAGACAACCACTCCACCACGAACTCGCTCGACTTTTCGAATAAGAACCCGCCGATAGATCCATCGAAAAGCCCTTGATCATACAAGCATTTTGACCCCATCGCCGACCGCATACCCCGTGTGGTGGTGGAGTTATCCAGCCAAATGTGAACCAGATGTTGTTCGAAACTCTTGTGTGGGATTATCCCCCATTCTCCCCTATCACACCACAACCCCGGGCCAAATTGCTGTACAAATTGTAAGGTGAAGAGACCTAGCTATATGCATCAATCTTCCCAATTTTGGAAGATCTCTGATCAATAATTGTGAAGATATCTGAGAAGTGATCTCTGTGAAAACCCTATTCATCTTTGATGTTTCAAAACATTAATGTCAGGTCTCACCCTCATACTACTCTTCTCAATCTGACTCATTCTCAGCAGAAAAATACAAAAAGATATCTTAGCAATAATATCAAGTATATAATCAAGAGACACTTCTGAAGTGTAATCTCTGTGAATACTCTGTCTGTCTTCAGTGTATCTAGACATCAATGCCAAGTCTCACCCTCATACTGCCTCTCTCAATCTGGCCTATTTCTGACAGAACAATACAAAATCATACCTTAGCAACAGTATTCAATACATAATCAGTGAATAATGAGTCAATAGAACAAGTTAACAGTATATCAACAACTATAAATTCAGTATATCTCAAGATCTTACTAAGTCTTTGATCACTGCATAGTGAGATATATTAAATCTAGTTTTAATATCTCAATATTCAATAGATTCTGTAAGAGATTGAGAATAGTAATACTAGATTTCTATTGAATTTAAGAATTAATTCTATATTAATATAATCATTGACAAAGTCTTCTATTTTAAGATATAAATAATCAGTTCCTCTACATTCTGCTGATAATATTTATATTATTATATAGAAACAGACTCATATTCTCTATAATATCAAGACTCTGAAGAGAGAAAGTCTTGATAGAAGATATATAGTAGTATATATCTTAGCAGTTTCTATCTCATTCTTCTGCAGCAGTTAATGTAAAAAAAAGATCTTAGAAATAGTTTCTTACTTCTCTTAAAAAAGTAAGGTGTTTTTCTCTGAGTTTTATATAATATTCTTACAAAGAATTAAAAATAGAGTTATTTTCTATCATAATTTTATATTCTTTTAAGTAAGAATTACTTTTTCAGTGACTGAAGAGCTTTTATTAATACTTAATTCTTTTTTACACTCTTTATTAACTGATTTGAGTTGTATATCTGTTGTGTGAGAAGAATTGAATGATTTAGAATAAAATTGAATAGTTTTAATCAATTTCTCTGTAAAAAATTAACTTATTTTTTGTCAGTTTTTCTCTTAAAAACTGTCATATTATCTGATTTATTATCAATTGATATCATACTTTTCCTCACTGTATCTTAAGAAAGAGTTTGTAAAGAATTTATTAATTTATCTTAAAATTCAATTTTAGTTTATTAGATTCTCTTCAAAAATCTAACCTAGTTACTGAATTAGTGTGAAAAAAATCAGGTGTTTTATATATAAAAGTCTTTTATTCTTCTCTTGAAACAGTCTGACTAACTTTTCAATTGAAAACAGACTTAGAAATCTCTTAATTGAAACAGTCTGATCAACTTTTCAAAAGAGTTTAATAAATATCTTAATTAAAACTGTCTGATCAACTTTTCAGTGAGTGAGAAGAATGAGTTTTAAAATACACTCAGTTAATGTAAAAAAAGCTGCTTTCTCAAATACTATTCCTGAGATTGAAATTCTGAAGAGAAGAAAGAAAGAAGAAATAGAGAAACAACAAGTTCTTGAAATACAGAAACTTGAAAAAGTAAGCAAAATTCTTGAAAAGTAGTATCTAAGTGAGATGAATGAAGAAGTTCTGTTAATTCTTCATACTCAAACTAGACAACTACACAAGATGATTAAGTTCAAACTTGGAATTTCAAACACAGTTCAAAAAACATTGAAAATTTCTAGTACAATT
This sequence comes from Blastomyces gilchristii SLH14081, assembly GCF_000003855.2. Lineage (NCBI taxonomy): Eukaryota > Fungi > Ascomycota > Eurotiomycetes > Onygenales > Ajellomycetaceae > Blastomyces > Blastomyces gilchristii. The sequence goes on along the minus strand of NW_003101677.1, from coordinate 2,481,474 downwards.
ACTGACTCTTTATTTTACTCTTCTTCTTTTTCTACTTCTTCTTCTTCTTTAAATCAGAAGAAAATATATGCTCAAGCAGCTGAATCTGCTGTCTCTAAACCTGCTATCTCAAAATCTGCTTAAAATACTGAGAAAACTGAGAAGAATACTGCTCATACTTCTATTCATAGAAAAGTGAAGAAAAAAATATAAAAAGAGAAAAGCTTTCAAATCTTCAGAAATAGAAGACTTATTCTCAAAGTCTCAAATCAGAACATCTTACAAAGAAACAAGCTAAACTCAAATCTCATTTTCAGAATCAGAAATGAGATTAATCAGCAGTTCTTTTCTCAGTTGATAACTAATATTAAAGTTCAAAACTCAGTTATAGCTTTAATTGAGTCATTGTTCTTTGAAAACTTCATTATTCTAATTACAATATCTGAATTCAGTACAGAATTCCTTATTCAGAATGAGAATCTCTGAAAATTAGCAGTAGAATCTTTGTTAAACATAATAATTCTATCTAAGAGAGATGAAAAGTGAGATAAATTCATTTTTTATAATATTTCAGTTGAAATTTTTAACTGTGAAGAAGAAATGCTACTTCTTAAAAATGAACTAGAAGAATATAACTCTATTCAACTGAGAAAAGAGCCTGTATGACTAAATTCAACTGAGTTCAGATAAAGCAGGAGAAATGCCTCTATTCTAGTATATATAAAGACTCTTGAATAGTCAAAGATCTCTGAAGTAAGAGTAGCAGATTTGAAAATAAGAGTTTATGAAAACAAAGACTCAAGAATGAATCTCAAAGCTCAAACACAGTGTTCAAACTATCAAAGATATGAACACTTTATAATCTGTTGTTTTAGAGACTTGAAATGTACATTTTATGTCAGAGATCATAAAACTAGTGAGCATAAATGTGAAACATACTCAAAAAGAGATGAAATATGTTAATATACTCTGCTTAAATGCTTTAATTGTAAAGAAAAACATGCATCTAGCTTAAAAGAATGTATATTTACTTCAAGAACTCAAAAGAACTGAAGAAAAGATGAAGCTCAAAGCAAATCTAGAACTGAAGAGAATAGTTAAGTCAGTAAACTCACAACTATAAGCTTAAAAAGAAGAAACTCTTAAATATTTAAATCTTCAAACTTCAATTCTTCAGCTAAATGTAAATAGAATTTGAATTCTTAAACTTCTGTTAAGATTAGAGAATTGAGAAATGACTCTGATAATAAACTAGATATAATGTAAGCAGTTGAGATTTCTACTTTTCAGAATAGTTATAATATACTATCTGATAATAGTGATTAGATTCTACTCTACTCTCTTTGAATATGAATATACAATAAAAATAATAAAAAAAGTTTAAAAACTCTTCAAAATCACATTTATTCAAAATAATGTGAATAGAAACTTAAATTGTATTTATTCTTGTCTTCAAATTACATTTGAATGAAAAGTTGATTTTATACTGCTTCAGAAGCTGAATTTTAATACTGAGTAAAAATATGTCATTTCTCATTCAAGCTACTACTGCTTTCTATCTCAAAAGTCTGAGATTAAGTTAAGAGTAGTAATCTATGAAAGAAAGAGATCAAGATATCAATTTAATCTAAGATTTAATATTATATCTGACCCTGATATTCTGGTGAGTGATATTATAGATAAAGAGAATAAGTTTAATACTATACAGCTTATAAATATCTATAATGAAAAGTCATTGAAGAAAAATAACAATATCTGAACAATTGATAGAGCATTGCTGAACATAACTTCATTAATTAACTCTATAATTGTATGAGATTTCAATGCATATCATCTCTGATAGAATTCAGAATGCAAGAGAGCAGTAAGAGCTGATAATCTAATTAAATGAACCTTTGAGCATTCAATAGATTTAGTTAATAAGTCTGATTAACAAACATTCTTTAGAAAAGACATGAAACAGAAATCTATTATAGATCTAATCTTCATGTTATAAAATCTAATGAAAAAAAGACTTGTAAACTGATTTATTAATTCAAATGAGATATCAGAATCAGATCATGAGATTATTCAATTTAATATTAAACTGAGTGAAAAATAAATGAGTGAAAATTCTCTTCTCTCTAATCAGTTTAACTTTGAAAAAGCTGATTGAAAAGCAGTTGAAGAAAGCATAAAACTGTTAAAATCTGAAGAGCAGAGTGAGCTATATTGAAATTCTGATCAAGATATCTTAAATGAAATGCTTGAGAATAGAGTGAAGCTCATTGCATCTATTATTCTAATAAGTATTAAAGATAATATTCTTAAGAGAAAGTCTTCTGAGTATTTAAAATCTTGATGAAATAAAAATATCACATCTAAAAGAAAACAATTAGCTACTGCTAGAAGAGATTGAAAGAATGATATAATTTCTGATAAAGAGTTCAAACCTGTCAGAAATGAATATTTTTCAGATATTAAAAAGTTAAAATAGACTGCTGAAATAAATCTTTTGAAGAAGATTAAGAAAAGAAAGTTTTTAAAGCTTTTAACTATATTAAAACAAGAAGTGTAGCAAAACTTTCAGTCTTAGAATATGAGTTTCAGAATGAATTATATACAGCAAACTCTTTTGAGAAAAAATGTCAAGCTTTTATAAGAACTCTCTTTCAAAACTCATCAGATTCAGATTCAGAGAAAGAGAATATATCACTTCTTAACTATATTGATGAAAATCACTGAGAATGATCTGATCTTAGATAAGATAAATTAGAGTCTGCTATCTTCTCAAGTTCAGTTAAAACTGCTGCAGAGCCTGATTCAATTAATCACTTGATTATTCATAATACATACTTCTACTGAAAGAATGAATATTTTGAGCTTTTTTTCAATCTCTTGAAAAATAAATATTATTCTGAATGCTGAAGAGAAGTCACTGAAGTAATTCTTATCAAATCTAATAGAAAAACTTTAATTTCTAAGTTATATAGAGTAATATCTCTATTGAACTATCTAGAAAAGATTTTAGAAAAGATAATAGCTACTCAACTATCTTTTATAAGCTCTATTAGTAATTCTCTTTTATTCAGTGAATGAATAAGAGATAGAAAACAATGTTCTGCAATTGATACTGTTCTCTCAGTTATTTATAATATTTAAATAGCAAAGTATGAAGATCTGGTCTCAACTGCAGTTTTTATTAATATAAAAGAAGTATTTAATCATGTTTCAAAGTCAAAGTTAATTCAGATTTTGAAGATGTTAAAACTGTCACTTTCTATGATAAAATGAGTTAACTGTTTTATATCTAAAAGAATTATACAACTTTTCTTTGATAAAATGAAACAAGATAAGACTGAGATAAAAATAGAAGTATCTCAAGAATCTTCAATCTCACTCATTTTATTTGCAATATACACTGCATATCTATTCAAAAATAGAAATATGAGAATAGTGTGATCTCTGAGTTATGTGAATAATATTGATCTAGTCTACACCTCAAAAACTATCAAAGAGAATTTGAAAGTGATTGAAGAAGCTGTAAAGAAAATCTTTATTAGAGCAGATATTAATCAAATTTAATTTAATATGAATAAAACTGAGTTAATTCATTTCTTTTCTAGATTCAATGAGAAAGAACTATCTCTCACTCTTTTAAATATAGAGATTAAATCAAGTGTAAATATCAAATAATTAGAAGTATAGTTAAACTTCAAATTGAATTTTAAATATTACATTCAACAAAGAACTGTCAAGGCAGAAAGACTATTAAACAACATAATCAGACTATTAAATACAGAGAGAGGTCTATTCTTCCAGGCTATAAGACAGTTATATATAGCCTGTATTATCTCAGTAGCTGATTATGAAGTTCAAGTTTGATGAAATAATCAAGAGAATTTCACTGAACTCTTGCAAAGTCTGTAAAACAGAGCTTTGAGAAGAATTCTGAGAGCATTCAAATCATCTTCTATTAAAGAAATGAAAATTGAAGCTTCAATTCCTTCTTCTGTTATTAGATTTGAAAAGGTCTGTATGAACTATACTCTGAGAGTTATAAAGATGAGCTTAAATCATATAATCAGAGAAAGAGTCTCTTCTTCATTTTCATTAATTAACTCTGAAAGTGAACTGAATTGAAATAGATTTCTTGACTGAAATGAAAATAATTCTTCAAAGAAAATGCCTTCTCAACTGTACAGACTATACTCACTAATTAAAAATTAAGTTTCTTCTTTAAATATTGAAAAAGTTGATCATGAGAAGATATCTCTCTGAAGAGAAAAGCTTGAATCTCTTATAGATCTGTAAATAAGTGAACTATCTAAGAAGAAAGAATATGAACATCATTTGAGAAGAATTTCTACAATCAATATAGAAGACTCTATTCTGATTTATTCAGATGACTTCAAAAATGAGAATTTGAATAGATTAAGCACAGACATTGCTTATACTGAAGATAATATCAATTTTATCTCAGATTTCTGAAATTTAGACTGTGAATCTGAAGTCTTTGATACTGAAGTATTTATAATAGTGAAAGCTTTCAAACTCATTGAAATAAAATCTCATAAAAGAGAAAATAGTTTGAAAGAGACATGAATATTCTCTGATAGTTAAGCTGCTTTAAAATAACTTAGAAATAGTCAGATTCATAATGATTAAATGAATCTTAAACTGATTTAAACTCTGTTTTGAAAATTCAAAAGAGAAGAATAATAAAGCTGATAATTCATCTGCACTGAGTTTCTGCTTATATGAATATTCATGGCAATAAATTGGCTAATTCAGCTGTAAAAAAGAATACAGAATGAAGCAGATCTATTCAAAAAATTGTATCCTGATCTTTTATAAAGAGAAAAATAAAAGAATCTTGTTTAGATAAGTGAAATAAAAACTGGCAGAAACAAAAGAAGTGTATACATTATTCAAGATTTGAAATAAAACTCAAGTGAAAATCTTGTTTAATTAAATGTAAAAAGAAAATATTCTCATCTATAATACAGCTGAAACTGGGACATGACTATTTCAAATCTTATATGCAAAGATTTGATGATAGATTTGATTCAATAGAATGCTTATTCTGCAATGCAAATGAGAATTCTGAGTATATTGTAATACACTGTGCATTATACAATAGTCTCAGAGTCAGATTAAAAGAGAAGTATGATTTAAATCAATTAAATATGAGATTCTTATTCTTAACTGAGACAGAAATTAAATACTTAATAGACTTTCTATCAGAAACTCAAGCAGCTAGAAGAAAATGGCTAAATTCAGAAATATCTGAATATGAAGAGGAGGAAATCAATCAGATATAATCTGTTAAAACAGCTATATACTATCTTTTAATAATTTATTTTGTTATAGTCTCTCTTTACTTTATCTTTTCTTTTCAATTTCTTTCTATCTATCTATTTAATGTGTCTATCTTTAAGACTGTGTTCTCTTTTCTTTTGTCATAATATTGTCAAATGGTTTCAAAGTATTAGAAGATGTTAAAATACTGCAATTTGTAAACAGTTTTTATATTCTAGGCTGGAATTTTCTGATTTTGCATATCTGAAATTGGTGAATGTATAATAGTTAACTTTACAGATATAGAAAAAACCCTGAGAACTTTTATAGAAAAAACCCTGAGAACTTTTAGTTCTCAGGTAGATGTCATAGTCTCTGACTGCATACATCTATAATTAAAGAATAATAATAATAATAATACATATTCAAGAAAATTAATTTAACAGATACTGAAGTTATACTTTATAAGCTTAATATATATTTCTGTCTCATCTAAGACCTTCAACACAGTTTATATATACTCAGTGTGTTCTTTCTTCTTTATAGAGTACATCATCACATCATTCAGATACATTATTATAAAGATATTCAGATATACATGAAGTATTTTATTAATAAAAGACTGAAATACTACAGAGACATTAATCAAATCAAAAGATATTACTAAATATTTAAATAATCTCAGTACAGTTCTAAAGACAGTCTTTCATTCATTCTCAGATTATATTCACAGCTGTGTATATATATTAATTATATTCAGTTATATGAATATAACAGCTTCTGTAAGATGATTGATCACATTCTTAATCAGAGACAGAAAATAGTGACTCTTTATAGTCTTGAAGTTCAGATCACAGTAGTTCATATACAATCTGAGATCTTCATTCTTCTTCTTTATAAATATTACAGAGACTTCTACAGAAATCTGTGAAGATTAGATAAAGTTATTCTTCAGATTCTTCTTTCTATAAGTCTGTAAGATCTCTGTCTCATAATGAAAGAGCTTATAGATTAGTTCTCAGAGGAGTTTCTACTCTTCTATCAAATCTATTATCAGATTCTTCTCACAGTGAGATGAAAGCTCAGTTATCATAGCTGAACTAAATATCTCTACAAGATCTTGATATTTCTCTGATATCTGAAACTCAGTTTTTATAACTGTGAAGTTCTCAGATATTTATAAAGTTATTATATACATGAGCTTATCTTCTCTAATTAACTCTGCAGTATTAACTGATTCTATCTTTATAAGTAAGTCTATCAACACTGATCAGAAGTATAAACCTGACTTGTGAACAGCTATGTATGAATTATGTCTTTAAAGTTATACAAGTCTTAAGTATATATTATCTATAATATTTATAATAATCATAGTTTCTACAAATCTTCTTTAGATTCTGAAGAGATCTTGCAATTCAAAGATAACTCTTATAAGTCTCTCAGTTCTCAGATCTGAGTTCTCACACTCTGCTTATTATAAGAGCAGATTCTCAGTTTTCATTACTTAGCTTATTCACTCTGTGCACTTTAGAGACACTACAGTGACCTGAGATTTCAAGTTTATTAATACTTTTCATACTTATAGAGTAGTAGTACTGTGATGCAGTCTCTTCTTATAAGCATGTATTTTCACTGAGAGAGTAACAGATTCAGATGTTAGCTTCAAGACTCTTAAGAAGACTGTTACTGACTCTGTTTATAACTTCTCAAATTTCTATTTTAATTTGTTTAGACAGTTTATGTGAAGATGTTCTGATTTCAAATAGATAAAGTAGAGACTCTTTTGCTTAATCTCTCTATTATACACTCTATTTATAGAAGCTTATAAAGCTCTCTCTCACTGCTCAGCAGTTATATATAAATCTCTCTATATTTTATTATCTTTTCTTAGTAAATCTGTTCTTCATTATTCTGACTCTTATAGAACTGATCAGTAATTCACTCTCTATAAATCTATGACTCTCACAGTAATTTATCAATAGTGAATAAGAGTTATCAGTTTCTTCAGAGTTAAGAAATTAAAGTCTTACTTAATAAGCTTATTCTACATGTTTTTATTCAGTCTCTTTATAAATATTATTGTTCAAGTCTTGTTTCAGAGCTCTGTTTTCACAGATTGTAATTCATATTATAATTTCATGCAGTATCATGAGTAGTCTTTATCAGATTTCTCATCTCTTTTTCTAATATTAATAATCACAGTTCAGATATTCTCTGTTCAGCTCACAGAGTCTCTTAACTTATTCTTTAGATAGACTTTGTGAATAGATCAGTGAGATCTCTTATAATCATTGTTTAAATAGTTCAGTCAGTTCTTAACTTCAGTGTAGTAGAGGTCTGTCATTATATAGATAACAGCTTCTTTATCTTTTATATCACATAGTCAGACTTGTAAGTTAATTTCAAATACAAACTTATAAAAGCTTTTATAGATTATAATTCAGTAAATAATCTTAAGTGATTATAACTTAAGAGAGTTTCTTTTCAGTTTATAAGTATCTCTGAAGATTATGTCTAGAGACTCAGTTTAAGAGTGTTTACAGACAGTAAGTATTTCTTATAGAAAAATAGCTTAATTCTGCAGAAGATGCTCAAGAATGTTCTTTACTAAGATTGATTTATTCATGAGTTCAGAGAGTTTCTCTGTTACAGATGTAAAGAATGATATTCTGTAAGTAATTAATAAGTTCTCTGAGACTTCTTTTATAAAGATTATTCATAATTTAAGTGACTACTTCTGAGTGTCTGCAGTAGAGTTTGTGAAGATTGAAGTATACAAGTTTCTAGTTCTTTCAGTCATAACAGATGATTGCTGACTGACAGAGCTTGAAATGTAAGAATAAGTGCTCACAGACAATTATTCAGGTGTTTACAGCTTGATATGATATATACTGTTAACTACTAGAAGTATTCACAGTAGAAAGATAAAATATAGAGATTAAATGTATAATAGTATTCAAACTGAGTTATGAATAGTATTTGCAAACTTCAGTCTATATAGTTGTGTGTAGTTAAGAGCCGCTAACTCTATTAATTACATAAGAGATAGGAATAGAGGTAAAAAATCCGCGAGAAGCGGGATTTCTTACATGAACTTAAATATCTATATATAAACAAGAGTCTTTGTCATCTGAATAAATTTCTGAGTTTCTGAGATTGTCTCTGAAGAAGTCACTGATCAATATTCACATGAGATATATATTAACTGTAACTGATCAGAACATATCACTTTCAACTACTGATTGATCTACATGCCTTCTCACTTAAAGAATGAATCAGTGTCTGTTCACATTAATTACATTATATGAGAGAAAGATTTAAAAGATCACTATGAGAACTCTCTGATGAAACAGGAAAAAGATTAACTTCTGTTCAAATTTGTAAGCAGAAGCTTGAAGAGATAAGATAATAATAATTTAAAGAGAAAATGATAATGAATGCAATTCTTATATCTACTGTGATAAATAATATGTATAATATAAAAGTCATGATAGACAGCAGTCTATGTCATTATATAATGATCAAATCTTCAGTCATAAGATATTATAATCTTCAGTATATTCTCTTATTAAAATCTTAACTTCTTGCAGAATTTGATAATTTAAAAGACATTCACACTCATCACATGATGAAACTAAATATAGATATCAGAGAATATTAATATGAAGATGCTTATACATATGAAGTTGATAATCTTGACTATGATTTTATGCTAGAACTTGTCTGACTATCTGAACAAGGTATCTTGTTGAATACTTAAAACAGAAGCTTATTATTTTCTAACAATGATAGAATTTACAAAGATGATATTCACAAGACTATGAATCTTACACAGATCTCTGTCAAGGCTTATAAAATACTCTGAAAATAAAGTTATTAATGAGATTACTGACAAAGTCACTGATAGCAGAATTATATAACAATCTATTTCATCAGTCTGATCAATATTAAGAAAGCTCTACAGAAGTTATCTTACATTATAATAACAGATTCTCATACAAAACTCTCTTAATAATATTATGAATATCTAGATATCTTCTGATAAGATAATAATATTATGAATTTACTCTTCTTATGAGATTCAGAAGTGAATCACAGTATCAAGTTAAAAAAGAAGAATGATAAGAACTCTGAATCATTATGAGATCTTCTTTATAATATATTCTGAGATGAACTTCTTCTTCTTCAAAAGACAATCAATGATCTGTTAAATAAAGAATTTATATGCATTAGTAACTTCTCTACTGCAGGTTCTATTCTCTTTGCAAAGAAATCAGATGAAGAACTCTGATTCTGTGTGAACTATTGAGAACTGAACAGATTAATAAAGAAAGACTATTATTCTCTATTTCTTATCAATGAAATTCTAGCTTACATTGAACAAGCTTAATAATTTACAAAGCTAGATATTATTACTGCATTTCATAAGATTCATATTACTCAAGAAGATGAGTGACTTACCGCATTTTAAATATGATATGATTTCTTTAAATGAATAGTTATATCTTTCAGACTGACTGACACTCTTAGTACATTTCAGAAGTATATTAACTAAGCACTCTGAGATTTTCTTAATAAACTTGTATCTATATATCTTAATGACATTCTCATCTGCACTGATGAGTTCAGAAAAGAATATCAAGAACATGTATAAAGAGTATTACAATAACTATAAGAAGCAGAACTACTGATAGACATAGATAAGTATGATTTCAAAATTAAAAGTACAAAATATGTAGACTTTATCATAGAAGCTGGTAAGAGAATCTGAATGAATTCTAAGAAGGTCTCTGCTATTCTTGAATAGAAAGTCTTACACACTGTGAAAAATATATAAAGCTTCATCAGATTTACTAACTTCTATCAGTGATTTATATAAAACTTCTCAGATATTATAAGATCACTTACAGAACTTACTAAGAAGAACTCAGTATTTCACTAATCAGTGAACACTGATACTATATTTATACAGATAAAGAAGATACTCATTAATACATCTCTACTAATAATATTTAATGCTAACTGTGAAATAGTTATTGAAGCTGACTTCTCTGACTATATTACAGAGAGAGCTATATTACAATATAATGATAAAGATATCTTATAATCATGCATCTTTATATCTAAGAAGTTGAGCTCTGCTGAATATAACTATGAGATCTATGACAAGAAACTTCTCACAATAGTATACTGTCTAGAAGAATGAAACTCTGAGCTCTAAAGTGTCTTTAAGTTTGAGATAATCACAGATTATAAGAACCTCAAACACTTTACTATTACCTGAAAGATTACTGCATAACAGATGTAATAATCTGAGCTATTAAGCTGTTTTTATTTCATAATACACTATCATCTCAGTAGTCAGAACTTGACAACAGATACTCTCTTATAATGAGAGTAAGATATATCATCTGATATAACAGACACTTGCTGAATGAATTGAGAGCATCAGCTCTTAGATCTGAAAATACTAGTTAATTATGATGAGATCACTCATGACACTATATATACTACTCTGATTAGAACACTCTCTCTCTGAACTAAAACTGATACTAACACTGATATTAATAATGATATCTCAACTTCTTCTGAATCTAGACTAGATGAATTGTGATATATAACACCTTAAACTGATGAACTGCACCTGATCAATTATATAGACTATTTCATTACACTTCACAGATTTCACTGAAAGCTCTGATTCTCTGTCACTGATTCTCAGTTAAAAAACTCATGAATTTTCTATTCTTCCGCCCTGAAGCTTCACCGCGTACACGTATAAATACTCACTTCAATCACTGATTTCTGCAGTTTCTCTTTCTTTTCTTCTCTAATGTTTTTCACTTTTGTATTATAAGACCTATATATTATACTGATCTATTCAGCGTAGACCTCTTACAATAATATTTCAGTTGAAATTTTTGACTGTGAGAAAGAAATGCTACTTCTTAAAAATGAGTTAGAAGAATACAATTCTATTCAACTGAGAAAGAAGCCTGTATAACTGAATTCAATTGAATTCAGATAAATCAGAAGAAATGTCTCTGTTCTAGTTAATACAAAGATACTTGAACAATCAAAAATCTCTGAAGTGAGAGTGACAGATTTGAAAATGAGAGTTCATGAATACAAAGACTCAAGAATGAATCTCAAAACACAAACACAGTGTTCAAACTGTCAAAGACATGAATACTTTACAATCTCTTATTTCAGAGATACAAAATGTGAATTCTGTGCTAAAGATTATAAAACTAGTGAGTATAAATATGAAATGTGCTCAAAAAGAGATGAAATATGTTAATATACTCTGTTTAAATGCTCTAACTACAAAGAAAAGCATGTATATAGTTCAAAAGAATGCACATTTACTTCAAGAATTCAAAAGAACTAAAGAAAAGAAGAAGCTCAAAGTCAATCTAAAACTGAAGATAACACTCAAGTCAGTAAATCTGCAACTGCAAGCTTAAAAAGAAGAAACTCTCAATTATCTAAATTCTCAAACTCAAATTCTTCAGCTAAATATAAACAGAATTTAAATCCTTAAACATCTATTAAGCTTAGAGAATTGAGAAATAACTCTGTTAATAAACTAGAAAGAATACAAGCAGTTGAAATTCCTACTTTTCAAAACAGTTATAATCTACTATCAGATGATAGTGATTAGATTCTACTCTATTTCTACTCTCTTTTTGTATGAATATATAACAAAAATGACAAAAAATGTTTAAAAATTCTTCAAAGAGTATATTCATTTAAAACAATGTGAATAGAAACTCAAATTGCATTTATTCTTGTCTTCAGATTGTATTTGAATAAAAAGTTGACTTTGTACTTCTTCAAGAATCAAACTTTGATGCTGAGCAAAAGTATATCATTTCTTATTCAAGCTATTACTGCTTTCTACCTGAAAAATCTGAGACAAAATCAAGAGTAGTGATTTACAGAAGAAAAGGATTAAGATATCAATTTAATCTGAGATTTGATATCATATCTGACTCTAATATTCTAGTGAGTGATATTATAGATAAAGAGAATGAGTTTGATACTATTCAAGTCATAAATATCTATAATGAAAAGTTATTGAAAGAAAATAACAATATCTGAATAATTAACAGAGGATTTTTAAATATAATTTTCTTAAAAATCTCTATTATTGCAGAAGACTTCAATGCATATTATTTCTGATGAAGTTCAGAATGAAGAAGAGCAGTAAGAGTAGATAAACTGATTGAATAAACTTTTAAGCATTTAATAGATTTAGTTAACAAGTCTGATCAATAAACATTCTTTAGAAAAGATATGAAACAGAAATCTATTACAGATCTAACTTTTATATCACAAAATCCAATTGAAAAAAGACTTATAAACTGATTTACTGATTTAAATGAGATCATTCAATTTGATACTGAACTGAGTGAAAAATAAATAAGTGAAAATCCTCTTCTTTCTAATCAGTATAACTTTGAAAAAGCTGATTGAAAAGCAGTTGAAGAAAGTGTAAAACAGCTGAAATCTGAAAAGCAGAGTGAGCTCTATTAAAATCAGAGTCAAGATATCTCAAATGAAATACTTGAGAATAGAGTAAAGTTAATTACATCTATTCTTCTAACAAGTATTAGAGAAAATATTTCAAAGAAAAAGTCTTCTAAGTATTTCAAATCTTGATAAAATGAGAATATCACTTCTAAAAGAAAATAATTAGTCACTGCTAAAAGAGATTGAAAGAATAACTTAATATCTGATAAAGAGTTAAAAGCTATCTGAAATGAATATTTTTCAGATATTAAAAGAGCTAAAACAGACTGCTAAACAGATTTCTTAAAAAAGTATAAGAAAAAGAAGTGTTTAAAGTCTTTAACTATACTAAAACAAGAAGTGTAGCAAAGCTTTTAATCTTAGAATATGAATTTCAGAATGAATCATATACAGCAAGCTGTTTTGAGAAAAAGTGTCAAGCTTTTATAAGAATTCTCTTTTAAAACTCATCACATTTAGAAGAGAAGAATATATTGCTTCATGAATATATTGATAAAAATAACTAGAAATGACCTGAGCTTACATATGATGAACTACAGTCAGCTATATTCTCAAGTTTAATTAAATCTGCTGCAGGGCCTGATTCAATCAATTACTTAATTATTCAAAACATATATTTCTACTTGAAGAATGAATATTTTGAGCTCTTTTTCAATCTTTTAAAAAATGATTATCATTCTGAATGCTGAAGAGAAGCCACTGAAGTAATTCTTACAAAAGCTAATAGAAAAGCTTCAATTTCTAAGTTATATAGAGTAATATCTCTGTTGAACTGCTTGAGAAAAATTCTAGAAAAGATAATAGCTACTAGATTATCTTTTATAAGCTCTATTAGTGATTCTCTTCTATTTAATAAATAAATGAAAGATAGAAAACAATGTTCTGTAATTAACACTGTTCTTTCAGTTATTTATAACATTCAAATAGCAAAGTATAAAGACCTGGTCTCAACTGCAGTTTTTATTAATATAAAAGATGTATTTAATCATGTTTCAAAGTCTAAGATAATTCAAACTTTGAAGATGTTAAAACTATCACTTTCTCTAATAAAATGAGTTAACTATTTTATATCTAAAAGAATTACAACTATTCTTTGACAGAATAAATTAAGATAAGACTGAGATAAAAATAGAAGTACTGTAAGAATCTTCAATCATATCTGTTTTATTTGCAATATACACTGCATATCTATTTAAGAATACAGAGATGAAAATAGTGAGATCTTTAAGCTATGTAGATAATATTGATCTGATCTACAATTCAAAAACAATCAAAGAGAATTTAGAAGTGATTGAAAAAGTAGTAAAGAAAATGTTTACTAGAGAAGATATCAATCAAATTTAATTTAATATGAATAAAACTGAGTTAATTCATTTCTTTTCTAGATTCAATGAGAAAGAACTATGCCTTACTCTTTTAAATAAAGAGATTAATCCCAGTTTAAATATTAAATGATTAGAAGTATGATTAAACTTCAAGTTGAATTTTAAATATCATATTCAACAAATCACTATCAAGATAGAAAGACTATTGAATAGCATAGTCAGACTATTAAACACAGAGAGAGATCTATTCTTTCAGGCTATGAGATAGTTATATATAGCCTGTATTGCCTCAGTAGCTGATTGTGAAATTCAAGTTTAATGAAATAATTAAGGAAATTTCACTGCACTCTTTCAAAGTCTGTAAAACAGAGCTTTGAGAAGAATTCTGAGAGTATTTAAATTATCTTCTATTAAAGTAATAAAAATTGAAGCTTCAATTTCACTTTCTACTATTCAATTTGAAAAGACCTGTATGAACTATACTCTGAGAGTCGTGAAGATGAGCTTAAATTATATAATCAGAGAAAGAGTCTCTTCTTCATTTTCATTAATTAACTCAGAAAATAAACTGAATTGAAATAGATTTCTTGATTGAAATAAGAATAATACTTCAAAGAAAATCAATTTTCTTTATTAAATATTGAGAAAATTGATCATGAGAAGATATCTCTCTGAAGAAAAAAGCTGAAATGTCTCATAGACTTATAAATAAGTGAACTATCTAAAGAGAGAGAATATGAACAGTATTTAAGAAAGATCTCTACAATCAATATAAAAGACTCTATTCTAATTTACTCAGATAGGTCAAAAAATAAGAGTTTGAACAGACTAGATGCAGATATTACTTATACTAAAGATAGTATTAATTTCATCTCAGATTTCTGAAATTTGAACTATGAATCTAAAGTCTTCAATGCTGCACTATTTGCAATAGTAAAAGCTTTCAAACATATTGAGCTAAAATCTTATAAAAGAGAAAATAGCTTGAAAGAGATATGAATATTCTCTGATAGTGTAATGTGACAGAGCCGAAGCAGTGGCTAGTCAGCGGTGACACATAGAGATAGTTGTTGAGAAGCTGTATGAGTGAGCTTAACTATCTTGCTTGAATAGTGAGCTTGTAGACTACAGAGTTATTGCAAGAATATCACAGATATGATACTTAGTATACTAAGAAGATTGTATAAGAAATGCAGTAACTCTTGTATATATTTCAGTAGAAGAAAAATGAATCACTGACTTCTTTGATGAAGAGTCAGTATCTAGCTATTCTATATAGACAATGAGTGAATACTATTCTCTTATTTCATGAGTGAGAATAGTTAGAGTAATACCTCAGTAGCATCTCACTGTCAAGAAAGAGTAATCTGCTAATCTTATATAGAAGTGAGATTCTCATATTCATCAATTGAATCTTTCTATGATATATTTAAATGATGTCATAGAGTGATTGAAAACCAGTTTAGATAGAATGAAATCATTCACATGAAAGTAATAAGCTATGTGAAACTGTAATGAGATCTTGATACAGCTGAGAGTGTGATAATATTCTCTTCTTTAAGAGTATAGCTCTGATGCTCTTAAGATTATCAGATTAGAAGTTATCTTTGTTATATAGTAATAATTACTAACTGATTGACAGTGCATGTACTATGTATGATATAAAGAAATAGATGAGTTTTTCAGCTGACTGTATAGATCTTTCTTTTCTCATCTTCATTTAAATCAAATGTGTGATAAGTGAGTTTCTTATATATCAATTTGAAATGTGAAAACTATAGTTAATAAGTGACTTACAGATCACTCATTATATTTTATTCTATGTATAAAATTCTCTGTAAAAGTAGTATATTTTTAGAGACAAAGCTAACAGTAGTAACAGAATTTTTTGAAAAGATTCTTTCTCTTTATAATACATTTTTCTTCTCTTTTTCTCAATTGTAACAGTGAGTGCATGAGAGTATCATTCTTGAAAGATAATCAAGGACTTATTCTGACATTTTCTAGTGATTAAATGTCTTCATGATGCCACTGCAGCCTTCATGACTGTTAAGAAAGCCAGGTTGAAGACAGAGACAGCAGTGTCAATGAGCTGTGAGAGCACTGCTTTCATTGTCAAATCTCCTCCTCCTGCATCTCTTGCAGCCGCGGCGGTAGTAGCTGTGCCTTGCAGTGAGGTGTCATTCCTTCTGTCAGTCAGTTTATCTGTGTTCAGTTCTTCCTCTGTTCTTCTCATCACTGTCACAATGCTGTCTCTCTTCTCAGTCAACACAGTGATGTATGACCCTGTGTGATCATTTGAAGAGAATCTCAGAGAGAGCTTGATTCTGAGAATAGTAACTCTGAGAAGCTCAATCTGTAGTTTCTCTCTCACAGCATATCTGAGCTCTGCTCAGAATACTGCTGAGTTGAATTCACAGAATCTCATAGTTTCTTTATCTTCTCTCTGTGAGAAGGCTCTGATGCAGTCTCTGATCAGTATTATTACTTATCTATACTGTATTAAGCAGCTGAAGAAGAGAGAGATCTTATACATCTATCTCTTCTCTTACTCTTATTATTTTTATTATATCTGTAATAATAACTTCTATCTCTCTGTAAGTATTATCTACTCTACAAGAAGATGTTATATTAGTTCTGACAAGAAGCTCAGATGCTCAAGCAGTACAGAGTGAGAATCTCAGAGCTTCAAGTATTAATAGATTCTATCAAGACTGAGAAGATTCTCCTTGCTTATCTGTAAAAGAAGATAAAAGTGTGAATCTCTGAGATGAAAAAATACCTCAGAATGACTGGTCTTAAGAAGAAGAAATTAATCAGTACTGCTATTAAAAGTGCTATAAAGATTAATTACTGATTGAAGAGAATCTCATTTCAATTAAAGCAGATAACTGAGATACTTTATAAGTTAATAAGTTAACATTTCATGCATTTCTTATGTTCTTCTGCAGCATCACAGTGCTAACTTCTCAGCAGATAAAGATGCTAATATCAGAGACTTTAACAGTGAAGAATGAGTTTAATAAAAGTGTGATTATTAATGAGTAGAGTCTGATCCTTCTTTTTACTTTTTCAGCAGACTGCAGCCTCATTAGAATAGCAGTGATCTGTAAGTCAATAATATTAATCTTTTTATTAATTTCAAATATTTCTTTTCTCTAACTGCTTCAGGAATTTTACACTTATATAGTCTCATTAAACTTCTAAAAACTCTTTGACAGATAATAGAAGAAGAGTTCTATAAAGTTTATAAGATATCAGCTCATCATCACAAGATCATCTCTAAAAAATTCTTTAAGAAAAATGAAAAGTCTTAAGTAGTATTTCTTACTCAATGTTTCTGATATGTAACAGAGTGATCTCTACTAGCTGTCTCATAGCTTACAATCTCTTTCTCAGTATTTTTCAAATACTCAAGCAGTTCTCACAAATTCTCTGATAATAAATAATCTTCTTATTTCATGAGATATTGAAGCTTGCTGTAATATATTTACTTATTCAATATTTTCTTCATAAGATATTCAGTATCACTCTTAATCTCAATACTATTTAGCTGAGATGACTTCATTTCAGAGCATTACTTATAGAGCTTTAAATAGAAAATATGAAAAACAGAATGAATTGATTTTAATTCTGAGAGTAATTTTAACTTATATATCTACTTACTTATTACTCTTATTATTAGAAAGGATTCTAGTCACTACTCACTGAGCTTCTTATCTAGTCTTATTATCTTAATATTCTTTGCTGAAAGTAGCACTTGATTCTCTATTAAAAACTTTATTAAAAGATGTTTTTAATTATAGTATTTTATCTATTACTTCTGAGTGTAATAAATACTTTTTACTGTCTTCTTATGAATTTTATTCAAAAGTTTCAATCTCACTTTTATTTCTGATACTGAGAGATACTCTGTTCTCTGTATCTATTTAATATTCTGACTATCTATCTCTCTCTTTGAAATAGTGTTCACAATGTCACTGAGTAATGAAGAATTATATTCATAATAAGCATAGAAAGAAGATACTTTTAAGATTATATTCTTTGTATTATTATATATGAATTTGACAGTCAGAAGATGTTTAGGTTAATCATTCTGATAATATAAATAGAACACTTAAAGATACTGTTCTAATGTCTGATTCTAATATTCAATCTGATTATCTGTCTGCAAATGAAATGTAATACTGAGAAGACATCTTATTATAAGATAATAGTAAAAAGCTGATCAGTATTTGCTGATGAAGAGAGATTCTCAATCTGTTATCAATGATTTCAAAGTACTGTGATCATGAATAATAATATTTAAAAACAGATCAGTCAATTCAGAGACTTTAATCTTTTTATAAATAGAAATATATTTTATTATCTTTATAAAACAGTTAATAATAATTAAAATTGAGTCATATTCTTTAACTCTTATCAACTTCAGCAGATTAACTATGAAATTCATTAATAGATTCTATTATAAGCTCTTTGAGATAGATAGTGATATTAACTTACTGTATTACTTATACTGCAGAATCTTTATTCTTTAATAGATATTATAAGTCTTAATATACTCTTTGACATCTGCTCAGAGCTTGTCTTAAATATATTTATATTTTAAAAGCTTCTCAGTCTTCTCTAACTCAAAGTGTCTCACATGAGAATTATCATGATAAATTCTTAATAACTTCTGACACATCACTCTACTATGAGAGACAAAGACTGAATTATTCAGTAGTAGAAGTTCATATTCTTCTAGTTATCAGTGACTTGATTTCTTAGCAGCACTGTCTCACTCAGAGTCTGTCTCTTTCAAGTTTAAATCAGATTCTTTCTTCTTTAACTTCTGAATTTAAGCTGCAGTAGAGACATTTCTCTTCTGTAACTTATTAATAAATTTTAAAAGTAGTCAGATTGAAAGATTGTAGATTATTTTATTCTTTATTAACTCAATAATAGTAAGATATAATATAAGAAGCTTATAATCTTCAGTGTCAGTTCTCTGCAGCTAGTCAGTGATATTATATAGAGATAGTTATTAAGAAGCTGTATAAGTAAACTTAACTATCTTACTTAAATAGTGAGCTTATAGACTACAGAGCTATTGTGAGAATATCACAGATATAATACTTAGTATACTAAGAAGATTGTATAAGAAATACAGTAACTCTTATATATATTTCAGTAGAAGAAAAATAAATTACTGACTTTTTTGATAAGAAGTCAGTATCTAGCTATTCTATATAGACAATAAGTGAATACTCTTCTCTTATTTTATGAGTGAGAACAGTCAGAGTAATATCTCAGCAGTATCTCACTGTTAAGAAAGAGTAATCTACTTATCTTGTATAGAAGTAAGATTCTTATATTCATCAATCAGATCTTTCTGTGATATATCTGAATGATGTCATAGAGTGATTGAAAACTGGTTCAGATGAGATGAAATCATCCACATGAAAGTAATGAGCCGTGTGAAACCGCAACGGGGCCTTGGCGCGGCCGGGAGCGTGACAGATAGTCAACCTACTTTGAAAAGACTTAAAAATAGTCAGATTTATAATAATCAAATAAATCTTGAACTGATTGTAAATTCTGTTATAAAAATTCAAAAGAGAATAATATTAAAACTGATAATTTATCTGCACTGAGTTTTCACTTATATAAATATTCATAGCAATGAATTGACTGATTCAGCAGTAAAAAAGAGTTTAGAATTAAGCAGATTTATTCAAAAAACAGTGTTCTGATCTTTTATAAAGAGAAAGACAAAAGAATCTTATTTAAATAAGTGAAATAAAAGCTGGCAGAAATAAAAGAAGAGTATACATTATTCAAGATTTGAGATAAAATCAAAGTGAAAATCTTGTTTAATTAAATATAAAAAGAAAATATTCTCATCTATAATTCAGCTGAAACTAGAACATGATTATTTCAAATCTTATATACAAAGATTTGATAATAGATTTGATTCAATAGAATGCTCATTCTGTAATACAAATGAAAATTCTAAGTATATTATAATATATTGTGCACTATATAATAGTCTCAGAGTCAGATTGAAAGAGAAGTATAATTTAAATTAATTAAATGTAAGCTTCTTATTCTCGACTGAGACAGAAATTAGATACTTAATATACTTTCTGTCAGAAACTTAAGCAGATACAAGAAAATAACTGAATTTAAAAATATCTGAATATGAAGAGGTGAAAATTAATCAGATATAATTTGTTAAAACAGCTATATACTATCTTTTAATATTTTTATTTTATTATACTCTCTCTTTACTGTACTTTTTTCTTTCTTTTCTTTTCTGTTCTTTTCTATCTACTTATTTAATGTGTCTCTCTTTAAGACTCTGTTCTCTTTTCTTTGATCATGATATTTCTAAATGATTTCAAAGTATCAGAAGGTGCTAAAATACTACAATTTGTAAAGAGTTTTTATATTCTGAACTGAGATTTTCTGATTTATATATCTGTAATTGATAAATGTATAATAGTGAACTTTATAGATATTAGAAAAACTCTTAGAATTAAAAGTTTTTAGATAGATATCATAGTCTCTGACTACATACATTTATAATTGAAGAATAATAATAATAATAACAACAAAGATTTAATAATAGATTTGATTCAACAGAATGCTCCTTCTGCAATATAAATGAAAATTCTGAGTATATTATAATGCATTGTGTATTATACAATAGACTCAGAGCTGAATTGAAAGAGAAGTATGATTTAAATCAATTAAATATGAGATTCTTATTCTTAACTGAGACAGGAATTAAATACTTAATAGACTTTCTATCAGAAACTCAAGCAGCTATAAGAAAATAACAGAATTCAGAAATATCTGAATATAAAGAGATGGAAATTGATTAGATATAATCTGTTAAAACAGTTATACACTATCTTTTAATAATTTTATTTTATTATAATCTTTCTTTACTTTACTTTTTCT
>NW_003101677.1:2411077-2460156 GCF_000003855.2 Blastomyces gilchristii SLH14081 | reverse complement strand
AATTTATAAGAATAAGTGAAAGATTAACTTATAAATACTTCTCTTTAATAAAAGTAATCTTATAAAAAGTAATTTATCATGCAGAATAAATCTGTATAACAATTATATAAGAATCTTATAGAAATAATTAAAGATTAACTAAATCTCTTCAGATTAAAAGATATAAAATAAATCTATATAATAATTATATAAGAATTTTATGAAAATAATTGAGAGTTAACTAAAACTCTTCTGAATAAAAGATATGAAATAAATTTATATAATACTCAGAGAAAGATCTATAGATTATAAAGAATTTTATAAAATAAGAAACTAGATAATAGACTTTTTTTTCCTTATAGTAATAAGAGATTTTTTCTTACTAAGATTTTTTATAGATATAAAGAGTTTTTAATAAGCATTATTACAGTTCTAAGTCTGATTCTATGAAATCACTTAGTAAAAGACTTCACAGATAAAGCTTTAGAGAGAAGAGAGTATTATTAGAAATTTTACTTCTTACAGATTCTTTACTTCTATTCTTATCTCTTATATAATTAATAAAGTTAGTAGCTCTTAACTATATCTAACTAATAGACTGAAGTTCATGACTACTATTCATAACTCAGCTTAAATACTATTATATATTTAATCTCTATATTTATCTTTCTATTATGAATACTTCTAGTAGCTATCAGTACATATCACATCAAGCTGTGAATACTTAGATAACTATCTGTAAGCACTTATTTGTTGAAGGTTCTTCACTGACTCTCACTCACGTGACTTATACATAGTTATATTAGTTACTGCTTGCACTAGAATAATCAATCAAGTTCAACCTCTTCTACATTATTCTTACAAAGAGTGTTAATAAGTTTTAATAAAAATTCTTTCTTATCAAAGTTGTAAAGATTCACAGATTTAATATTATATTAAGTGATTTTTATCTGTAGCTATAAATTAACATTAATTAGCATGAAGTAAAAAATCAGTAGAAAAAAGAAATCAAGTCTAAGATTAAAATAATACTTGAAGTATGTGAAATTATCTGCAATTTTGTGTTTTTGATCAATATTTTAAAAATAGAGAGTGACTTGATTATATTCTTGTGACATTGATACAATTATAACACTCAGTTGATTTCAATAGATGCTTTTAGAATCTCAACAACAAGATTATGAAGGATTTGAGATGTACAAGAGAAACCACAATCTGTCAATTGATTGCTATGAAAAAGAAGCCATTCTTCTTGTGAATCTGTGAGATTTTTGCAGTGGGTAGAGCTTGCTTTCTTTCTTGATATTTGAACACCTCTATAACACTGTGATAATGTATATTGACTGCTTCCATATATTTTTTAGCAGTCTCAGTGTAATTAGGGATCAATTGCTGCTTGTATAACTGCTTCATGGTGCATGTTGTGGGTGTTTGAAGATGGATGAAAAAATGAAGATTGGGCGGGCGTTGGGTCGTTGATCACGTTAACAAGTAACAGTGACAGGAGAAACGAAATACCAAACCCGGTGTTGATCCCATTATGTCATTTTAAGAAATCGAGGTTATACAGGGGGTGGGAAACTGGAGGCTCCTATCAAGCGTGTTTAATACTTTGGAATCTCACGTTTGGTATATACAGCAGAGGGTTTGTTTGTATGGTGGGAATTGGTAAATAATATTTATATATAGTCTCTGGAGAAAAAATGAGTAATGTGAGCTGAAACAGGTAGTTATGTACTGTGATATAGACATGTGTGAGAATCATGCTGGAGGGGCTGCATCATGTTATATGATAGCAGAGAAGACCAAAAAAGGGAAGACGAAAGAGATTAATGAATTAATGAAAAAGAAAAAGAAGGCGCCAGTGTTTCCAATGCATATGAAGCTGCCGTTGTTAATAAACCGGGGCGTTCGTCCAAGAGGAAAGAAAATAAAAAGAAAATAAATTAATTAAGTCCGACACGATACATAGTGATAGTGATAGGAGAGTAGGAAATGTGGTTGACTTAATGATAGCTTATACGAAGGAAAATTCCTAGTAGTAGACAGGATGTTGCTGTGGGGATAGTGTGATGGAACAGGCAGGGAGTGAAACAGCGTGTATATAAGATGAAGCTTTATAGAATTATGAAATGAGACGACATATCTGAAGAAATAATAAGACAGAGAGAAATGAACATATTGGGTATCAAACGCAGGTATAAAATGGTAAAAACAGGAAAAGTAAAGGGAAGAAAAGAAATTAGAAAGACGCATATCAAACGATCGAAGATGATACCATAGCCACTGGAATCAAGGTTACTCAAGCAAGCTCTCCTGTAGTGACTCCTCGTCAATTGCCTTGGGTTGTACTGCCGTAGGTGCCTTTGCTGGTGGGCGGAGCCCCGGGATAGGACCTTTTTGGTTCACCCCGGCTGGTCTGCCAAGTGTTGTTGAGGCCGGTGTTGAAGAGGAGACAGATGAGGCGTATACAGATGACGCAGGAGAGATGGGTGGAGGCGCTGGTGGCCGAGCCGAGGATGCCAACGACGAACGGCGTGAGGATATGGGTGAACGCGAGTCCCTCGCTGATGCTATCGGTGTCATACCCCATCTGCCAAGAACCCAGCCGCCGACCCGCTTACTGAAACTGGCTGTCTGACGAGATGCGAGGACATCGTCCGGATGGTGAAGAGGAGATGAGTTGCTGGGTAGGGAGCCTGGTGGCGTTTGGGTTGGGGTTGCGTTCGGGTCCGCTGCAGATGCAGCGGCGACTGAGGAGAGCAGGGAGCGTGAGTCGGAGCCTTTACCCCCATTGCTAAGGGACACAGTAGGGACTATGACGTTCGTTCGTGAGATTACGGGCGGCGTGAAGGAAACTTCCGTGCCGGCGGATGTTATACGGCTGGGTGTTCTAATAGGGAATGCTAAATAGTGACTAAGAATTTGGGATGGGTAGGAGCGAAGCGTATGGATATCCATTCCAGAAATGGAGAGGAGACTGTCATGAGAGGACGCGCGTTTCACTTTGTGATATTGTAGCTGCGAGGAGAGTTCAGGTTCAGGTTCATGCGCAAGCTCAGATTTGTGAGGACAAATTGAAGGTTGAGGTTGTATTGGTTCTTCATTGATCGTTTCCTGAGTTGGTGAGTTTTCTGCCTCTTCCATGATGGGAGGTTCGCAATAAGGTATATTCTCATCAGTGAAAAATTTACCGCTTTGTTCTTCGATTTTATCACCTGGAAGAGCTATAGACGTATCCTGCAACTTAACCGGGCCAGATATAGATCGAAAGGGGATATCAAAGGATTCTTTGCGATGACGGTATGGCCTAACACTTGGAGACGCAAAACCAATACTCTCTGGGCTAGTAGGGCGAGAAGACTCAAAGCCATGGTCCACGCGATCGAAAATTGACGAGGTTCTATATGTAGATTGTGGAGAATTAGGCATTGACGACGATAGCGACCCCGCTGCTGCGGAACCGGAGGCTTGAGACGACCAACTGCGGCCATTCGAGGGCGGAGGGATAGAGACTGAAGTTTGGGAGAGTATGGTTGATGTTGACGAAGTAGAACCATGTGGACGGTGTGGTGTTTGTGACATGCGTGAGGAAATGCGAGGCGACTCGAGAAGCGGAGAGGAGATCATAGGCCTCTTTCTCCTCTGGCGACGGTGTATCGGGATTTGTACCCTTTCCTTTCGCTGGGAGACAGCTGGGGTAGGCGAGTGGTAGTGATGATGGACGTGAAACTCCTGGGATGCCACTGGCGGGAATTTCGCATCCAGTTCGTCACTAAGCGGAAGTGCCTTCTGTCGTGGCTGTCGTTCATTCCGCTCCGGAGTCAGTGGTTGATGGAGGAGAACCTGTTCCCGCAGGTTCTGCACCTCCTCATTTGAGTTCTGAAGCATTTCCCTGAGCTCAACGATGCCCATTTGCAGGTTCGCATTATCTTGCAAGATGTCGCGCACGAAGTTGCTAACCACTCCCGGCTTATTCTGGCCAAGTGACGAGGCAGCAGCAGCACCTTTGAGTCGACCCGCAGCGCTATCCAATTCTCGTTCAACAGCCCTCCTCCTCTCCATCCGCGCAAGTAGCTCCACATTCCTTTCCCGTTCCTCTCTCGACTCCTTTTCTATCCTCTCGAGCTGGTCTTGAAGGTCTCGCAAAGTGAATTCGGCTTGTCTCCATCGTTGGATAGCTGATTTCTCATCTTCTTTGGTGACGATAAGTTTTGCCTGTAACTCCTCTTGTTCCTTCTCCATCGCAACAATCTGCCATTCGAGTTGGGCTACGCGCGACGCTGAGATCGACAATTGTTTAACATGCAGCTGTGTACTCTCGAGGGAGTCCGTGAGTGACTTGATCTGCGCATCCGATTCTACGATCAACTTGTTCATTTCCTCCAGTTGTTCCAAGAGCTCGCGGTTTTCTTCGATGATCCGCGCATTTTCGGCTTGCGCCTGGCGCTTGTCCCGCTCGAGATGTTCCATTTCTAATAGTAACCTGCTTCGATCTCCTTCTGCATCTGTCATGTAAGATTCATGGCGCTGCAATAATGCCTAGACCCGCCAGGCAAAGGGAGCAATAGAAAATGTCAGCAAGTACCCACGAACAACAAAGTGACAGCAAAGTCAAATAAATATAAGAAATGAAGAAATGAAGAGATGAAAAAGAAATGGAAATGGAATAAAATACCCACCTGGCCTAGCTGGGCGGCAGTTTCGACGTCTTTTTCCAGATCCGCCAGCGCAGCAATGTTATGTTGGAGATAGGCACATTGTGAACTCCCACAACAGCATTTCAGCGCTGTCGAATGATGGAGACGCGGGGTGGTTCTTAGCGGACCTGCGTCATGCAGTGAAGGGAATATGTGGTCCATTAAGAGAGGCTATATGGGCAGTCTAACCACGAAGACCATTTTTCGGCGCCCCGTATAGCGCTGTCCATGTATAGCACCAGCTCTGCACCACGACAAGGAGCCGGCCCGAAAGCGAATGAATAGAATGTTTAGCTTTGAACTGATGAAGGAGAGAGATCGTGTTTCATTAATGAGTGTGTTGGAACAGCGGTAGTGGGCACAGAGAGAGTTTCTGCCCGGCTATTCTTAGAAAAAAAAGAACACGGTCGGTGGAAGGTTGGGTGGGGGAAGCAAAAGTTCCCATGACGCCAAAGCAGGGCTCATATAACTATTTATGCTAAAAACCCAGAGATGCGCCTTTGATTTGCCCAGCCACAGCCATTCTGATCACGACTCATGGCTTCGTAGGTTCGGCTTAATTGGTTTTTACCTAGCTCATATGGGAATAAGCAAACAATGGTTCCCAAAACACATTGCCTTTGTTCATTAAAATGTCTTATTGTTCGATCCATCTGCGCAAACTCACTCGATTCCTGCCATATCTACGCGACAGTTGTTCCCCTTCCTATGGTACAGTACCCAACTACGAAACCTTTGTTTGCTAGTATACAATGCCCCGCGCGAGGGGTACTTTACTTGGGAGCAAAGAATAGAGTTGGCACACCTAGCTCTTTATCCTCAGCTACCCTGGTGTCTCCCTTGCCCCCAGCATTTACAGCACACTATCGTGATCTTAAGAAGGAATAGCAGACGGCGCATCTTCTTTACAGATCCATCCCCGGACCTGCAGTTGGACTAGGAAGAGTCGCGGGCGGTAAGAAAACCCGGGATGTGCTGTCCGGCCACGGAGACCCTTTTTGCGTGTAGAGTCACAAGTTTCCACTTTGAGATCCAGAATATCTGATAAATAGATCGTATGTATGAGTGAAGACAGTTGGTTCTGGGTATATAACGCATATAGTGCAAGTTTATTTTAGTAACAGACCCCTTTGATTCCTCCCAAAACCGGATTCTATCGTTTGTATATATATCGTACAATGGACGCCGT
The DNA here is from genome assembly GCF_000003855.2 of Blastomyces gilchristii SLH14081. NCBI lineage: Eukaryota > Fungi > Ascomycota > Eurotiomycetes > Onygenales > Ajellomycetaceae > Blastomyces > Blastomyces gilchristii. Next base: position 2,454,288 of record NW_003101677.1, on the reverse strand, counting down.
GTAACGACTTTTCGTTGCGTGATCGCAATGGTTCAGGCTGGAGACTTTCTCTCTGCCAGTGCTATCTCCAAGCATAGGAGGGAAATTGCACTCCTCATGCGTTTATCCTTTCCGACCACTTTGGCGCCTTTGTTCCGTCAGAGACAATGGTTTCTTGCTTGCAGAACGAAATCGAATGGAATCGAATGCGTCCGTGGGTTTGCCTTTCCGTCTTAATAGCTGCTGCGGCGGCGAGGCGGGCAGGAGAATTGGATGATATCAACCGGCTATGTTGCGCTTTGACTGGCACCTACCCCGGCACCACTGTCTATATTCTCCCCATTTCCGCCATCCGACACCGTTTGGAGTTTTCTGTACTCAGCCTCCAGCGCCCGCTGCATCTCAAAGTCCGCTTGTCGCTCTCGCTTGATCCGCTGGTTTTCAAGATCTCGTTGCACACCGGCATGCATGGCCTAGAGGTTATTCGTAACAAATCAGCATTCAGCCGTAAACGAACGGGACGTAAATGTAGCTCAATCGACTAAAACATACAGCCTTGTCAGCTTCCTGCGTCCAGTGGACAAAATAGACGATGCCGACAGTCATCAGCGACGTGCCGGCCAAGGTAAGTTTGGAAGCCCGCGACATGGTTTCCTCCTATGTGTTTTCCTGTGTGGTACGATTGAGATAGCTTCTGGCTTTTCTAGGAAAACGGTCTCCTTCAGATCCTTCTCGAAAAATTGAGGTCTTTATTTAGCAGTTGCGAGGTAATTCCCAAAGACACTGTCGAACGGTTTCCCGGTGGATTTGTCCCGGAAGCGGTGTCAAGCGGCAGAAGCGGCGAGGTGACCTTGCTCCAACCTCAAGCCCGCATCAACGTCGAGCTGCCACGCGCGGAGCTCAGGACAAGGACAGCGTCCAACAACACCACGACTACATGCCAACGCCGATCTCAGCGGATTGTACTTGAGAAGAGATCGAAATTATGGTGCGCTTCTTATTCCTTCATGTAACCCCTTTCAGGCATCATTCATCTTGCTAACTATTGCTGTCTCTTCTAGTCTGCCCAGAACTCCGCAGGCATCCAGACCCTGCTTGATGTATGTCCGCCTTCAAGCTATCTCTAACTGCACTTCTCCCCGTTCACACCCACGGCCTACTCAAATAGAGAATGTGGAGAATTAACAAACATTTTGTGGGCAAATAGGCCGAGAGAGAGGCGCAGAAAATCGTACAGAATGGTAAGAGCTTCCAAACGAGTGGATTCATCTTGCCAATACCCTACCTAACCTGCCGTCCCCCCGTTCTTGAAGAAACAGATTTCGCTAACTCATTCTATTTCATTATTCTAGCCAGAGAATGTGCGTAACAAATTTCCTCTTGCAATTACATCATACGACACTTATCAAATGTCGCTTCTCCAAGCCCCTTGACTCTAACTTGATTCCCATGTTTGTGTAGACCGCACGAAGCGCGTAAAGGACGCCCGAGCTGAAGCACAGAAGGAAATCGAAGAATACCGACAGAAAAAAGAAGAAGAATTCAAGAAGTTTGAGGCTGAGGTGGGGAGATATCATACTTTCCTTCAATTACCCCACTGGAGATTCGTATTCTCCCTTGTATTCCCATTCCAAAGAAACATACACACACACACACATATATATATATTACATAGATATAAGAAAAGTGATTAGACGGCTAACTGACACCCGCCCTCCCTATTTTATTTATCTCATTTAGCACTCGAGCGGGAACAAGGTAGCCGAAGAGGAAGCCAACAAAGAAGCCGAAGCCAAAGTCCAGGAGATCAAGGACATCGGTCAGAAGAAGGGCGGCCAAGTCATCGAGGATCTCATCCATGCTGTGACCGAAGTTCAGCCGCAACTACCGAAGAAACTCGCGAAGAATGCCTGAGTTTATTTATTGAATAATGAGCGAATTCCGACCGGGGGGGTTTTGAATGTGTGCGGCAGCGTGAAAGCTACTAATGGGATCAGGGTGTAATGATTTTTTTTTGATTGTTCATTTTTCGTCATGTTTATACTGCTTTTTGCTTTCTCTTTTGGGATTTTTTTTTCTTTGTTTTCTTTTTCTTTTTCTTTTTCTTTTTCTTTTTCTTTTTCTTTTTCTTTTTTTATTTCTTTTTCTTTCTTTCTTTTTTTTTCATTTCTTCCTTTTTAAATACTCCTCGAGAGGCATAACTACACTTCTTTTTCTCAGATCCACTCCAGGAATATTCCAGGCACAGGCCCTATCTACGAGGTCTACTTACATAACGAGGTCGGATGGCTTAGCGAGGTCGACTTTTCTGATTCCTACGTGTCAAACTCAGGGCTTGATTGCATCTCCTCTCTTTCTCGAGCACATTGCCCTTCCAATATATAGATAGCCCTTGATTATCTAGTAAAGAGTGAAGCTATCTTCCTCCCTCCCAGCGGCTCTCGGACAAAGGGTGTGTAGCCATAATTAGCTGTGTGCTGTCGGCGGATGAACAGCAGGCAGCGGGCTGAACCTATAGCATTATATATAGTGTACATACTGCATCTTGAAATGTTGTAACTGGCTTGAAAGCTGGTACGGTCAAAATCTAGACGGTCGGAAAAATTTTTGATCCGAGAGCCCCCTTACTCCGTAATGAACTGATTTTCGGCTCCGCGCCTAGTGCAATTGCACTCCCATCTAAAAAAATCTCGAATCTCCCCACGGGTTCGCCTGTTGTAGTAATAGAAGGATATTGCGATTACTCATGCCCACATATGCATCCATTGACCACCGAGCTAGTTCCTCGCAGTAGCAGCACCACTTGACGGTTCGATTAGCCCAGGTCTCCCGGTTTTGTTGCCTTTCTATCCAGTTTCTTTCTTCAGTAACTCGAACGGCAACATATAGAGTGCAGATTCTGTTTTTGAGTCAATGTCAATAGCTTGGCTAAGACGGATCGCTGGGACTGTGCTTGTTTTGTTGAGGTTTGTCTCAGCATCATGATGCTTATTCACTTGGTTCGGTTCCTGTGATGGGTCAACAGATCTTTCCCTATGCAGTCTCCTTTCGTGTAAGCACTCTACAGAGTAGACACAATCCACATGCATGCATGTTCATATTGTTGACATTTCTCCCCGCCGCTAACATCCTCCTTACATACATAGCAGTAGAGTCTCTGACGTTGGCGAACTTTTTTTGAAACCCATCCTTCTTTTTTGCCTTTCAGCCCGCATTTCGTTCAATAGAACGCAAGCTGTGGTTTGGTCATCATCTCGATCCTGAGATCTGTCGGTTCTTTTGTTGGGTTTTGTATTTTCTCGCATCACTTGGGTACTTGCTCTCTTCCGTAATTGCCGGTCCATATCTGAAAAGCGTTAGGCACACGATGAGAAGCACATTCTAGAAGACCATTACCTCTCAAACCAGAATCACTTTGCTTGCTGCCGTGGATGAAGCAACTGTTTGTGTACTAAACTGTACCTTCACCAGACCATGAAAGCGAAGAACATCATATTAGCTCTGGAGAAATTTGTGCTCGAGCCTTTAGCTTTAATATCCTTCATTCTAGAGTGGAAAGGTGCCAATTTGGTCCATTTTGACATGATCCATTGCGGAGCGATGTGATGTGGCTTATAGCTCTCGGGCAGTCACCCTCTGTGCGCCTCGAATGGGGGCGGGTATGCCATCCTCATTTCAACAAATGTTGGACGGCAGTTGTCCAGGGCCTGTACAAATAGTTACACTATCGTTGTTAATCTGCTGTGATCCCTTTGCATGAGGATATCACGGACTCAAGCTGGGTTTGTATATCGAACTGGCACTCCCAGGTGATTGACGCAAGTATCCCGGCGCCCCGACGCAGTCTGGCCTGGTTTGCATACTCCAGGTCATTGGGCTTTGCTGTTGCAGCCACCATCCCACATGTACTGCAATAGCCTAGGTGAAGAGCACAACAGCAACCACACTAGAAGCATGTTAGAGCACTCCTGTGATTCCTGGATCACAACCTTGAGCTTGGTGTGCATGGACTGCCGAGATTCTGTGATTAATCACAACTATTGCAAAATCTTGGGCAGTAAAGTCAGGTGCTAGACACAACAAGACAAAACTGTAGTGGGAAGTTATTGTAGGATGGCTAAATCTCTTGTATTCGTGTGGGAGGAGCTAGCTACGTTATATTACATATCAGATCACGTGCAGGCGGACTGTACAGAAAAAAAGATAATATGAGCTTGCTTCTTCAAATTACTTTCACACAGAAGTTTGACAACAATGACTGTCTGTATGATTGAATCAAGCTCTGATTCTTTAGTCTCTTCACAGAATGATGCAAGATTTGCAGAGCACATCTGCAATCAAATTCAGTCTCTCATTTCACAACTACATCAGCAGAGAGAGTGTCCACCTGGCTTTATCAGTTCCCAACTCTGGAAACTGGTCGATGGCTCAAGACATTGTGCATAGAAAGCTTGCGCGTTAGCTGTAATCTCTTCCTTGCAGGATGAGGGCCTGCTTAAATCCCGGCCTCATTTCTGTCCTTTGGAGTGTATCACTCGAGAAATTGCCTCTTAATGGTTGTATGAAACTGGGGATTTCCCGCAATGTCTTATCCATCGATCCCTTGATTGGAAGATGGGAACCTGGATATTCAGTGTTCGGCGCGTCCTGGAACTGCGTGGCCCCTTAGCTTTAACACCCTCAACTCTTCCCAACTCTTCCCAATCTTTCAAATGATATGAATGGGGTGACCAGTTATATTCTTCTCCGGATTGAGGACTACTAACTAGTCAACCTTGAGTGTATCCCGGGGGCGGCTAATTGAAGTTCGCTTTCTTTAGGGAGTCTCCATGAATTTTACTATTCAATGGATGTTGAGGGCGCCAATTTCTCCCTTACTCTAAGCTCTTTCACCTCTCATCCTCACCGCCAACATTGTCACAGCATGGATATAAAAGGGTGCTCATTTCTTGCCAGAGATGAGCTTCTATAGATACAGAAACAATGCACTTGATACCCAGATTTCTAGTTTCTTAGACTTCAACTTTGCTCTTTTTCAGCAATCACTTTTATGTCTTCTTTGTCTTTCAATTCTATCTTTCTTTTATCACTAACTACTAAGAGTGCTCTCTTTCACTCAACAACAATTCTCATTTCCTCAAAATGATCATGACAAATTATCTCTCTCTATCTATCCTTGATGAACTTGTGTGATTCGCTGAGGAGACAGCATTGTATGAAGATTCAATTAAGATGATGATATCAGACATTCTCAACTATTATTTTTCAGAAATAAATGATTTTACAGTTGCCTCAGAGCAAAACCGGCAGGAGAATATCACAGATTTTATCATCCTTCAGTTCCAACAACAGTTCCTCAGTGACTGTGATATCATTAATCACACAGTAGCTGAAGCCAAAAGAGATACTGACTCTGTCACAGCTGTATTGAAGCAGCTTGAGAATGTCCTTGAATAAGTCAATACTGAATTTAGCAGGTGCTGGGCAATGCTTATTCATGGGTGCAACTTTCAATTTTTTGAATGTCACATTCACCTGTCTGTGGGTGAACAGCTTATCCCATGGGATCCTCTGAATCAACCATCTCAGAATTTGTTCCATTGTCAAAATGATAGCGTAACTATCGATTGGATGCTGCGTCATATGGGACATAACAACACTCCACCAGCACGCTAGTGACTGCTTGCACTGCCATGGAGATATCATGATGATGGTTATAAGAGGTTGGTTGGAATGCGTGAAGGGGTATTGGAGGCAGATGACTTTGTATTTGCTTGTTTGCTGGTAACTAATTATGCATATTCAAGAATACCTCATCTCAGCGGAATATCATGCATCATCCAATCCGTATGCTACAACCGGCAAATGCGCAATTAAAGCGGAGATACTGTTATTTTGTCTATCAGTATGACAGCAAAAAAGAGAAAAAAAGAGAAAAAAAGAGAAAAAAGGAGAAAAAAAGAGAAAAAAAAAGGAATTGTGTGACAAGGCAGCTTAGCAATGTCATGTTCAAACGCTCCTAGAAGCATTATTTCGGGCTCTAAAAGGTTCATTGTTTCGCTAGAATTAGGAGGAGATTTGTTGGGGGGCTTAGCTACATATTTGTAAATTCTGTGTATACAATTTTGGGCATTGGTAATCAGCGATACAAATTATATAGGCTCTTCCTCTCTCTGTTGCGACTCTTGTAATGTACGTACCCGTCTCTTCCTTTCAAACATTTTGTTTTCTTTTACTCTTTCTTTGCTTCTTATCGTCCTCCTTTTTCCTAGACACGGCTTCTATGCTCGAACCTCCTCTTGCCCGCAGCTAGCTGGTTGGCTGTGGGTGAAACCACTGAAACCATGATGAAGCACGCCGAGGGGCGGCTGGCCAACAACTTAGTGTCGTCTCGGAGTTGTCGAAACACACCAAAGACACCCCGACCGCCTGATCTACCGCCGTTCCCCAAGTTCACCCATGCCATGGCCCACGGCGAGTTGGCAACCGGGTCTTCTCGCCTATTCGGACTCTTTCCCTACTACGACCAGAACGACCAGAACGATCTCCTGCGGTCCTTTGCCTGGCCGTGACTTCTGGCAGCTGGGCCAGCTCGCCAACCAAGTTGACAGCCTTCCTTCTCTTGGCAGGAAGGTTACATGTCAATACATGATGATGCAGATATCCTTCTCTGCATGATCAGCGCAATGTTGCCCTAGAGTTTGATGTCTCGCGTCCCCCCTTTTCGCCCAAATCTCCTATAGGTTCGCTGTATCCCATCCCGTTCTGGCTCAGGAGGTCCGCTATCCTGAAGATCGATCGAGGCCGACGAGGGGTGACCTTTGGTTTTTACTTTTTTTTTTTTTTTTTTCTTTCCGTTCTTCCTCTCTTTTGCTTTCTACGCTTCTTGCTTGCAGAGGCGTTGAACTAGTTACCATTCACACTCTCCGTCGCGTGTGAGGACAGCAAAACCTGCGACAAATCGTGTCCTGCTTTTCTTCTTTCCCCCTCATAATCCTTCCGATTACATTCGCGGAGCTGGGTGTTTTTTATTTTTATTATTATTCGCCTTTAATTTTTAATTGCTCTGAATACTTTGCAAGCTGGTTTGCTCTTTGGTACAACCAAATATTTTCTTTCACCCTGCGGCTTTTGTTGACATACAGTCAACAACCATTGTTCTGATCTCTGCTCGGCACGGTGGCCTGGCCCTGCCTTTATTTAATACATCGTACAGGAGTTTGAATACGGGGCTACGCTACTTTCCCGGTTGGGTTTCACCAGGAATCTCCAATTATCGTCCACAATGTTTTGATAGACTGACACGTTCTTCGGCTTGATCTGTCTGTCATAGTAATATTTCTTGCTGGACTGACTGTTAGCTGCCACTTGTTTTTTGCTTCCATCTTATTCCTGAATCTCAGCGCTGTGCCACCAATCTTCGCAATTTGGTAGTAGGAAGAAGGACCCCCTGGCGGCGCATGGATCGCGAGTTTTGTTTTGTTTACCATTCGGCTATTTGAAGACCTGGCCATCAGGACGGGGGAAGAAGCCGCGAGGAACGAGCCTGTGCGACGAAGTAAATAGCCGTTGTGGGGAAGAGAGATACAGTCTCTAATCTGGGGTTCTCCGGCCAGATATACTCTTCTTTGCCAGCTCTGTCCCTCATCCTTTTTCGAGCAAAAAGGGAATAAATATCTGATGCATTTGTGATTCTAAGCGTGAAGAACCCAGGAGAATTACTATGGAACGTTCGACTTCGTTGTCAAGAGAAGAGGAATCCCCAGGAACGGCTCGGCAGATCAATGGCTTCTTCCGTAATCAAGCTGGGTCCTTCTTCCGCAGCACGTCACGCATCGGTGCTCCAAATACGAGATCTACTTCTTCTTCTAAGATACGAGCACCACGGATAGGACTCTGTATGTTCTCTGGTGAAAGGACCGAACGTCTTCGACCATTGCAGAGTGATTACGCAGCTAGATATAGGAGACCCCCGCCAGTTGGTCCTTCAAGCATTGAATTAGCTGAAGCTGGGCTATCGGGACCGCACGTTCAAGTTCAAGGACGTCAGAATTCCTCACATCGCAGCCGGTTACAGACCAGCGCAGGAGTTACACTGGCCAATTCTGGAGCACAGGCAAGACGAAAACATGCCGATGAGTCAAAACGGGAACGCTTCTGCGGCGGACCTAGGATGAGATCCAAGGAAGCGAGGAAGAAGGTTGTTGATTGCGCCTTGGCTGGATTTCTTCTGATGATCATTTTCGTAATATGTGAGTCCTTTCGGTTCTGTTTTTATATGTGGACTCGCAGAAACGCGATATATACCTTTTTATCAAACAAATATCCAAATTCACAGTCTTCCCCTAGATAAGTATACTTACGGTTACTAGATCTTGCATTATCCCTCTCTAATACCATCGACAAGCGCGAATTCCACATTGTGTTCATACTAGCTCTCATAATTCTCGTGATATATTTCTGCCACTCCTTTATCCGCTTCTTCATGCTGGCATGGCGGTCACCCCCGGCACATCCTCCTTCCGCTGCACCAAAAGCAGTCAGCACACGTGAATACGTCCAGCCCGATCAGCCAATACCTGTAATTCTAGCTCGAGATGAGGAGATCGTGGCGGAAGTGGATGCGGACAACCACATCGGCCGCAACGGCAACTTGAGTGGTCTGCCTCCACCACCCCCGGCTTATGGCCTCTGGAGGAACAGTGTGGTAAGTACTGTATATCACGTATATACGACTGTTTCGTTCATTGATTGGATTCCATATCGGACTTGTGAACATGTTTTGACTAATGAACCAAATCTAATGTAGAGAATAAACCCGAACCTCGTCCACTGGCGGCGACGTGAGCCAACCGGTCCGCAACCAGGAAACACTGAAAGCGAGGGTCTCAATAACGGACCCCATCGGCCCCCGAGCTATATTTCGGACGATGGCGTTCATTACGTCGTTGACATACAGCCACAGTCGCGCCTGCGCGCTCCTGACGAATCAGACGTTCATCCTGCAGAGCGATTGGGACAGAAGCAGTAAAGATTGTATTGATTTATTTTATCCCTAGTGGGGTAAAAAGGAAATTTGTTGATATATTTTCCATTTCTCATTCTTTCCACTTAGGTTTGATTGCTAGCTTGCTAGGCGTTTTTAAAAGGTGTCTTGTTCCTGAATTCTTATCTATTATTTTTTTAAATTTTTTTTTGTTCTTATACAAATACTTGTATTTAGGCTTGACTTTTGTATATTCGCATGGTCTTTGATCCGCCGCTGTTCCGCACCACACTAAGTACCCCTGAGAAAATAAAAATAAAGTTAAATAGACTATATATATATGGATATGTGAGAATAAAAAGAGGGAAGTACATATTTCAGTGTAAATATAGAAACATATACACGGGGGCTTGGCACGGGATGCGGAGGCTGACATAATATGCTCCGCCGACTGATGAAATGTGTTCGTTCTGTCGGCGACATTACTATTCCCAATTCAAAACATCGAACCCCTTGGCTTATACCCGTGTCAAACCAGTATGGGACGGAATCTGGGGCAGTATCTTTTCTTTTCTTAATTTTTTATCTCTGGGAACATACCAACATATTCGCGTCCTCGAGCCCTCACGCGGCGGGCGGAGCTTGATCTATAGCGGAAAAGTGAACAGAAACATTTTTTACATTTCTTCACGCAGTCATTTCGAAGAGCCACACTGACGGGGCGGGAAACTCTCGATGATATCCCAAACCTCCCGGTCACTTTTCGTCTAATCGTCGGGGATGCTCTCGAGATGCCGGCGTTGCTATTTCAGATGTCTGGCTTTCCAGGCGGTGTGTCATGTACGGTTGCCCGTTTGGCGCTCGCTATTGTTTCGTGTTCTCTCCTTTATTGATTCTATTCGTTAGGGCCATGAGTGGGAGGCAAATTAGGGAGTTGAGGTATGTGAATTGTTAGCTTTTGTATTTCTGGCTATTCCTATGGGGATGGAAGCTCAGGAGTTACTTTGGTGGGGGTCGCCCCGGAGAAATAGTTTATCTAGGAACAGAGAGCTAATTTTACTTCCGGCTTACTTCTATCCCTTTTTAATAGAGAGGAAACAGAGCACATGTTCTACCACGGTTTTGAAAATTACATGGAACATGCATTTCCTGAGGACGAATTGCGCCCCGTCTCTTGTCGCCCGTTAACGCGCGATCGCGAAAACCCCGCCCACGTAGATCTTAACGATGTCCTGGGGAATTACTCCCTAACACTCGTCGATAGTTTGTCTACTTTAGCGATTCTCTCCTCCTCCCCGCCTTTGTCGTCTGGTTCGAATTCAGATTTGGAAAGCCCGCGCAAGGCGTGGGGATATTTTCAGGACGGAGTGCGGGATTTGGTCGAGCTTTATGGCGACGGGTCAGATGGACCGGCTGGCACAGGATCGAGAGGGAAAGGATTCGACTCCGATAGCAAGGTCCAAGTGTTTGAAACAGTGATTAGAGGATTAGGTGAGGAGAATGTGACTCCCTTTTAGCGGACATACCAATTCATGACCAAATCTAACCGTTGATCGTATCCAACAAATAGGGGGCCTCCTCAGCGCGCACCTTTTCGCAGTAGGCGAATTACCTATCCGCGGATATGAGCCCCCGGAAGACGAAGCCTCCTTTGCGAAATTATGGGATAAAAGCGGACATACCAAGGGCAACCCTGGGATTCGATGGGAAAATGGATTCGTGTACAACGGACAACTTCTTCGTCTCGCGATGGATCTTGGTACCAGGATCCTACCCGCTTTCTACACTCCAACTGGCCTTCCATATCCTCGTGTTAATTTACGGCGTGGCGTTCCATTTTACACCAATTCCCCGTTCAATGCGGCTGCTGCACCAGAAACGGCGGCTCGTATCAGTAATGATCAAGGCAAACAACAGGGGAAGACTACTCAAAAACCGGAGGTTACAGAAACGTGCAGCGCAGGCGCTGGGAGTTTGGTTCTGGAATTTACGGTTCTTAGTAGACTTACTGGTGACGGGCGTTTTGAAGAATTTGCCAAGAGGGCATTTTGGGCTGTTTGGTCTCGTCGAAGTGATATCGGCCTGATTGGAGCTGGTATCGATGCTGAGTCTGGGAAGTGGGTGAACTCCTATACAGGTGTGAGTAAGGATTCTTTCGCATTTTATCTCGTGTGAGATGTCAACTAACCTGGTAATTTACATAGATCGGTGCTGGAATTGACAGTTTTTTCGAATATGCATTGAAATCTCATATCTTATTATCTGAGGGTGATCGCCCGCAATTTAACCTGTCTAGCCCGTTTCATAAATTTGATGACTTTTACGCCCCTCTTAGCGAAGAGGAGCATTCGCCAGATGCATTCCTTAATGCCTGGGAGGAATCTCGAGCATCCATAAAACACCATCTATATCGCGGCTCCGGCTACCAACACCCTCATTATGTCCAAGGCGACATCATCACCGGAGCTACACGCGCATTTTGGATAGATAGTTTAAGCGCCTATTTCCCGGGCCTTCTAACTTTGTCTGGAGATGTGGATGGAGCTATCGAAGCTCATTTACTACACGCTGCGGTTTGGACTCGATTTTCTGCTTTCCCGGAACGGTGGAATGTTGCTACAGGGAACATTGAAAACGGCCTTGGATGGTGGGGTGGTCGCCCCGAATTTATCGAGTCTACGTATTACTTGTATAGGGCGACCAAAGATCCGTGGTATCTCCATGTTGGGGAGATGGCACTGCGGGATATCAAACGCAGATGCTGGACCAGGTGTGGCTGGGCTGGTCTTCAGGATGTTCGAGACGGGCAGTTAAGCGACAGGATGGAAAGCTTCTTTCTTGGGGAAACTGCAAAGTATCTGTTTCTACTTTTTAATCCTTCGCACCCCCTTAACGACCTTGATGCTCCGTTCGTCTTCAGCACTGAAGGTCATCCCCTTATCATCCCGAAATCGCCGGTGAAAACTACCAAGAAGAAGATAAAACTAGCAAGCCCACAAAATGTTGACACGCAACGTGACTCTGGAGCAACATGTGCAGTGCCAGCTCCACTTTTACCCTTGGGCTGCTCTTCGATTGCTGGGCGGCCTGATATTTTCCATGCAGCGAGCCTCGCAAGATTGCACCTGATGCCGGCTCGGCCGGAGGTTGACTCACCCATCGTCGAATATGCCATCGATCATCCAAGAATCTCGATGTCCGACCTAATTTCGCCATCAAACTACACATACTTCCCATGGACACTGCCACTGGAGGTTATTCCACCCGAAGCGACAAGTGCACCAATGGCTGTCAGACCAACCCTTGACCTTACGTTCCCACCATTTGCCAACACGATCTTTAGCCCTGGATCCTTGGAGCGAGTGCAAGACGGAGTTCTCGTGAAGTCCATTGGCGGCCTTCGCCTGGGTATGATCCAGGATGTTCCGTTATTTACGGACGGGTCGTCAGCAAGCACCGAAGGCTATCGCGTCCAAATTATTAATAACTTTCCACTCGGAAAGGATGAAAAGGTTTATATCTCGAAGGAAGTAACGGATGCTTTGAACTCCGAAGATCCAAACTTCACAAGGGTGCAGGATTCGACGCTGTTGGACGTTGTCTTGGATCTCAGATCCGAAGTTGCACCTAATGAAAACGTGTCGTCAACACTGACAGCCGCTACAAATAGTGAAACAATAATAGGTGAACTTGATGACTTTCACGCGTCCTTCGACGCATCAACTTTTGACGCGTCAAATATGAAACTAGCCTTCGCATCCTTCTTCAATCAAGTCACTTCCCTTCTCCGAGATGACTCTGACTCAACGCTGAGCTCGTTTTCGTCTCGGAAACCCACCATCCGCATTACAATTCCCGCAACTACTTCCACCGGCAAGGGTTCAACATCACTACCTGATGTTGAAGAGGCGCTGCTCTCCCCATCAACCGTATCGAAATCCAACAAAGGCAAAAAGCTGGTTAACCGCCTTCCATGGTCCACCATATACGTCGCAGATGAGCTCTGCGACCATCGACTCCCCGCCGTCGTACCCAGAACACACCATATAATCGTCATAAAACGCGGCGGATGCAGCTTTTCCGCCAAAATCAAGAATATACCTTCCTTCCGCCCCACGAGTGATTCCCTCAAGCTTGTGATCATTGTTTCGTACCCTCAACCGGGCGATCGCCCGCCGTCTTCTTCGTCTACTTCCAGCTCCGGTACGGATCCTGATACCCCCACGAACTCCGTCGTGGATACAGAGGAGCCTTATCTTATCCGTCCTTTGCTCGACGAAGTACAAACTGTGGCTGGCGGAATTCCCCGCCCGAATCCGCTAAGTGTGATTCTTGTTGCCGGCGGCGATAAGACATATAACTACTTTAAGCATGCCGTGGGCGTGGGCCTTCGAAGGCGATATGAGATTAGGTCGCAGGGCGTACCAATTGGTAACCTAATTGTGATATGAGCTTTCTGTTTATATACGTCAGACCTCAATTTTTCTCTTTCTTTATTTCAACTTTTCTTTCTATTCCTTATATGTAATATACTTTGCCGTACTATTTAACTATTTTGGATCTTCTTGTGATGATAATTTTTTTATATTCGGACACGGGGTCTCTTTGGACCCTTCTGTTCTTTGTGGGATATATATATTTGCTTTCTGGTTGTGACTTGTGAGACAGGTTCCATTTTGTTTTAGATATCCCATTGTAAGGAAGGATGAACTGCTCGAAAATGAAATACTGATCACTCATATTCTCTGCTTGTTGGGTTTTGAGCGCAGTGAGCATGGTGAACGGGGCCCAGCGGGTGGCTTGAATAATTTCATTTGTTCTAACAATAAGGCGGAGAATTTCCTGTGTGGATACGGCTAATCTGGAGAGCTTCGGGAGGATTACTTTCTGTGGAACAAGCGTTCCTCCTATGGGGCGCAAGATGGCCAAAATACTATTCCAGCCAAAAGGGACGCCTCAAATTCCCTCCACGAGTAGCGGTCGGTTATTCCAATACAGGAGCCGCAGATTTAAAAGCACAGTGATGAGAAACAGGTGCAATTTTCTGGCGCTGTCGCCTTTGGCACAATGGGGCCTTTTCTCTCATTCTTTGCTTGGCCTCTGAAAGCCTCCACGTTTATTCTCGCACTTAAAAAGTCAATGTTTTTCTCGTATTCTCCCGAGAATCCGTGCATATCATTGACCACCCAAGAAGCTGATGCATTGCACACTTCGCACTCATCAACGCCCTTGTCCTCATGTGCTTCAAACCGGTGAAGCTATATCCTGATATAGCTAGTCGCAAGCTCTTTTTTCTTTTTGCAAAACGGCGATTCGAGGGATGCGGGACGGACGATATTTGTCCAATCACGGCTCGTCCAGCTAGTTCGCCGCCCCTAGAACTAAAATCTAGATATCCGCCTACAAAGTCTTCTTAAAAAGATTCCAGGTTTTTGTTCAATCGATAGCGTTCTCCACGCGGAAAACAAATGCGGGGTTGGTGCAATGCATCGCCCCGAGGATCGACTTTCGTGAATGGGGCCCGGGAGCGGATTTCGAGGTTCTCAGTGTGCAATGAAAGGTGTCTTAAACATCGGGGTTCCCTTCGACCCTCGCTTTCGAACATGAGACCGTCTCTTCTTCAATCTAGTGGACTATGCAATTGTCTTGAATATAGCATAAGGCCGGTCAGGATGGGATACAGTGCTTCAATGATATTGATCAGACTTCTTGATTGAATTGGTTGTTAATGAGTACATTTAAAGGTTCCTATTGCGAATTTCTCAGGCCTCCGGCCTATTGCCTATCATGTATTATGTTCCCCCCGAAGTCAGGGCAACATGGCCGGCTCCAAATTACGAAAACCCTGAACCGCGTGGCCTAGGGTTGATTCTTACTGTTCTACTTTTTCATATAATTGGCACCATAATGGTAATCCTGCGATGGTATACAAGAACGAGGATAAATTTAGCTTTGGGGTCGATGATGTTTGGATTCTTCTAACAATGGTAAGCATAAAACATAACCCCGAAACATTATCTAATTGGAGGGAGTTGACACAGAATAGATTCCTAGTACCGGGCTTGCTGGATGTGTTCTGACCGCAAATATCAGCTATGGTTGGAACTGACATATTTGGGACCTTGAAGTCGATAAATTCAAACCGGGCATGCAGCTAGCTACGGCTTGCTATGTTTTATTCGCCCTTGCTACATCCACTACAAAGTTGTCCTTGCTTGCTTTCTATAGGAGACTCCTTTCGCCACATTCCTACAAGAGTTATAAATGGGTCATCCTTATCATGGAAATATTGTCAGTTATTACAGCTTTGGCATACGCTTTTGGCGTGCCGTTTTTGTGCAAGTATGACACCTTGATTGTTTCTTATTCAACATGCTATGGAATTATTCGTATTGACGACCCTAGGCCAATAGGTGCTGCTTGGGATTTTACACCCCCTCTCTATAGACCAGTGTATAACTATCACTGCACCGACCGGTTTACTGTCACATTTGCAGCCTCCATCTTGAATGCAGTCCTTGATTTTCTCACAATGCTAGTCCCAATACCGATCGCCTGGCAGCTTCAACTCCCTATAAGCCAACGGCTGGCCGTGATTGCAATATTTTGTGTAGGAGCTATAGTCGTCGCGGCTAGCTGTGTAAAGACCGGTTATATTGTTACCGCGATGAGAGAAAGTTACGATGAGCAGTTTGATGCCTATCCATTGTGGATTATGAGCATCATTGAAATTGATCTCGGCATTATATGTGCTTCTGCCCCAGCGCTATGACCATTAATTTCACGATATATTCCCAAAGCTTTTGGCACCATGTCGCGCTCTCGTTTCTCCCGCCGGCGAATGCTGTTATCCATAAATTCAGTGGCCCTTTCTGACGGGAATCAATATATAAGTGATCCCTCAACTTACAAGCCTATGATAATGGAAAAGCCTCGTACGGCAAAAGCATACTCCGTGACAGGAAGCTGCAAATCCAGCAAATCAATACCATCAATACAATCTCCCACTACCGCCAACAACATAGGGTTTCCTGATGACGTTATACCCCCTGATACATCTGGAATGGAGTCAGAGTATGACTCCATTTCGCAAAAGGTCGGCGTTCAATTTACCCCTTCCCCAACATTTCCTGAGCCCTATTATTCCAGAAGCCAACATTCCCGGAAGGCTTCAGGAGGCTCACTGAAGAGTTACGAAGATGATGTACAAGACGGAGGGCGAAGCGGAAGCACATTTCAGGGATCTTCTGGTATGAATGATTATATACTTGATGATATCGACAAGCAGGATGAACCCACTTAGAAACCCGTTAGAGGTCCTTTGGACCGGGAAGAATGTGGCCAGCACTAGGGCGATGAGGAATGGAATCAAATGACGGGATTTCAGAGCACAAGGATCAGCACTGATTGGCTGGTTCATCACATAATGTCTTATATGAGAATCAGGTTGCAAATTAGGGATTCACATGCTTTTTGAAGTGTGGCGTTCTTTGAGGTGATGGATATCATGGCATTGGTTTAACTAAAATATCCGAACTTGTTGACGGTGTATATAATAATGTACAGTGTATTTGCTTTTTCCTCATGCAAATTTGCCAAGGGGTTATGCCCTTCACTTTTTTTTTTTTCTTTTTTGCGAAAATCTGGCGAGAAAATATTAAATGTCCTTCACTTATTTCTCCACTTTTTGAGAAGGATTGATATCTAGCTAAGAAGAGAGAGACTTTGAGAACTATATATTCAGGGCCTGTTCGGTGCATCTGTACTTTTTGAATGCAATAGTGAATCTCATTAAAAATAGTGTATTTACCAATTATTAGTAGCAAGCTGATGTTGTGTCATTACACTATTTCATCTTACTCACTGCTCTGAGATAAAGAAAGAAAGGTTATAAAAACAAATTCTTTTTAAACTGACTCTGTGTAAGAAATCCCACTCCTCGCGGATTCTTTACCTCTATTCCTATCTCTCATGTAATTAATAGAGTTAGCAGCCCTTGACTACACACAACTATATAGACTGGAGTTCATGAACACTATTCATAACTCAGCTTGAATACTATTATATATTTAATTTCTACATTTTATCTTTCTACTGTGAATACTTTTAGTAGTTAATAGTATATATTCTATCAAGCTACAAACATCTGAATAATTATCTGTGAGCACTTATTCTTATATTTCAAGCTCTGTCAGTCAGTAATTATCTATTATAACTGAAAGAATTAGAAACTTATATACTTTAATCTCTATAAACTCTACTGCAGACACTCAGAAGCAGGTATTTAAATCATGAATAACTCTTATAAAAGAAGTCTTAAAGAACTTATTAATTACTTATAGAATATTATTCTCTATATCTATAACAGAGAAACTCTCTAAGCTTATAAATAAATCAATCTTAGTAAAGAATATTCTTAAGTATCTTTTATAAAATTAAGTTATTTTTTTATAAATACTTACTATCTGTAAACACTCTTAAACTAAGTCTTTAGATATAATTTTTAAAAATATCTATAAACTGAGAAGAAACTTTCTTAAATTATAACTACTTAAGATTATCTACTGAATTATAATCTATAAAAGTTTTTATAAGTTTGTATTTAAAATTAACTTACAAGCTCAGCTATGTAATATAAAAGATGAAGAAGCTATTATTTATATAATAATAGATCTTTACTACACTAAAGTAAAGAACTGACTGAATTATTTAGAAATAATTATAAGAGATTTCACTGATTTATTCTGAAAATTTATTTAAAGAATAAGTTAAAAGACTTTATAAGCTGAATAAAGAATATTTAAGCTATAATTATTAATATTAGAAAAAAAGATAAGAAATCTGATAAAGACTACTTACAGTACTTTATAAAATTATAATATAAATTAAGATCTGTGAAAATAAAGCTCTGAAACAAGATCTCAATAATAATATTTATAAAGAAATTAAATAAAAATATATAGAATAAGTGTATTAAATAAGACTTTAAATTCTTAACTTTAAAAAAACTGATAACTTTTATTTACTATTTATAGATTACTGTAAGAGTTATAGACTTATAGAGAGTGAATTATTAATTAGTTTTATAAAAATTAGAATATTAGAGAATAGATTTATTAGAAAAAGATAATAAAATATAGAGAGATTTATATCTAATTACTAAGTAAAGAGAAAGAGCTTTATCAGCTTCTATAAATAAAGTATATAATAGAGAGATTAAGAAAAAGAGTCTCTACTTTATCTATTCTAAATCAGAATATCTTTATATAAACTATCTGAATAAATTAAAATAGAAAATGAAGAAGTTATAGACAGAGTTAATAATAGTCTTTTTAAGAATTTTAAAGTTAATATCTGAATCCATTACTTCTTTAATAAAAATATATACTTATAAAGAGAGACTGTACTGTGATATTATTACTCTATAAGTATAAAAAGTATTAATAAACTCAGAGTTTCAGATTACTATAGTATCTCTGAAGCTTACAGAGTAAATAAACTAAGTGATAAAAACTGAGAATTTACTCTTATAATAAGCAGAGTATAAGAACTTAGATCTGAGAGTTAAGAGACTTATAAGAGTTATCTTTGAATTATAAGATCTCTCTAAAACTTGAAGAAGATTTACAGAAACTGTGATTATTATAAATATCATAGATAATATATACTTAAGACTTGTATAACTTTAAAGATATAATTTATATATAACTGTTTATAAGTCAGATTTATACTTCTGATCAGTGTTAATAGACTTACTTATAAAGATAGAATCAGTTAATACTACAGAGTTAATTAGAGAAGATAAGCTTATCTATATAATAACTTTATAAATATTTGAGAACTTTGCAGTTATAAAAACTAAGCTTCAGATATTAAAGAAATACTAAGATCTTATAAAGATATTCAGTTCAGCTAAGATAGCTGAGGTTTTATCTTACTATAAGAAGAATCTGATAATAAATCTGATAAAAGAGTAGAAACTCTTCTGAAAATTAATCTATAAGCTCTATTATTATAAGATAGAGATCTTATAGACTTATATAAAGAAGAATTTGAAGAATAACTTTATTCAATCTTCATAGATCTCTGCAGAAATCTCTGTGATATTTATAAAGAAAAAGAATAAAGATCTCAGATTATATATAAACTACTGTAATCTGAACTTTAAGATAATAAAGAGTTACTATTCTCTATCTATAATTAAGAATATAATTAACTATTTCACAGAAGCTGTTATATTTATATAACTGAATATAATTAATATATATACACAGCTGTAAATACAGGCTGAGAATGAATAAAAGACCTTTAAAACTATATTAAGATTATTTAAATATTTAGTAATATCTTTTAATTTGACTAATACTTCTACAGTATTTTAGTCTTTTATTAATAAAATACTTCATATATATCTGAATGTCTTTGTGATAATATATCTAGATAATATAATAATGTAGTTTATAAAGAAGAAAGAATACACTGAGTATATATAAACTGTATTAAAGATCTTAGATGAGATAGAACTGTATATTAAGCTTATAAAATATAACTTCAGTACTTATTAAATTAATTTTCTAAAATATAGAATTACTGTAAATAATATTCAGATGAAATCTTTATAAGTTAAGACTATTCTATTATAATCAGAGTTAACTAGTATTTATAAGATTCAGATCTTTCTAAGCTTTATAAATTTTTATAAATAATTTATCTTTATCTTTATAAGAATCTTCTTAACTCTTACAGATATACTGAAGAGTAAATGTAAGAAATTCAGCTTCTTGCAGATTCTTTACCTCTATTTCTATCTCTTATTTAATTAATAGAGTTAGCGGCTCTTGACTACATACAACTATATAGACTGAAGTTCACAAATACTATTTATTACTCAGCCTAAATGCTATTATACATTTAATCTCTATATTTGATCTTTCTACTGTGAATACTTCTAGTAGTTAATAGTATATATTATGCCAAGCTGTAAACACTTGAATAATCACTCATGAGTACTTATTCTTACATTTCAAGCTCTGTCAGTCAGTAATTATCTGTTATAACTTAAAGAACTAGAAACTTATATACTTCAATCTCTGTAACTTCTACTGTAAACACTCAGAAGTAGTTATCTGAATTATAAATAATCTCTATAAAAGAAGTCTCAGAGAACTTATTAATTACTTATAAGATATCATTTTCTGCATCTATGACAGAGAAATTCTTCAAGCTTATAAATGAATCAATCTTAGTAAAGAATATTCTTGAGTATCTTTTATAGAATTAAGCTATTTTTCTATAAGAAATACTTACTGTCTGTAAACACTTCTAAACTAAGTCTCTAGACATAATCTTCAGAGATACTTACAAACTAAAAAGAAACTTTCTTAAGTTATAACTACTTAAGATTATTTACTGAATTATAATTTATAAAAGCTTCTGTGAGTTTGTATTTAAAATTAACTCACAAGCTCAGCTATATAACATAAAAGATGAAAAAGATATTATCTATATAATAACAGATCTCTACTACACTGAAGTTAAGAACTGACTGAATTATCTAAGAAATGATTATAAGAGATCTCACTGATCTCTTCTTAAGATCTATTGAAAGAATAAGTTAAGAAACTCTGTGAGCTGAACAGAGAATATCTGAACTGTGATTATCAATATTAGAAAAAGAGATGAGAAATCTGATAAAGACTACTTATAGTACTTTATGAAATTATAATATGAATTAAGATCTGTGAAAACAGAGCTCTGAAACAAGATCTGAATAATAACATTTATAAAGAGACTGAATAAAGATATACAGAATAAGCTTATTAAGTAAGACTTTAAGTTCTTAACTCTGAAGAAACTGATAACTCTTATTTATTACTTACAGATCACTGTAAGAGTCACAGATCTGTAGAGAGTGAATTATTAACTAATTCTGTAAGAGCTAGAATAACAGAGAACAGATTTACTGAGAAAAGATAATAAGATATAGAGAGACTTATGTCTGACTACTAAGTAGAAAGAGAGAGCTTTACAAGCTTCTATAAACAGAGTATATAATAGAGAGACTATGAAAAAGTAACTCTATTTTATTTATTCTAAATCAGAATATCTCTGTGCAAACTATTCTGATAAATTAAAATAGAAATTTAAGAAGTTGTAAACAGAGTTAGTAATAGTCTTCTTAAGAATCTTGAAACTGATATCTGAATCTGTTACTCTCTTAATAAAAATATATACTTATGAGAAGAGACTGTGCTGCAGTACTACTATCTTATCAGTATAAAAAGTATTGATAAACATAGAATCTCAGATCACTGAAGTGTCTCTAAAGCTCATAGAGTAAATAAACTGAGTAATGAAAACTGAGAATCTGCTCTTATAATAAGCAGAGTGTAAGAACTCAGATCTAAGAGCTGAGAAACTTATAAGAGTTATCTTTGAATTACAAGATCTCTCTAAAATCTGAAGAAGATTTACAGAAACTGTGATTATCATGAATATCACAGATAATATATACTTAAGACTTATATAACTTTAAAGACATAATCTGTATATAGCAGTCTGTGAGTTGAGTTTATACTTCTAATCAGTGTTGACAGATTTACTTATAATAATAGAATCAGTTAATACTGCAGAGATAATTAAAGAAGACAAGTTTATCTATATAATAACTTTATAAATGTCTGAGAACTTCACAGTTATAAAAACTGAGCTTCAGATATCAGAGAAATATCAAGATCTTATAGAGATATTCAGTTCAGTTAAAGCAGATGAGCTTTTATCTCACTGTGAGAAGAATCTGATAATAGATTTAGTAAAAGAGTAGAAACTCTTCTGAGAAGTAATTTATAAACTCTCTCATCATAAGACAGAGGTCTTGCAGATTTATATAAAGAAGAATCTGAAGAATAACTTTATCTGATCTTCACAGATCTCTGCAGAAGTCTCTGTGATATTTATAAAGAAAAAGAATAAAGATCTCAGATTATATATAAACTACTACAATCTGAACTTTAAAATAATAAAGAGTTACTATTTTCTATCTCTAATTGAAAATGTGATTCATTATCTTATAAAAGCTGTTATATTCATATAACTGAATGTAATTAATATATATACATGACTCTGAATATAGTCTGAGAATGAATAAAAGACTGTCTTTAAAACTGTGCTGAAATTATTTGAATATCTAGTAATATCTTTTAATTTAACTAATACTTCTGCAGCATTTCAGTCTTTCATTAATAAAACACTTTATATATATCTCAATATCTTCATAATAATATATCTGAATGATGTGATAGTGTACTCTGTAAAGAAGAAAGAATATACTGAGTATATATAAACTATGTTAAAGATGTTAGATGAGATAGAACTGTATATTAAGCTTATAAAGTATAACTTCAGTATCTGTCAGATTAATTTTCTAGAATATGTAATCACTATAAATAATATTCAGATGAAATCTTCACAGATTGAGACTATTCTATTATAACTGAAGTTAACTAGTATTTATAAGATTCAGATCTTTCTGAGCTTTGTAAATTTCTATAGACAGTTTATCTTTATATTTATAAGAATCTTTTCAATTCTTACAGACATGCTGAAGAATAAAAATAAGAAGAAGTCATTCTATACATAAAGAATGAAAAGATTATTAAGAAGAGAGAGCTGTAAGAACTTTCTTACTCTAGAAGCTTATAGAGTCTTTGTAAGATTAAAATAAATATTCATAGATATAGTAATACTGTTTCATTTTAATCTCTTACTCTTAATCAGATTAAAGATAGATATCTTCTTCTTTATAATTTCAGAAATAGTCTTATAACTACAGTTAAATGAGAACTGAGTTTCAGAAATCTTTTTCTTACAGAAGATGCAATCTATAAAGATCAACTATAACATTTATAATCAGAATCTTCTTATAATAGTGAAATTCTTCTATCACTGATATCACTACTTTGAGAGTCTTATAACAGTGATTACTGTTAGAACTGATTATAATAGCTTATAATAGTTTACTTTAATTAAGAAACTCTTGCAGTAGTAGATTCACTGAGCTCAGAGCACGAGTAAACTCTGATCAAGATAGAGTATAGTAAGAGAACTAATCACTTAGTACATGAACTCTCTTACAGATCTGACTACGTTAAGAAGATCAGAATAACAGATATAGAGAAGCTAGAGAAGACAGAAAAGCTTCACAGAATGCCTCAGACTGAGTGTTATAAAGAGATTAATTAAAGAGTCTCTCAATTTCTTATAAGAGAAGAGAAAAAAGAAAGAGAAGAAGTCTGTATAACTACTTTCTATAATACTAAAAGTCAACACTCTGAGACTCTCTGTAAGAATTCTTGAAGAGAGTATCTATAATCTGAAGAGTTTGTAAGCTTTGAGAAGTATCACAGAAGATCTAATATAAGAAGAAACAGAGTATAAGTCTTTATAAGATCTTCTATTCAGATTATCTGAACTGTAACTGAAGAATAAATATACTCAGTATATTCAGAAACTGCTCACAGCAGAGATTAACTCTGCAGAAATAAAGAATTAAAGAAACTTATATAATCTCTTATAAAGAGAGAGTTAGATTTATATATCTATAAATGAGTTTTTATATATAGAACTTATTAAAAGGCATTATAACTCTTCTCTAGCAGGTTATTTTATAGATACTGAAACTCATGAGTTACTTATAAGAAAATACTTCTAACTGAAGATGCAAGAGCTTATGAAGAAGATAGTGAATTCTTATATTATTTATTAGAATTTGTGAATTATATGATTCAGATTATATAAAGAACTTACTTCTCTACTTATTTTATAAAAATCTTGAGAATAGCTAGAAATAAATACTCTTATAACTCTCTCTGAAAGTAAGAATATGTATAATATCTGCTTTGACAGTGTGCTGATGATAGTAAATTACTTTATTAAGATAACATACTTTATACTCATCTGTAAGAACTTAAAATCAAAGAATTTAACTCATTTTTCATCTATAATATAATTCAGTTGCATGAATTATTTATGAATATTATCTCAGATAGAGAATTAATCTTTATAAGAGAGTTCTAGTCTGATCTGATAACTTTACTGAAGATATCATGAGATCTAAGCACAGCTTTTTATTAATAGACAGATAATTAGATAGAATATCTGATAAGTATATTAAAACAATATCTGCAGTACTTTATCAATTACAATCAGAATAACTGAGTGTAATAATTATTACTTATAGAGTTTATATATAATAACTTACAAACATGTCAGCACAAGTCAGAATAATGTAATCTTCACTAAGAATCTGATTATAATAAAGATATTAATACTGTTATTTACAAACTCTAGTCTATAAGATGATGAGTTTCTACTGAGATGAACAGTTCACAGTATATACAAAGAGAAGAAGAAATTATATTCTTATTAAAAGTTAAAAAATAAACAAAATAAAAACAGAGTTATGAACATAATTTAAAGATTAATAAAGAAAAAACAAAGAAAATTCATACTTATATTCTTAATATCTGTAATATCTAATTCTTCTATAACTATCAATTTCTCTCTTCAAAGAAGCAGAGAGTATTATATCTATAATACAGATAATTATTATATTTAATACAAAAGCTGTCAGAAATGCACAGACTTCAGAGAAGTCAGATATCAGAGTATATACAGTTGCAGTAGAATCTTGAGAGCTGATTATCTATATATATAATCAGATACTTCTTATAAAGCTGTATCTACTTGATCAGTTATACTAAAGTATTCAATCTGAAAATAATTAAGATATGAAGAGAGAGCTCATCTACTTAGACTAACTTCTGTTATAAATTTATAACATTTGTATTATCTTAATTATCTGAATTTTGCAGATACTCAGAAACTTATCTCTCATTAATAATGAGATTGAAGAAATGTGCTGCAGTGTGAGAAGTATTGATAGAAAACCTAGACATATTTACATATATCTAATCAGAGATTGTGTAAGTAGAGAGAGAGTAATTATAGATCTGTGAGACTGAAGAGAGTATAGACAGCACTGAGAGCTTTGCAGAAACTATTAGCTAGAGTCTGTAAGAAATTACTTATAAGAAGATTTATAGTAAAGAGCAGAACTGTGCTGCTTGAAGTCAGAAGCTGGTCTGAGAAAGACACAGAATTAACCACTAATCTGAAGATCAGATACAGTGATGAGACTGAGAGAAGTAAAGACACTGTTATAAGTGATAATACTTCTGCTTCATCAGCTAGTAAAAAGTGATCACAGAAGTTATAGAGACACTTATAAGAAGCTTAACAGTAATCAGACATTATTTATAAAGATATTGAAATTGAATTTTTTTTTTTAATTCTTAAAAAGTTCTTGCATTAATATATAAATATTATCAGAAATACTCTCTCTTTATTATCTGAATGAAAACACTTCACAGATAAATGAGAATACTCACAGTTATGAAAATAAGAGCTGTTATAGAAAAAGAAAAAGAAAGATGAAGTTTTATAGATAGATCTGAAATATTTATACTACTCTAGAGAGATTTATTTATACTATGAGTGATTTTATAAAACAGTCAGATTACTCTAGTAAATAAAGAGTGATTATAGCCCCGGTGGCTGAATGGTTAATGCGGCCACCCAGTAGTGCCTTGGCGTGGGAAACCAAGGCGCGTGGGTTCGAAACCCGCAGGGGATACATTAAATCCGGAACTCAAGCACCTCAGGTTCCTAATAAATACAGAGATGTACAAATCGCTTCAATGAATCGCTCTATGTTCCTGGGCTGGGAAGTTATTATTGCATGTATCTAATTGTCACTCCTTTGTATTTTCCTATGTTCTTGTTATCTTGGCGTGGTCTCAACACCTGTATTTCCTCCTGTATAACCAACACTTGACCTGTATTTAACATCACGCAAGGACTCATCATAAGCTCCGCTTGCATATGAGTATAATGAAAGAATAATAATAATAATAATAAAGAGTGATTATACATTACAGATCTGAATCTTTCTATATAACTATAAAGAGTGATTATAGACTGTAGACATCTTGATTCTACAATTCTACAGAGTTAATAAAAGAATGAAAAATTTCTTATAATTCTACAGTATCAAAGAATGATGATTTATAAGAATGAGTGAAAGATTAACTTATGCATACTTCTCTTTAATAAGAATAATCTCATAGAAAGTAATTTATCTGTGAGATGAATCTATGTAATGATTATACAAGAATCTCATGAAAATAATTAAGAGTTAACTAAAACTCTCTAATATGAAAGATGTGAGATGAATCTGTATAGTAATCAGAGAAAGATCTGCAGATTATAAAGAATCTTACAGAATAAGAAACTAAGTAACAGACTCTTTTCTCTTTATAATAACAAGGAATTTTTCCTTAATGAGGTTTTTTTTTATAGATATGAAGAGTTTTTAGTGAGTATCACTGCAGTGCTGAGTCTGATTCTATAAAATCACTCAGTGAAAGACTTCATGAACAAAAGTCTTAGAGAGGAAAGAGTATGTAAGAAATCTCACTTCTCACAGATTCTTTACTTCTATTTCTATCTCTTATATAATCAATAGAGTTAGCAGCTCTTGACTACACATAACTATATAGACTGAACTTCATGAATACTATTCACAACTCAGCTTGAATACTATTATATATTTAATCTCTATATTTAATCTTTCTACTGTGAATAATTCTAGTAATTAACAGTATGTATCACACCAAGCTACAAACACCCGAATAATCGCCCGCGAGCACTTATTCTCACAGTAAAAATAAGAAGAAGTTATCTTATAAGTAAAGAATAAAAAGATTGTTAAGAAGAGAGAACTATAAGAACTTTCTTATCTTAGAAGCTTACAGAGTCTTTATAAGATTAAAATAGATATTCACAGATATAGTAATATTATTTCACTTTAACTTTAATCTCTTACGATTAATTAGATTGAAGATAGATATCTTCTTCTTTATAATTTCAGAAATAGTCTTATAACTATAGTTAAATAAGAACTGAGTTTCAGTGATCTTTTTCTTATAAAAGATATAACTTACAGAGATCAACTATGTAAGTGGCCTACGCCGAATAGATCAGTATAATATTTATAGGTCTTATATAACAAAGAGAAAAATGTTAAAGAAGAAAAAGAAAGAGAAAGTATAAGAATCAGTGATTGAAGTGAATATTTATACACATTCATAGTAGCTGAGAATCAGTGATTGAGAATGGCTGAGAATCAGACTGTATGTATTTATACATGTTTGTAGCAGCTGAGAATCAGTGATTAAGAATAACTGAGAATTGAAGTGTACACATTCAAGAATGAAGTAGTAGAAATCTGTGAAGTGTAATGAAATAGTCTATATAATTGATTGGGTGCAGCCTGCTACATTAGTGCCTCTCTTTCAGAAGCAGTTCTTATCAGTCAAGAATCACTGTTTCAGATAATATGAAACTCAGAGTTCAGATCAGTTAATCATAGCTGACTTATTTCACAAGATATTATCAGCTGCAGCTGTGAGATCTCTCATTAAGAATATCTTCAATCTCTCACTCAAGCTCATTATCTTCTTCTATGATGCCTGGCGGCTGCCAGTTGAAAGTCAGTTGAGAAGAGAACAGGTCAGTGACAGTGTGATAGAGCAAGCTCATGTGAAAGACATTATGAATCTCTGATAATATGTTAAGACAGTAGTTATGACTATCTAAAACTTCTATCACTTTATACTTGATATGATGATAATCTAGTATATGAGATGAATGTGTGATCTGTATAGTCTTAAGATTCAATTACATCAAGTCTTCTATCTTATATTATTCAGTGAGATCTCAGTGAATATTGATTTAATTCTCTTAATCTTGTTTCACAGTTGTCATGAAGGCCTCTGCTCAGTCACAGATATCTCAGAGCTTTGTTACTATAGTATTAATAATCTGAATCAGACTGCAGAGATTCAGTGTCAACTGTATAAACTCTAGAAGATTTAACATCTTTATGTGATAACTGTGTGTAAGAAAGAACAGGCTTACATCTGTTGAAATAACATCTTATTCATTCATAGCAACCTCTGTGTATAGAAGCAGATCATGTCAATCATCTTATAAGTGATTGAAGAACTTATGAAGATTATTCTTTACAGTTTGAATTATCTGTTCTGATGTATTATCAGTCTCAGAGTGATAGACAGTTGACAGATAGAAATATAAACTTGAGAATTTAACAGATTCTTATTCAGAGAGTGCTTATAAATTAACAGCTCTGATTTGATACTATAGATCTCAGCAATTCATGTATCTGATAGAATGAGCTCTTTAGAAAAGCTTCAGTGACTTGTTCAGTATTCATCTTATTACAAGGTTTCAATATTATATCTTTGCTTAATTAATTCATGATAATCAGAATGTTTCTACAATTCTTACTCATAGAGAGATCAATAGTGAAGTCAATTATCATATCTTATCAGATTCTATCAGAAATATTGAGTGATTTCAGCAGATCTCTTCTACAGTTCTTTCATGAGATGGTGAAAGAATAATGATTGCAGTTTCAGATGAAATGTCTGATACTGTTTAATATCTCAGATCAGTAGAATTCTTGAGAGATTATTTGATACAGTTGTTCACAGTCTGAATGACTGATTATATATGAATCATGCATCTCTTGCATTATTCAGATGTGTAAGAGTTCAGAGTGAGAGACTCAGTGTTATTTACAGAATCATAGAGTGATATTATCATTGATTGAATATTCTGAGATATTAATTCTTATATGTAGTTCTGGGGAAAATCAGAGTGTTTCTTGATATACTGCTTCAGTGAGAGTCTGAAGAAGTTCATCAGTCTGAGCTGCTATATGCCACAGTTCATTCAGTGTAGAAGAAGTTAAAATATTGATATCAGTGTCAGTTCAGAGAGAGAGTGTTCTAATTGAAGCAATATATATAGTGTCATGAGTTGTTCTCTCTTGATTAATTAATATCTTGGAATCTAAGAGCTGATAATCTCTGTTCATTTAACAGGTGTCTATTACATTGAAAGACATATCTTACTTTTATTGTGAGAGAGTATCTATTATTGAGTTCTGACTACCAGGGCAGTAGTGTATTATAAAATGAAAGTGACTTAAGAACTCAGATCATTGCATCTGTTATTCAGTGAGTTTATAAGTAATTATAAAGTACTTAAGATTCTTATAATCTGTGATTATCTCAAATTTGAAGATGCTTCAAAGTTCAGAGTCTCATTCTTCTAGATAGTGTATAATTGTAAGAAGTTTCTTATCATAGATCTCATAATTGCATTTAATGAGACTCAGTTTCTTAGACATGAAGATGTATAATTGTAAGACATCTTCATCATCATAGTATAATATAGCTTCTTCTATAATGTAGTCAGAGAAATCAGCTTTAACAACTGTTTTATAATCAGAATCAAATATTATAAGCAGAGAGATGTTGATAAATATCTTCTTCATCTATATAAATGCAGCTTCAGTATTCACTGATCACTGAAATACTGAGTTCTTCTTAATGAGCTCTGTAAGTGATCTTGTGATATCTGAGAAGTTTTATATAAATTGTCAGTAGAAGTTAGTAAATTCAATGAAGCTTTGTATATCTTTCACAGTATATGAAGCTTCTCATTCAAGAATAGCAGAGACTTTCTCAGAATTCATTTGAATTCTCTAATCAGCTTCTATAATAAAACTCAGATATTTAATACTCTTGACTTTAAAATCATACTGATTAATATCTATTAATAGTTCTGCTTCTTGTAATTATTGTAATACTCTTCATACATGTTCTTGATGTTCTTTTCTGAACCTGTCAGTGAAGATGAGAATGTTATCAAGATATACAGATGTGAATTCATCAAGAAAATTCTGAAGTGCTCAGTTAATATACTTTTGAAATGTACTAGAGGTGTTAGTCAGTTCAAAGAAGGTAATCACTCATTCAAAGAGATTATAACATGTCTGAAATGCTGTAAGTCATTCATCTTCTTCAGTGATACAGATCTTATAAAACACAGTAATAATATCTAGTTTTGTAAATCATTGAGCTTATTATTATTATTATTATTATTATTATTCTTCAATTATAGATGTATGCAGTCAGAGACTATGACATCTATCTAAGAATCTTTCGTTCTCAGGGTTTTTCCTATATCTATAGAGTCAACTATTATACACTTATCAATTTCAGATATGCAAAATCAGAAAATTCCAGCTCAGAATACAAAAACTGTTTACAAATTACAGTATTTCAACACCTATTAATACTTTGAAATCATTTGAAAATATCATGACAAAGAAAAAGAGAACATAGTTCTAAAGATAGACATATTAAATAGATAGATAGAAAAGAACAGAAAGAAATAAGTACAGTAAAGAAAGCTACAGAACAAGATCTCTGCAGTTTACATCTTAAGCTATATACATATTTTAACACTCTATATAACTGACTACTGTCTCTGTTCTCTCAGGCCTGCTTCAGGGATTATCATTTTCTCTAAAGAGCTGCTGCTCAGCTAGCTTCTGTAACTAGCTTACTTATAAGTGAGATTCTCACTAAGAATAACATCAGAGCTACTCAATTCTAGTTAAGTCTCTAATCTTCTAACTGTCAATCTCAGTATTTCAGTCTATCAATTAACTGTCACAGTCTTGCTTACACTAATCATCTATTAAGAGTATCTAGGTCTTATCTCATCTAGGTTCTTGCTAGGCCCAGAGTGTTCTAATTGAATAGTTTTTAAATCTCATTTCTCAGAAGTGAGTGTCTAGAGTGAGAAGGATAAGACCTGATTAGTTAAGCTTGATAATGATTTACTATTCTGTAAGCATTCTAGATCTCAATCACTCTAGTACTGATCTAACTTGAAGTGCTCAGAGAGCTGTTAATTCTAAGATCAGTGAGAATTAGTGTCTGAGAACCCTCAGAATGAACATCTTAAGCTTGATGATAATTCACTATAGTGCATTCAGAGGCCTCTGATACTGTTTTATGACTTAACAGTGAAAGCTGTGATTAAGATGACTCTTGCAGGGTTCGAACCTGCTCTCTCTTGACATTCATTCCCTGAGGGGAAGGCCGCTAATTGAGGCTTCATAATAGCGTAGTTAATCACTACGCCACCAGGTTAAAAATCATTGAGCTTATTCAATGCAAGCTAGGGTTTCATTGATCAGAAGTAAAGAATAGTGATTTTTCTTAATTAATCTATTTCATTTTTGATAATCTATGCAGAATTGAAGTTCTTCATCTGATTTTTTTGTAAAGAGAATAGAAGCTGCAGCAGAGAAATTACTAATATATATAAATCTCTTATTCAACAGATTGTTAAGTGTCTTTTAAAGAAGAAGAAGTTCATCTCAGAACATGTTATAAAGAGAGTCTCATAATAGTTTAGAGTTCTTACTATTCTTCTTTTTTAACTTGATACTGTGATTCACTTCTGAACCTTGTAAGAGAGGTAGATTTATAACATTATTATCTTATTGAAAGACATTTAGATATTTATAATATTATTAAGAGAGTTTCATATGAGAATCTGTTGTTATAGTATAAGATAACTTTTCTAGAGTCTTTTTAATATCAGTCAGACTGGTTAAATAGATTGATACATAGTTCTGCTATCAGTGATTCTTTTAATGACTTCTTTTTCTGAGCAATTCATAGGTGTTGACAGAGATCTGTGTCAGGTTTATAATCTTGTAAATGTCATCTTTGTGAACTCTATCATTGTTAGAGAATATTAAACTTCTGTTTTAAGTATTCAATAAGATGTCTTGTTCAGATAGTCAGACAAGTTCTAACATAAGATTATAATTGAGATTATCAACTTTATATGTGTAGATATCTTCATACTGATGTTCTCTAACATCTATATTTAGTTTCATCATGTAACAGATGCAAACATCTTTTGAATTATTAAATTCTGTAAGAAGTTGAGGTTTTAATAAGAGAATATGCTGAAGATTATAATGTCTTACAACTGAAGATTTAATCATTGCATAGTAACATAGACTGCTCTCTATCATGACTTTCATATTATTCATGTTATTAATCACAGTAGATACAAGAATTGCATTTATTATTATTTTCTTTTCAAATTGTTATTATCTGATCTCTTTAAGCTTCTGTTTATGAATTTGAACAGAAGCTAATCTTTTCCCTGTTTCATTGAAGTGTTCTTATAGTTATCTTCTGAATCTTTCTTCACTGCAATGTAATTGACACAGATAGATACTGATTCATTCTTTAAGTAAGAAGACACTGATCTTTCTCTTGAGTGAGAAAGTGCTGATCTTTCTCTTGAATGAGAAGGTACATAGGTCAATCAGCAGTTGAAAGTGATATGTTCTGATCAGTTACAGTTGATGTATACTTCATATTAATGTTGATTGATGACTTCTTTGAGAGTGATCTCAGAGACTTGAAAGCCTGTTCAAACAGCAGAGACTCTTGCTTGTGTGTAGACATTTAAGTCTACTCAGTCTATAGCATCTGTATCATTGTTATTATTCTTTGACACAGGTGTAGATGTATGAGTGATTGAGATGTAATATCTTCTACCACTGTTCTATATACTCTTGAGCTTGGTAAGACAGTCATTCAATGTCTGAAGCTGTGTGCAGAAGTCTTTAAAAGTTGAGTCTTTATTTATACTTACAAGAGTCTGTAAGAGTTCAAAAGTCAATATCTTCTTAAGCATGCTGATCTTTATTCAATTATCTCAAGATTGATCATCTGCTTCTAAGATCTTAGTGTTAAAGTTAGGAATGAATATTGTGAGAGAAGTATTTCTCTGTCAGATACTCTGTAATCAATCTAATACTTTCTGTTATACAGCAGTGCCTTGAAACAGAACATCAAGATATTTGATGATATTATCAGATGTTCACAACACAGATTTATATGCTTTTATTTATAAATGAAACTTCTATTTTACACAATTCTTCAATTGTTCATTGACATATTAATCTTGATTAATTAATGAACTGATGACATCTTCATCTACACTCAGTGTCATGAGTATTTTCATTCTTCATGATGAGTAGAGAGTGAGATTAGAAGTATTGAAATATATGAGAGTATTTAAATGTTCTTTCAGTGC
This sequence comes from Blastomyces gilchristii SLH14081, assembly GCF_000003855.2. Taxonomy (NCBI): domain Eukaryota; kingdom Fungi; phylum Ascomycota; class Eurotiomycetes; order Onygenales; family Ajellomycetaceae; genus Blastomyces; species Blastomyces gilchristii. The sequence continues at coordinate 2,421,197 of NW_003101677.1, read as the reverse complement.
TTTTATATTTAGTTCTGTAGATACTGAAGTTACATGAGTTCTCTGTTAAATTAATTATTGAATTTTCTTATATTGAACTTGTTAAGTTGTATGCATGTCTGCTATCTGTTACTGTTGTAATTTTAACATTACTCAGAGTCACTGTGATATTACTTCTATACTTATATTTAAGAGTTCTTCTATATTATTATTAGACATAGTTATATTATTTATCAGATATGTAATATCTGTAGAATCTGAAGAAGTGTAATTGTATAAATATTTCATATATCTGAGTGTCAGACCTCTCAGATCTTTCACTGATATTCTCTTGTAAGATCTTATTACAGAGTCAGAGTAACTGATGAGTAAGCTTCTATCTGAGAACTCAGTGTCTGCTTAACTGTGTTGCTCTTTCTTATGCATTGTTATGTGTTTAAATATCTCTCAATGAATAATTGTTTCTAATGAGAAGATAATACATGAATTGAATAATTATTTCTAATAAGAAGACAATGAATGTTTTTCTAGTGTAAGAGGCCTACACTGAATAGATCAGTATAATATTTATAGATTCTATATAATAAAGAGAAAAATGTTAAAGAAGAAAAAGAAAGAGAAAGTATAAGAATCAGCAATTGAAGTGAATATTTATATGCATTTATAGCGGCCGAGGATCAGCGATCAAGAATGGCCGAGAATCAGAGTGTACGCGTTTATACGCGTTCATAGCGGCTGAGGATCAGTGATTGAGAATGGCCAAGAATCGGAGCGTACGCGTTCGAGAATGAAGCGGTAGAAATCTGTGAAGTGTAATGGAATAGTCTATATAATTGATCAGGCGCAGCCCGTCACAAACTATAATATTCATAATTAGAAGCTTCTTACAATAGTGAAATTCTTTTATCACTAGTATTACTACCTTGAGAGTCTTATAACAGTGATTACTGTTAGAACTGATTATAATAGTGTATAATAATTTACTTTAATCAAGAAACTCTCACAGTGATAAATTTATTAAGCTCAGAGACTGAGTGAATTCTGATTTAAGATAGAGTATATTAAGAGAACTAAGAACTCAGCAGACAGACTCTGTTATAAATCTGACTATATTAAGAAGATTAGAGTAACAGACATAAAGAAGCTAGAAAAGATAGAAAAGCTTTACAGAATACTCAGACTGAGTATTATAAAGAGATTAACTAAAGAGTCTCTCAATCTCTTATAAGAGAAGAAAGAAAAGAGAGAGAACAAGTCTGAATAACTACTCTCTATAATACTGAGAGTTAACACTTTGAGAATCTCTGTGAGAATTCTTGAAGAGAGTATCTATAATCTGAAGAGTTTACAGACTTTGAGAAGTATTATAAAAGATCTGATATAAGAGAAAACAGAGTATAAGTCTTTATGAAATCTTCTATTCAGATTATCTGAACTATAACTGAAGAATCAATATACTCAGTATATTTAGAAACTGCTTATAGCAGAGATTAACTCTATAGAAATAAAGAAGTAAAGAGATTTAAATAATCTCTTATAAAGAGAGAGCTGAATTTATATATCTATAAATAAGTTTCTATATATAGAACTTATTAAAAGATATTATAACTCTTCTCTAATAGATTATTTTACAGATACTAAAACTTATAAGTTACTTATAAGAAAATACTTCTAACTAAAGATGTAAGAGCTTATGAAAAAGATAGTAATTTCTTATACTATTTATCAGAATTTATAAGTAGTGCAGTTCAGATTATATAAAGAACTTATTTCTCTACTTATTCTATATAAATCTTGAGAATAGTTAGAAATAAACACTCTTATAAGTCTCTTTAAAAGTAAGAATATATATAATACCAGCTTTAACAGTGTGCTAGTGATAGTAGATTACTTTATTCAGATAATACACTTTATACTCATCTATAAGAACTTAAAGTTAAAGAATTTAACTAATATCTTTATCTATAATATAATCTGATTGCATGAATTATCTGTGAATATTATCTCAGATAAAGAATTAATCTTTATAAGACAGTTCTAATCTAATCTGATAACTATTGAAAATCTGATAAGATCTAAGCACAGCTTTTTATCAGTAGACAGATGATCAGATAGAATATCTTATAAGTATATTAAAACAGTATCTATAGTGCTTTGTTAATTACAATCAAAATAACTGAGTGTATTAATTATTACTTATAGAGTTTGTATATAATAACTTAAAATATATCAGTATAGATAAAACTTACTAAGGCTTATCTGTGAATGATCTTGATAGATCTGTGAGAGTATATTATAAAGTGTAATAATGCTTATAAACAGACTAAGAGAATTCAGAATATTTAGAAGAAAGCTTATAAATTCTTGAGAAAGGCTTAAGAGTATCAGAAGAGATACTATAACTTCAAGTATGTTATAAAAAGTTTCAAGAAAGATAATAGAGTCTAACTAAGTCTAGAAAACATTATTATATAGAGATCTAGTAAAAAGCTGAATTTCTTACAGACAGCGTCTTATAAGATTATCAAGAAAGTTAGTGTATAGTTCTATAGATTGAAACTGTTATCTGAGTTATAAATATATAATATTTTTCATATCTCTCTACTTTATAAATATAAGAAATTCTCAGAAGAGAACTTTGTGACTTATTACTTTATTTATAAAGTACTAGAGAGTGAAAGAGAATATCAGATTAAAGAAAATATTGACTCAGAGAAGTGAGATTATAAGCTCTGATTCAAGATTCAGTGATAAGAGTATTCTGATAAGATAAATGATTTCACTTAAGAATTATTCAGATAGATAAGACATCTGTAGAAGCTGAGACATGACTTTTATACTGTGAATTCTGATAAGTCAGAATAATATGATCTTTACTAAGAACCTGATTATAATAAAAATATTAACACTGTTATTTACAAACTCTAGTCTATAAAGATAATAAGTTTCTTCTGAGATGAACTGTTCACAGTGTATATAAGAAAAGAAGAAATTATATTATCATTAAAGTTAAAAATAAAGAAAAATAAAAACAGAATTATAAAAATAATTTGAAGATTAACAAAGAAAAAACAAAGAAAATTTCTATTCATATTCTTAACACTTATAACATCTAATCACAATTACAGGTCAGAGATCAACTGCTTCACCGCGAACTCGCTCGATTTTTCGAATAAGAACCCGCCGACAGATCCATCGAAAAGCCCTCGATCATACAAGCATTTTGACCCCATCGCCGACTGCATATCCCGTGTGGTGGTGAAGTTATCCAGCCGAATGTGAACCAGATGTTGTTTGAAACTCCTATGTGGGATTATCCCGCATTCACCCCTACCACAGCACAACCCCGGGCCAAATTGCCATACAAATTGTAAGGTGAAGAGACCTAGCCATATGCATCAATCTTCTTGATTTTGGAAGATCTCTGATCCATAATTGTGGAGATATCTGAGAAGCAATCTCCACGAATACCCTGTCTATCTTTGATGTTTCAAAACATCAACGCCAAGTCCCACTCTCATAACTACTGCCCTTCCCAATCTGGCTCATCTCTGGCAGAAAAATACAAAAAGATATCTGGACAATAATATTAAGCACATAATCAACAGACATATCTGAAGTGTAATGTCTGTGAAAACCCTGTCTGTCTTTGATGTATCAAGACATTAACACCAAGTTTCACCCTTGTACCACGTCTCTCAATCTGGCTCATTTCAGGCAGAGAAATACAAAAAGTTACCTCAGTAATAGTATTCAATACATAATGAGCAGATAATGAGTCAACAGTATATTAACAACTATAAAATCAGTATATCTTAAGATCTGACTGAGTGTTTGATCTCTGCACAGTGAGATATATTAAATTCAGTTTTAATATCTCAATATTCAATAGATTCTGTAAGAGATCGAGAACAGCAATACTAGATTTCTATTGAATTTGAGAATTAACTCTATATTGATATAATCATTGACAAAGTCTTCTATTTTAAGATATAAATAATCAGTTTCTCTACATTCTGATGATAATATTTACATTATTATATAGAAACAGACTTATATTCTTTATAATATCAAGACTGTGAAGAGAGAAAGTCTTGATAGAGAGTATACAGTAATACATATCTTAGCAGTTTCTATCTCATTCTTCTACAGTAGTTAATGCAAAAAAAAAAAGATTTTAGAAATAGTTTTTTACTTCTCTTGAAAAAGTAAGATGTTTTTCTCTGAGTTTTATATAATATTCTTATAAAGAATTAAAAACAGAGTTGTCTTCTGTTATAATTGCATATTCTTTTAAGTAAGAATTACTTTTTCAGTGACTGAAGAGCTTTTATTAATACTTAATTCTTTTTTACACTCTTTATTAACTGATTTGAGTTACACACTTGTTGTGTGAGAAGAATTAAATGATTTAGAATAAAATTGAATAGTTTTAATCAATTTCTCTGTAAAAAATTGATTTATTTTTTATCAGTTTTTCTCTTAAAAAGAATCATATTATCTGATTTATTATTAATTGATATTATACTTTTTCTCACTGTATCTCAAGAAAGAGATTGTAAAGATTTTATTAATTTATCTTAAAAATCAATTTTAGTTTATTAGATTCTCTTCAAAAATCTAACCTAGTTACTGAATTAGTGTGAAAGAAATCAGATATTTTATATATAAAAGTTTTTTATTCTTCTTTTGAAATAGTCTGATCAACTTTTCAATTAAAAATAGACTTAGACATCTCTTAATTGAAACAGTCAGATCAACTTTTCATTAAGTGAGAATAATGAGTGCAAAAATACACTCAGTTGATGTGAAAAAAAATACTTTCTTAAATGCTGTTTCTGAGATTGAAATTCTGAAGAGAAGAAAGAAAGAAGAAATAGAGAAATAATAAGTGCTTGAAATACAGAAATGTGAAAAAGTAAGCAAGATTCTTGAAAAGCAGTGCCTGAGTGAGATGAATAAAAAAGTTCTGTTAATTCTTCATACTCAGGCTAGATAACTACAGAAGATGATCAAGTTCAAACTTGAAATTTCAAACACAGTTCAAAAAACATTGAAAGTTTCTAGTACAATCACTGACTCTTTGTTTTACTCTTCTTCTTTTTCTACTTCTTCTTCTTCTTCTTTAAATCAGAAGAAAATATATGCATAAGCAGCTGAATCTGCTATCTCTAAACCTGCTGTGTTAAAATCTGCTCAAAATCCTGAGACAACTGAGAAGAATACTGCTCATGCTTCTATTTATAGAAAAGTGAAGAAAAAAATACAAAAAGAGAAAAACTTTCAAATCTTCAGAAATAGAAGACTTATTCTCAAAGTCTTAAAACAGAACATCTTGCAGAGAAACAAGCTAATCTCAAATCTCATTTTCAGAATTAGAAATGAAATTAATCAGCAGTTCTTTTCTCAGTTAATAACTGATATTGAAGTTCAAAAATCAGTTATAGCTTCAATTGAGTCATTGTTCTTTAAAAACTTCATTATTCTGACTACAATGTCTAAATTCAGTGAAGAATTTTTTATTTAGAATGAGAATCTCTGAAAATCAGTAGTAGAATCTTTATTAAGCACAATAATTCTATCTGAGAAAGATGAAAAGTGAGATAAATTCATTCTTTATAATATTTCAGTTTAAATTTGTGACTATGAAGAAGAAATACTACTTCTTAAAAATGAATTAAAAGAATACAACTCTATTCAACTGAGAAAAGAGTCTATATAACTAAATTCAATTGAGTTCAGATAAAGCAGAAGAAATGTCTCTGTTCTAGTATATATAAAGATACTTAAACAATCAAAGATCTCTGAAGTAAGAGTAGTAGATTTGAAAATAAGAGTTCATAAATACAAAGACTCAAGAATGAATCTCAAAGCTCAAACACAGTGTTCAAACTGTCAAAGATATAGACACTTTATAATCTCTTGTTTTAGAGACTCAAAATGTTCATTCTATACTAGAGATCATAAAACTAGTGAGTATAAATGTGAAATATGCTTAAAAACAGATGAAATATATTAGCACACTCTTCTTAAATGCTTTAATTGTAAAGAAAAACATAGATCTAGCTTGAAAGAATGTATATTTACTTCAAGAACTTAAAAGAACTGAAGAAAAGATGAAGCTTAAAGTCAATCTAAAACTGAAGAGAATAGTTAAGTCAGTAAATCTTCAACTGTAAGTTTAATAAGAAGAAACTCTTAATCATTTAAATCTTCAAACTTCAATTCTTTAGCTAAATATAAACAGAATTTAAATTCTTAAACTTCTGTTAAGATTAGAGAATTGAGAAATAACTCTGATGATAAACTAGATATAATGTAAGCAGTTAAGATTTCTACTTCTCAAAATAGTTATAATCTACTATCTGATAATAGTGATTAAATTCTACTCTATCTCTACTCTCTTTTAGTATGACTATATAATAAAAACAACAAAAAAAGTTTAAAAACTCTTTAAAAATCACATTTATTCAAAACAATGTGAATAGAAACTTAAATTACATTTATTCTTGTCTTTAAATTGTATTTGAATAAAAGATTGATTGTATACTTCTTCAGAAACTGAATTTTGATGCTGAGTAAAAATATATCATATCTCATTCAAGCTAATACTGCTTTCTATCTCAAAAGTCTGAGATAAAGTTAAGAGTAGTGATGTATGAAAGAAAGAGATCAAGGTATTAATTTAATCTAAGATTTAATATTATATCTGACTGTGATATTCTGGTGAATGATATTATAGATAAAGAGAATAAGTTTAATACTATACAGCTTATAAATATCTATAATAAAAAGTCATTGAAGAGAAATAACAATATCTGAACAATTAATAGAGAATTTCTGAACATAACTCTGTTAAGAAACTCTATAATTATACAAGATTTCAATACACATCATCTCTGATGAAATTCAGAATGCAAAAGAGCAGTAAGAGTAGATAATCTGATTAAATAAATCTTTAAACATTCAATAGATTTAGTTAATAAGTCTGATTAACAAACATTCTTTAGAAAAGATATGAAACAGAAATCTATTATAGATCTAATCATCATATCATAAAATCTAATTAAAAAAAAACTGGTAAACTGATTTATTGATTCAAATAAGATATCAGAATCACATTATAAGAGTATTCAATTTAACATTGAACTGAGTGAAAAATAAATGAGTGAAAATACTCTTCTCTCTAAGCAGTATATCTTTGAAAAAGCTGATTGAAAAGCAGTTAAAGAAAGTATAAAACTGTTAAAATCTGCAAAGTAGAGTGAGCTATATTAAAATCCCAGTCAAGATATCTCAAATGAAATGCTTAAGTATAGAGTGAAGCTTATTACATCTATTATTCTAATAAGTGTTAAAGATAATATTTCAAAGAAAAAGTCTTCTGAGTATTTCAAACCTTGATGAAATGAGAATATCACATCTAAAAGAAAATAATTAGCTACTGCTAGAAGAGATTGAAAGAATGATATAATATCTAATAATGAGTTCAAAGCTGTCAGAAATGAATATTTTTCAGATATTAAAACAGTTAAAACAGACTGCTGAAACAAATTTCTTGAAGAAGTATAAGAAAACAAAGTGTTTAAAGCTTTCAACTATACTAAAATAACAAGTGTAGCAAAACTTTCTGTTTTAGAATATAAGTTTCAAAATGAATCATATACAGCAAATTCTTTTGAGAAAAAATATCAAGCTTTTATAAGAATTCTCTTTCAAGACTTATCAGATTCAGATTCAGAGAAAGAGAATATATCACTTTATAACTATATTAATAGAAATGTCTGAGAATGGTCTGAGCTTATATAAGATAAACTAGAGTCAGCTATCTTCTCAAGTTCAGTTAAAACTGCTGTAGAATCTGTTTCAATCAATCACTTGATCATTTAAAATATATATTTCTACTTAAAGAGTGAATATGTTGAGCTCTGTTTCAATCTCTTGAAAAATGAGTATTATTCTGAATGCTGAAGAGAAGTCACTGAAGTGATTATTATAAAATCTAATAGAAAAAGTTCAATTTCTAAGTTATATAAAGTAATATCTTTATTAAACTGTCTAGAAAAGATTTTAGAAAAGATAATAGCTACTCAACTATCTTTTATAAGCTCTATTAATGATTCTCATCTATTCAGTGAATAAATGAAAGATAGAAAACAATGCTCTACAATTGACACTATTCTCTCAGTTGTTTATAACATTCAAATAGCAAAGTATGAAGATCTGGTCTTAACTGCAGTTTTTATTCATATAAAAGAATCATTTAATCTTGTTTCAAAGTCAAAGTTAATTCAGATGTTGAAGATATTAAAACTGTCACTTTCTCTATTAAAATGAGTTATCTGTTTTATATCTAAAAGAATTATATAACTATTCTTTGATGAAATGAAATAAGACAAGACTGAGATAAAAATAGAAGTACTGCAAGAATTCTTAATTTTACTCATTTTATTTTCAATATACACTGTATATCTATTCAAGAATAGAGATATGAAAATAGTGAGATCTTCAAGTTATATGAATAATATTGATCTAGTCTACAGTTCAAAAATAATCAAAGAGAATTAGAAGTGATTGAAAAAGCAGTAAGAAAAATTTTTATTAGAGTAGATATCAATTAAATGCAATTTAATATGAATAAAACTGAGTTAATTCATTTCTTTTCTAGATTCAATGAGAAAGAACTATATCTAACTCTTTTAAATAGAGAGATTAAACCCAGTTTAAATGTCAAATAATTAGAAGTATGATTAAACTTCAAGTTGAATTTTAAATATGATATTCAACAAAGAACTATCAAGGCTGAAAGACTATTAAATATCATAATCAGACTATTAAATACAGAGAGAGATCTATTCTTCCAGGCTATGAGACAGTTATATATAGCCTGTATTATCTCAGTAGCTGATTATAAAGTTCAAGTTTAATGAAATAATCAAGAAAACTTCGCTGAACTGTTTCAAAGTCTGTAAAACAAAGCTTTAAGAAGAATTCTGAGAGCATTTAAATCATCTTTTATTAAAGTAATAAAAATAAAAGCTTTAATTCTCTCTTCTGCTATTAGATTTGAAAAGGCCTGTATAAACTATGCTCTGAGAGTTATAAAGATGAGCTCAAATTATATAATCAGAGAAAGAGTCTCTTCTTCATTTTCATCAATTAACTCTGAAAATGAACTGGATTTAAATAGATTTCTTGATTGAAATGAAAATAATTGTTTAAAGAAAATGCTCTCTCAACTATACAGACTATACTCACTGATTAAAAATCAATTTTCTTTATTAAATGTTGAAAAAGTTGATCCTGAGAAGATATCTCTCTGAAGAGAGAAGCTTGAATCTCTCATAGACTTGTAAATAAGTGAATTATCTAAAGAGAGAGAATATGAACAGCATTTGAAGAGCATTTCTACAATTAATATAAAAGACTTTATTCTGATTTATTCAGATGACTTAAAAAATGAGAATTTGAATAGATTAGACAGAGATATTGCCTATACTGAAGATAATATCAATTTTATCTCAGATTTCTGAAATTTAGCCTGTGAATCTGAAGTCTTTGATACTGAACTATTTATAATAGTGAAAGCTTTCAAACTCATTGAAATAAAATCTTATAAGAGAGAAAATAGTTTCAAAGAGAGATGAATATTCTCTAATAGTGAAGCTGTTTTAAAAAGACAGAGAAATAGTCAGATTTATAATAGTCAAATGAATCTTGAACTGATTTTAAACTCTGTTTTGAAAATTCAAAAGAGAAGAATATTAAAACTGATAATTTATTCACACTAAGTTCCTACTCATATGAATATTCATGACACTGAATTGGCTGATTCAGCTGTAAAGAAGAGTTCAGAATTTAGCAGATTGATTCAAGAAATTATGTTCTGATCTTTTATAAAGAGAAAGATAAAAGAATCTTGTTTAAATAAGTGAAATAAAAGCTGACAGAAACAAAAGAAGAGTATACATTATTTAAGATTTGAAATAAAATCCAAGTTAAAGTCTTGTTTAATTAAATATAAAAAGAAAATATTCTCATCTATAATGCAGCTGAAACTAGGACATGACTATTTCAAATCTTATATACAAAGATTTGATGATAGATTTAATTTAATAGAATGCTCATTCTGCAATGTAAA
>NW_003101677.1:2392912-2410182 GCF_000003855.2 Blastomyces gilchristii SLH14081 | reverse complement strand
TTTAAATCTCATTTGAGTGTTATCAAAAAGCGCTATTTTTTAAAAAATTAAAAATAGTCTAAAAGAAACCTTAAAATGTCTAAAAATAGTAACTTTATGCCAGGAATGAGACTAAATGAGACCAAATGAGACCACTTTCTCATTTTTTCAAGTCATGGTTTCATTTTAAGATCTCATATATAGTCACTTTGCATGTTTTTTTAATGACTAGTCCCAGCGGGATTCATGCCAAGAAATGCATAGGACCAGATCAAATGGGATCAAACATGAAATTCATGGTCCCGGCGGCCAGTCTTTCTGTATATATAATCAAATATCTCTTACAAAGCTGTATTCACTCTCTCAGTTGTGCTGAAGTATTCAGTCTGAAAATAATTAACATATGAACAGAGAACTTATCTGTTCAGATTAACTCTTATCATGAATTCATAGCATTTGCATTGTCTTGATTACCTGGGTTTTACAAATACTCAGAGACTTATCTCTCATTGATAATATGATTGCAGAAATGCACTGCAGTGTGAGAACTATTAATAGAGAATCTAGACATATTTGTATATATCTGATCAGAGATTGTGTGAGTAGAAGAGAGATAATTATAGACTTATAAGACTGCAGAGAACACTGACAGCATCAGAAACTTTACAGAAACTGTTAACTGAAGTCTGTAAGAAATTACTTATAAAGAGACTTATAGTAAAGAGTGAGACTGTGCTGCTTGAAGTCAGAGACTGATCTGAAGAAGGCACAGAGTTAACTACTGATCTGAAGATTGAGTGTGATAACAGAGCTGAGAGAAGTGAAGAAACTGTCACAGATAATAATATCTCTACTTCATTAGCTGATAAAAAGTGATTAGAGAAGTTATAAGAACACTTATAAAAAGTAGTCAGACATTGTTCATAAAGATATTGAAATTGAACAAATTTTTATTCTTGAGAAGTGTAAGGGGTCTACGCTGAATAGATCAGTATAATATATAGATCTTATATAACAAAGAGAAAAATATTAGAGAAGGAAAAGAAAGAGAAAGTGTGAGAATCAGCAATTGAAGTGAATATTTATACATGTATGTGATGATGTATGCAGTGAGGGTTCAGGGTGAAAGAATCTATTCACATTTGTGATGGCTGAGGATCAGTGATTGAGAATGGCTGAGAATCAGAGTATATGTGTTCAAGAATGAAGCAGTTGAAATCTGTGAAGTGTAACAGAATAATCTATATGATTGATCAGGTGCAGCTCATCACATTAATCTCTCTCTTTCAGAAGCAGTTCTCATCAGTCAAGAGCTGCTGTTTCAGATAACACAGAACTCAGAGTTCAGGTCAGTTAATCATAGCTAACTCATTTTATAAGATATTATCAGCTGCAGCTGCAGAGTCTCTTATCAAGAATATTCTCAATCTCTCACTCAAGCTCATTATCTTCTTCAATGATGCCCGGCAGCTGCCAGTTGAAAGTCAGTTGAGAAGGGAACAGGTCAGTGACAGTATAATGAAGCAAGCTTGTGTAAAAAACATTATGAATCTCTAATAATATGTTAAGATAGTAGTTATGACTTTCTAGAACTTATATCACTTTATACTTGATATGATGGTAATTCAGTGTATGAGATGAATATGTGATTCATATATTCTTAAGATTCAATCACATTAAGTTTTCTATCTTATATTGTTCAGTGATATCTTGATGAACATTGATTTAATTCTCTTGATCTTGTTTCACAGTTGTCATGAAGGTCTCTGCTCAGTTATAGACATCTCAGAGCTTTATTACTATATTATCAGTGATCTGAATTGAACTGTGAGAATTCAGTGTGAACTGTATAATCTCCAGAAGATTCAACATCTTCATGTGATAACTGTGTATAAGAAAGAACAGGCTTATACCTGTTGAAATAACATCTTATTCATTGATAGTGATCTCTGCATGTAGAAGTAGATCATGTTAATCATCTTATAAGTAGTTGCAGAACTTACAGAGATAATTCTTTATAATCTGAATTATTTATTCTGATGCATCATCAGTCTTGAGATAATAAGCAGTTGACAGATAGTGTGTAATCTTGAGAACTTGATAGATTCTTGTTCAGAGAGTGCTTATGAATTAACAGCTCTGATTCAATACTATAGATCTCAGCAATTCATACATTCAATAGAATAAGCTTTGTAGAAAAGCTTCAGTAACTTATTAAGTATTCATCTTATTACAAGGTTTTAATATTATATCTTTACTCAATTAATTCACAATGATCAGAATGTTTCTACAACTCTTACTCTCAGATAGATTAATAGTGAAGTTAATTACTACATCTTATCAGATTCTATCAGAGATATTAAGTGATTTTAATAGATCTTTTCTATAGTTCTTTCATGAGATAATAGAAGAACAGTGATTACAGTTTTCAGATAAAACATTTAATACTGTTTAATATCTCAGATCAGTAGAACTCTTGAGAGATCTTGTTCATGAAATTGTAAAGTATTATTATCATTGATTGAACATTCTGAGATATCAGTTCTTATATGTAGTTCTGAGGAAAATCAGAGTGCTTCTTAATGTACTGCTTCAGTGAGAGTCTGAAGAAGCTCATCAGCCTGAGCTGCTGTATGCCACAGTTTATTCAGTGTAGAGAAAGTGAAGATATTAATATCAGTGTCAGTTCAGAGAGAGAATGTTCTAATCAGAGAAGTATGTATAGTGCTATAAGTTATTCTATCTTGATCAATTGATATCTTCAGATCTAAGAGCCAGTGCTCTCTGTTTATTCAGCGTGTGTCTGTCATATCAGACAGTATATCTTGTTCTTATCATGAGAGAGTGTCTGTCATTGAGTTCTGACTGCTGAGGCAGTAGTGTATTATAAAATGAAAGTAGCTTAGAAATTCAGATCATCATATCTATTATTATTATTATTATTATTATTATTATTCTTCCATTATACTCATATGCAAGCGGAGCTTATGATGAGTCCTTGTGTGATGTTAAATACAGGTCAAGTGCTGGTTATACAGGAGGAAATACAGGTGTTGAGACCACGCCAAGATAACAAGAACATAGGAAAATACAAAGAAGTGACAATTAGATACATGCGATAATAACTTCCCAGCCCAGGAACATAGAGTGATTCATTGAAGCGATTTGTACACCTCTGTATTTATTAGAAATCTGAGGTGCTTGAGTTCCAGATTTAATGTATCCCCTGCGGGTTTCGAACCCACGCGCCTTGGTTTCCCACGCCAAGGTGCTACTGGGTGGCCGCATTAACCATTCAGCCACCGGGGCTCATATCTATCATTCAGTGAGTTTGCAGATATTTGTAAAGTGCTTGAAATTCTTATGATCTGTGATTATCTCAAATTTGAAGACACTTCAGAGTTCAGAGTCTCATTCTTCTAGACAGTATACAATTATAAGAAGTTTCTTATCATAGATCTCATAGTTGTATTCAGTGAGACTCAGTTTCTTAGACATGAAGATACATAATTGTAAGACATCTTTATTATTATATTACAATATAGCTTCTTTTATAATATAATCAGAGAAATCAGCTTCAATAACTGTTTTATGATCAGAATTAAATGTTATAAGTAGAGAGGTGTTGATAAACATCTTCTTTATCTGTGTAAATGCAGCTTCAGTGTCTGCTGATTATTGAAATACAGAGTTCTTCTTAGTGAGTTCTGTAAGTAATCTGATAATATCTGAGAAGTTTTGTACAAATTGTTGATAGAAGTTAGTGAATCTGATGAAGCTTTATACATCTTTCACAGTGTGCAGGGCCTCTTATTCAACAATAGTAGAGACTTTCTCAGAATTCATTCAGATTCTCTTACTAGCTTCTATGATAAAGTCTAGATATTTTGTACTTTTAATCTCAAAATCATACTTATCTATGTCTATCAGCAGTTCTGCTTTCTGTAGCTGTTGTAATATCTTTTACACATATTCTTGATATTCTTTTCTGAATTCATCAGTAAAGATGAGAATGTTATCAAGATATACAGATGTAAATTCATTAAGAAAATCTCAGAGTGCTCAGTTGATATACTTCTGAAATGTACTGAGAGTGTTAGTCAGTTCAAAGAGTGTGACTACTCATTCAAAGAGGTCATATCATGTTCAGAATACTGTAAGTTCCTCATCTTCTTCAGTGATGTGAATCTTATAAAACACAGTGATAACATTTCACTTTGTAAATCATTGAGCTTGTTCAATGTGAGCTAGAGTTTCATTGATAAGAGATAAAGAATAACAGTTCTTCTTCATTAATCTGTTCAATTCTCAATAATTCATACAAAACTGAAGTTCTCTATCTGATTTCTTTGCAAAGAGAATAGAGACTGCAGTGAAAGAGTTGCTAATGTATATGAATTCTTTATTCAACAGATCATTGAGTGTCTTTTGAAGAAGAAGAAGTTCATCTTGAAACATGTTATAAAGAGAGTTTTATAATGATTCAGAATTCTTGTTATTCTTCTTTTTCAACTTGATACTGTGATTCACTTCTGATTCTTATAAGAGAGGTAGGTTTGTAGCATTATTATCTTATCAGAAGACATTTAGATATTCATGATATTATTGAGAGAGTTTCATATGAGAATCTGTTATTATAATACAGAATAATCTTTCTAGAGCCTTTTTAATATTGATCAGACTGGCAGAATAGATTGATACATAATTCTGCTATTAATAATTCTTTCAGTGACTTCTTTTTCTGAGCATTTTATAGGCATTAACAGAGATCTGTGTCAGGTTCATAGTCTTGTGAATGTCATTCTCATGAACTCTATCATTGTTAGAGAATATTAAACTTCTGTTTTAAGTGTTTAACAAGATGTCTTGTTTAGATAGTCAGACAAGTTCTAGCATAAGATTATAATCAAGATTATCAACTTCATATATATAGGTATCTTCACACTAATGTTCTCTGATATCTATGTTTAGTTTTATCATGTAACAGATGCAAACATTCTTTGAATCATTGAATTCTGCAAGAAGTTGAGATTTTGATAAGAAGATACACTGAAGATTATAATATCTTATGACTGAAGATTTAATCATTGCATAGTGATATGAACTGCTATCTATCATGACTTTGATATTATATATATTATTAATTACAGTAGATACAAGAATTGCATTCATTGTCATTTTCTCTTTAAATTGTTATTATCTGACCTCTTCAAGCTTCTGTTTACAAAATTGAATAGAAGCTAATCTTTTCCCTGTTTCATTGAGATATTCTTATAGTTATCTTCTGAATCTTCTTCTAATGTAATGTGATTGATGCGGACTGCTGATATTAATCTTTCTTTCGAATGAGAAGGTATATAGACTGATCAGCAGTTGAAAGTAATGTGTTCTGATCAGTTATAGTTAATACATACTTCTCATTAACATTGATCAGCGACTTCTTCAGAAGTGATCTCAGGAACTTGAAAGTCTGTTCAGACAGTGAAGACTCTCACTTGTGTATAGACATTCAAGTCTACTCAATTTATAACATCTGTATCATTATTATTCTTCAGTGTGAGTGTATAAGTGACTGAGATGTAACATCTTCTGCCACTGTTCTGTATACTCTTGAGCTTGATAAGACAGTCATTCAATGTTCAGAGCTGTGTGCAGAAGCCTTTATAAGTTAAGTCTTTGTTTACACTTATGAGAATCTGTAAGAGTTTGAAAGTTAATATCTTCTTAAGCATGCTAATCTTCATTTGATTCTCTCAAGATTAATTACCTGCTTCTAAGATCTTGATGTTGAAGTCAGAGATGAATGTTGTAAGAGGAATATTTCTCTATTAAGTACTCTATAATCAATCTAATATCTTCTGTTGTATGGCAGTGTCTTGGAACAGAATATCAAGATATTTCATGATATTGTCAGACATTCACAATGCTGATTCACATGCTTTCATTCATGAATGAAACTTCTGTTGCACACAATTCTTCAATTATTCATTGATATATCAATCTTGATTAGTTAGTAAACTGATTATATCTTCATCTACACTCAGTTTTGCGAGCATTTCCATTCTCTATGATGAGTAGAGAGTGAGATTGAAAGTATTGAAGTATGTAGAAGCATCTAAGCATTCTTTCAATGCTTTTATATTTGATTCTGTAGATGTTGAAACTGTATGAGTTTCTTATTATAATAATCATTGAATCTCTTTATATTGATGTTGTTGAGTTGCATGCATATTAGCTATTTATTGTTATTATAGTTGAAACATTGCTTAGAGTCACTGTGATATTATATCTATACTCATATTTAAGAGTTCTCTTATACTATCATTAGACATGATTATATTGTTTGTCAGATATGTGATATCTGTGAAATCTGTGAAAGTGTAATTATATGAATATCTTATTCATCTGAGTATCAGAACTCTCAGGTCTTTCACTGACATTCTCTTGTAAAATCTTATTACAGGGTCAGAGTGACTGATAAGTAAGCTTCTATCTAAGAACTTAGTATTCACTGAACTGTTTCTCTTTTCTATACAATGTTACATGTTCAGATATCTCTTGATGAATAATCATTTCTAATGAGAAGACAATGTGTGAATAATTGTTTCTAATAAGAAGATGATGAACATTTTTCTAGTGTAAGAGACTTACACTGAATAGATTGATATAATATATAGATCTTATATAACAAAGAGAAAAACATTAAAGAAGGAAAAGAAAGAAAATGTGTGAGAATTGATGATCAAAGTGAATATTTATACATGTATGTGATGACGTATGCAGTGGGGGTTCGGGGCGGAAGAATCTATATGTGTTTGTGGCGGCCGAGGATCGGCGATTGAGAATGGGTGAGAATCAGAGTGTACACCTTCAAGAATGAAGCGGTTGGAATCTGTGAAGTGTAACGGAATAATCTATATAATTGATCGGGCGCAGCCCGCCACAAGAAGTTCTTGAATTAATATATAGATATTGTCAGAAATACTCTCTCTCTATTATCTAAGTGAAAACACTTTATAAATGAATGAGAATACTCATAGTTTGTAAGAATAAAAGCTGTTACAGAAAAAGAGAAAAGAATATGAGATTCTGTGAATAGATCTGAGATATTTATACTACTCTGGAGAGGTTTATTTATACTATAAGTGATTTTATGAAGTAGTCAGATCACTCTAATAAATAAAGAGTGATTATAAATTACAGATCTGAATCTTTCTATATAACTATAAAGAGTGATTGCAGGTCTCAGATATCTTAATTCTACAATTCTACAGAGTTAATGAAAGAATGAATAATTCCTCACAATTCTACAGAGTCAAAGAATGATGATTTATGAGAATGAGTGAAAGATTAACTTATGAATACTTCTCTTTGATAAGAGTGATCTCATAGAAAGTGATTCATCTGAAGAATGAATCTGTATAATAGTCATATAAGAATCTTATGAAAAGATAATTGAAGATTAACTGAAACTCTTCAGATTAAAAGATGTGAAATGAATCTATATAATGATTACACAAGAATCTTACAGAAATAATTAACAGTCAATCAGAACTCTTCTGTATAAAAGATATGAGATAAATCTGTATAATAGTCAGAGAAAGATCTGCAGGTTTTAATAAATCTCACAGAATAAGAAACTAAGTGACAGACTCTTTTCTCTTTATAATAACAAGGAGTTTTTCCTCACTGAGATTTTTTATAGATATAAAGAGTTTTTAGTGAGTATCACTGCAGTGCTAAGTCTGATTCTATGAAATTACTCAGTGAAAGACTTCACAGATGAAGTCTTAGAGAGAGGAAAGTATATAAGAAATTTCACTTTTTACAGATTCTTTATCTCTATTTCTATCTCTTATATAATCAATAGAGTTAGCAGCTCTTGACTACACACAACTATATAGACTAAAGTTCATGAATACTATTCATAACTCAGCTTGAATGCTATTATACATTTAATCTCTACATTTTATCTTTCTATTACAAATACTTCTAGTAGTTAACAGTACATATCACATCAAGCTGTAAACATCTGAATAATTACCTGCGAGTACTTATTCTTACACTCTAAACTTTATTCAAAAAGAATATGTTTTTATAAACTTTTTTCTAATTAATATTAGTTAACTATTTTTACTATGAATATTATTCTACACTATTCTATACTATATTATCTCTAAAAGTACTATTCTATATTATTATACACGTGAAAGGTGTAAACCTTGCTTGATTAAAAAGGTTGCTAGCTTGTGAGAAGTTATATGATGAAAGGATTAGTAAGCCAGATCACGTGACCTGACATCCCCACTCATCAGAGTAACTATACACTATACTATATATAACATTCACCTTCAAATCAAGTACAGGCATAAAAAATAACTGGAAAATGTGTAGTAATGAAAAACCAGTCATGAGATATATCATTTTTTTATTCCTCTATCTCTCTATCTTCTTTATCTTAATATTCTCCTTTCAATGTATATATTTTAATGTTTCAAGTGATTTAGTAAGCTCATTCATTACATTCTTAACAGATGAAATGTATTGAATAGATATCTTGTTCTTACAGGCGAGATTTTGAAGAATGTGAAAATGAACCTCTATATACTTTGAGTGGTGTGGAATTGCTTTGAAAGAGAATAGCTCTATGACAGACTTATTATCAGCATGAATTGTATAAGTGAGATCATTGACTGTAATGACAATAAGATGATCATCAGCATTCAGATGGTTAAAATGAAATGAAATGAATTCAGCATCTGCTAGAAGCTTGCGGAGATAGACAAGCTCATATGCAGTTTTAAAGAATGCAATATATTCAGCCTCTGTTAATGATTTGAAGACCTCTGTTTACTAGCAGCTTTATCATGCAACAGGGCCACCTGTCATGTAGATGATATAACTGGTAGTTGAATGAGATTCTGAATTTCTACCAGCTCAATCGGTATCTGCATATGTCACAGATTCGATTTCAGCATCTCTGTGATAGATTATACTCTCATTGATTGAACTCTGTAGATATTGAAGTGTATATTTGAATGTAGCTGAGTTCTTTGATGTAGATCAGAAGCTGAATTGTTCAAGAAATTCTGCAGTGAAGCTTACATCAGAACATGTATTAGTTACCAGATATTACAGAGATTCAATACTGAATTAATAGAACTGTAGTATAAATTCTGCTGTGTATGTAATCAGTTTCTCATCAATATTTATAAAATGAATATTCTTCTTCATAGAAGTGAATGTAGAATAACAGTCATTTATTAAGAACTTCTTCTGAAGATTTCTTATAAAGAGAAGTGAAGACAATGTTAATGAAGTTGAATCTCTATTAATCTTTATTCTTAGATAGTGATTGAAATTCTCTACATGAATGATCTTGTAATTAGTAGTGATTTCAGCTTTGACTCAGTTCAGATTATCAATTTTCAGACTGTAGAGACAGATATTATTTATATAGATAATTATATAGACCTGTCTTTAGACTGACCGTATGACTGTGTCTGAGACCAGAATCAGGTTTTTTGATAGTCTTATTATCAATTTGACTGATCTTATTACATGGTTTTAACATTAGATAGTAGTTCTATACTGTCTCAGTTAGACTTACTGTTTACTCTTATCACATTTTTCAAATAAGATTATAATTTTCACTTCTCAATTTAAATTATTTTTATTGCTTTAAATGACTTTAAATCTCATTTGAGCATTATCAAAAAGTATTACTTTTTAAAAAATTAAAAATAGTCTAAAAAAAACCTTAATGTCTAAATATAGTAACTTTATACTAAGAATGAAACTAAATGAAATCAAATGAGATCACTTTCACATTTTTTTCAAGTCATGATTTCATTTTAAGATCTCATATATAGTCACTTTGCATGTTTTTTAAATGACTAGTCCCAGCAGGATTCATGCTAAGAAATGTATGAGATCAGATCAAATAAGATCAAATGTGAAATTCATAGTCTCAGCGGTCAGTCTACCTGTCTTTCATCATAAATAAATAGTTTAGTGTCATAGAGATTGACACAGAAGTCTGAGTATAATAGTATTTTTCACAGCTTCTTGTATTATAACAGTGCTGCTTGCTTAAGATCATAGAGTCTCTGTATCAACTAACATACAATCACAATTCACTTCTGAGTCTTGTAAGAGAGAGATCTTTAAGAACCGCTTCACCACGAACTCGCTCGATTTTTCAAATAAGAACCCGCCGATAGATTCATCAAAAAGCCCTCGATCATACAAGCATTTTGACCCCATCCCCGACCGCAAACACCGTGTGGTGGTGGAGTTATCCAGTCAAATGTGAACCAGATATTGTTCAAAACTTCTGTGTGGGATTATCCCTTGTTCTCCCCTATCACACCACAACCCCGGGCCAAATTGCTGTACAAATTGTAAGGTGAAGAGACCTAGTCATATGCATCAATCTTCTCAATTTTGAAAGATCTCTGATCTGTAATTGTGGAGATATCTGAGAAGTGATCTCTGTGAAAACCCTGTTCATCTTTGATGTTCCAAAACATCAATGCCAAGTCTCACCCTCATACTGCCCTTCCCAATCTGGCCCATCCCTAGCAGAAAAATACAAAAAGATACCTTGACAATAATATCAAGTACATAATCAACAGACTCTTCTGAAGTGCAATCTCTGCAGTCTGTCTTCAGTGTATCTAGATATCAATACCAAGTTTCATTCTCATACTATCCCTCTCAATCTGACTCATCTCTGACAGAAGAATACAAAAAGATACCTCAGTAACAGTATTTAATATATAATCAGCAGATAACAAGTTAATAGAATAAGTCAACAGCATATTAAGAACTATAAATTCAGTATATCTCAAGATCTGACTGAGCCTTTAATCCCTGCACAGTGAGATATATTAAATCTAGTTTTACTATCTCAATATTCAATAGATTCTGTAAGAGATTGAGAGCAGCAATACTAGATTTCTATTGAATTTGAGAATTAACTCTGTATTGATATAATCATTGACAAAGTCTTCTATTTTAAGATGTAAATAATCAGTTTCTCTACATCTCACTGACAATATTTATATTATTATATAGAAACAGACTTATATTCTCTATAATATCAAGACTCTGAAGAGAGAAAGTCTTGATAGAGAATATACAGTAGTGTATATCTTAGCAGTTTCTATCTCATTCTTCTGCAGTAGTTAATGCAAAAAAAAGATCTTAGAAATAGTTTTTTACTTCTCTTGAAAAAGTAAGATATTTTTCTGTGAATTCTATACAATATTCTTACAAAGAATTAAAAATAGAGTTATTTTTTATCATAATATCATATTCTTTTAAATAAGAATTACTTTTTCAGTGACTGAAGAGCTTTTATTAATACTTAATTCTTTTTTACACTCTTTATTAACTGATTTGAGTTGTATACTTGTTGTGTGAGAAGAGTTGAATAATTTAGAATAAAATTGAATAATTTTAATCAATTTCTCTGCAAAAAATTGATTTATTTTTTGTCAGTTTTTCTCTTAAAAACTGTCATATTATCTGATTTATTATCAATTGATATCATACTTTTTCTCACTGTATCCCAAGAAAGAGATTATAAAGATTTTATTGATTTATCTCAAAAATCAATTCTAGTTTATTAGATTCTCTTCAAAAATCTAACCTAGTTACTGAACTAGTGTGAAAAAAATCAGGTATTTTATATATAAAAGTCTTGTATTCTTCTTTTGAAACAGTCTGACTAACTTTTCAATTGAAAACAGACTTAGAAATCTCTTAATTGAAACAGTCTGATCAACTTTTCAAAAGAGTTTAATACATATCTTAATTAAAACAGTCTGATCAACTTTTCATTGAGTGAGAACAATGAGTTTAAAAATACACTCAGTTGATGTGAAAAAAGATGCTTTCTCAAATGCTATTTCTGAGATTGAAATTCTGAAGAGAAGAAAGAAAGAAGAAATAGAGAAATAACAAGTTCTTGAAATACAGAAACTTGAAAAAGCAAGCAAGATTTTTAAAAGACAGTATCTGAGCAAGATAAATAAAGAAATTGTGTTAATTCTTCATGCTCAGGCTAGATAACTACAGAAGATAATGAAGTTCAAACTTAGAATTTCAAATACAGTTCAAAAAACATTGAAAATTTCTAGTACAATCACTGACTTCTTATCTTGCTCTTCTTTCTCTTTTTCTATATCTTCTTCTTCTTTAAATCAGAAGAAAATATATGCTCAAGCAGCTGAATCTGCTGTCTCTAAATCTGCTATCTCAAAATCTGCTCAAAATCCTGAGAAAACTGAGAAGAATAATGCTTATACTTCTACTCATAGAAAAGTGAAGAAAAAATTGTAAAAGAAGAAAAACTTTCAAATCTTCAGAAATAGAAGACTTATTCTCAAAGTCTCAAATCAGAATATCTTACAAAGAAACAAGCTAAACTCAAATCTCATTTTCAGACTCAGAAATGAAATTAATCAGCAGTTCTTTTCTCAGTTAATTACTGATATTGAAGTTCAAAAATCAGTTATAGCTTCAATTGAGTCATTCTTCTTTGAAAACTTCATTATTCTGACTACAATATCTGAATTCAGTGCAGAATTTCTTATTCAGAATGAGAATCTCTGAAAATCAGCAGTAGAATCTTTGTTAAACATAATAATTCTATCTGAGAGAGATGAAAAGCGAAATAAATTCATTCTTCATGATATTTCACTTGAAATTTTTGACTGTGAAGAAGAAATGCTACTTCTCAAAAATGAATTAGAAGAATACAACTCTATTCAACTGAGAAAAGAGTCTGTGTGACTAAATTCAATCAAGTTCAGATAAAGCAGAAGAAATGCCTCTATTCTAGTATATACAAAGACACTTGAACAGTCAAAGATCTCTGAAGTTAGAGTAGTAGGTTTGAAAATGAGAGTTCATGAATACAAAGACTCAAGAATGAATCTCAAAGCTCAAACACAGTGTTCAAACTGTCAAAGATATGAATACTTTATAATCTCCTGTTTTAGAGACTCAAAATGTGCATTCTGTATCAGAGATGACAAAACTAGTGAGTATAAATGTGAAACATGCTCAAAAAGAGATGAAATATGTTAACACACTATGCTTAAATGCTCTAATTGCAAAGAAAAACATGCATCTAGCTCAAAAGAATGTATGTTTACTTCAAGAACTCAAAAGAACTGAAGAAAAGATGAAGCTCAAAATAAATCTAGAACTGAAGAGAATAGTCAAGTCAGTAAACTCACAACTACAAGCTTAAAAAGAAGAAACTCTTAACTATCTAAATCTTCAAACTTCAATTCTCCAGCTAAATATAAACAGAATTTGAATCCTCAAACTTCTATTAAGATTAGAGAATTGAGAAATGACTCTGATAATAAACTAGATATAATGTAAGCAGTTGAGATTTCTACTTTTCAGAATAGTTATAATCTAATATCTGATAATAGTGATTAGATTCTACTCTACTCTCTTTTAGTATAAATATACAATAAAAACAACAAAAAAAGTTTAAAAACTCTTCAAAAATCACATTTATTTAAAATAATGTGAATAGAAACTCAAATTGTATTTATTCTTGTCTTCAAATTACATTTGAATAAAAAGTTGATTTTATACTGCTTCAGAAGTCAAATTTTGATGCTGAGCAAAAATATATCATTGCTTATTCAAGCTATTACCACTTTCTATCTCAAAAGTCTGAAATAAAGTCAAGAGTAGTGATCTATGAAAGAAAGAGATCAAGATATTAATTTAATCTAAGATTTGATATTCTGTCTGACCCTGATATTCTAGTGAGTGATATTATAGATAAAGAGAATGAGTTTAATACTATAGAGCTCATAAATATCTATAATGAAAAGTCATTGAAGAAAAATAATAATATCTGAATAATTGATAAAGAATTTCTGAACATCACTTCATTAAGAAACTCTATAATTGTAGAAGATTTCAATGCACATCATCTCTGATGAAATTCAGAATACAAGAGAGCAGTAAGAGCTGATAATCTGATTGAATGAACCTTTGAGTATTTAATAGATTTAGTTAATAAGTCTGATCAATAAACATTCTTTAGAAAAGATATGAAACAGAAATCTATTATAGATCTAATCTTCATATCATAAAATCTAATGAATAAAAGACTTATAAACTGATTTATTGATTCAAATGAGGCATCAGAATCAGATTATGAGATTATTCAATTTAATATTGAACTGAGTGAAAAACAAATAAGTGAAAACTCTCTGCTCTCTAATCAATTTCACTTTGAAAAAGCTGATTGAAAAGCAGTTGAAGAAAGCATAAAACTGTTAAAATCTGAAAGACAGAGTGAGCTATATTGAAATTCTGGTCAAGATATCTCTAATGAAATGATTAAGAATAGAGTGATGCTTATTACATCTATTATTCTAACAAGTGTTAAATATAATATTTCAAAGAGAAAATCTTCTGAGTATTTAAAATCTGGATGAAATGAGAATATCAGAGATTGAAAGAATAATATAATATCTGATAAAGAGTTTAAAGCTGTCAGAAATGAATATTTTTCAGATATTAAAAGAGCTAAAACAGACTGCTGAAATAAATTTCTTGAAGAAGCATAAGAAAAGAAAGTTTTTAATACTTTTAACTATACTAAAACAAGAAGTGTAGCAAAACTTCCAGTCTTAAAATATAAGTTTCAGAATGAATCATATACAGCAAACTCTTTTGAGTAAAAATGTTAAGCTTTTATAAGAATTCTCTTTCAAAACGCATCAGATTCAGATTCAGAGGAAGAGAATATATCACTTCTTAACTACATTGATGAAAATGACTGAGAATGGCCTGATCTTACACAAGATGAATTAGAGTCAGCTATCTTCTCAAGTTCTATTAAAACTGCTGCAGGGCCTGATTCAATTAATCACTTAATTATTTAAAATACATATTCCTACTTAAAGAATGAGTATTTTGAGCTCTTTTTCAATCTCTTAAAAAATGGATATTATTCTGAATACTGAAGAGAAGCTACTAAAGTGATTCTTATAAAACCTAATAGAAAAACTACAATTTCTAAGTCATATAGAGTAATATCTCTATTAAACTATCTAGAAAAGGCTTTGAAAAAGATAATAGCTTCTTAACTATCTTTTATAAGCTCTATTAATAACTCTCTTTTATTCAGTGAATAAATAAGAGATAGAAAACAATGTTTCACAATTGACACTGTTCTCTCAGTTATTCATGATATTCAAATAACAAAGCATGAAGCTCTGATCTCAACTGCAGTTTTTATTAATATAAAAGAAGTATTTAATCATGTTTCAAAGTCAAAATTAATTCAGACTTTGAAGATATTAAAACTGCCACTTTCTCTAATAAAATGAGTTAACTGTTTTATATTTAAAAGAATCATACAACTTTTCTTGGATGAAATGAAATAAGACAAGACTGAGATAAAAATAGAAGTACTGTAAGAATCTTCAATCTCACTCATTTTATTTATAATATACACTGTATATCTATTCAAAGATAGAAATATGAAAATAGTGTAATCTCTGAGTTATGTAGATGATATTGATCTGATCTACAGCTCAAAAACTATCAAAGAGAATTTAAAAGTAATTGAAAAAGCTGTAAAGAAAATCTTTATCAGAGCAGATATCAATTAAATTCAATTTAATATGAATAAAACTGAGTTAATTCATTTCTTTTCTAGATTCAATGAGAAAGAACTATCTCTAACTCTTTTAAATAGAGAGATTAAACCCAGTTTAAATATTAAATGATTAGAGGTATGATTAAACTCTAAGTTAAATTTTAAATACCATATTCAATAAAGAACTGTCAAGACAGAAAGACTATTAAATAACATTATCAGACTATTAAATACACAGAGAGGTCTATTCTTCCAGGCTATAAGACAGTTATATATAGCCTGTATTATCTCAGTAGCTGATTATGAAGTTCAAGTTTGATGAAATAATCAAGGAAATTTCACTGAACTCTTTCACAGTCTGTAAAACAGAGCTTTGAGAAGAATTCTGAAAGGATTCAAATCATCTTCTATTAAAGTAATGAAAATTGAAGCTTTAATTCCTTCTCCTGCTATTAGATTTGAAAAGGCCTGTATGAACTATACTCTGAGAGTTATAAAGATGAGCTCAAATTATATAATCACAGAAAGAGTCTCTTCTTCATTTTCATCAATTAACTCTGAAAATGAACTGAATTGAAATAGATTTCTTGATTGAAATGAAAATAATTCTTTAAAGAAAATACCTTCTCAACTGTACAGACTATACTCACTGATTAAAAATCAATTTTCTTCTTTACATATTGAAAAAGTTGATCATGAGAAGTTATCTCTCTGAAGAGAAAAGCTTGAGTCTCTTATAGACTTACAAATAAGTGAACTATCTAAAGAGAAAGAATATAAAGAGCATTTGAAGAGAATTTCTACAATCAATATAAAAGACTCTATTCTGATTTAGTCAGATAACTCAAAAAATGAGAATTTGAATAGATTAGATGCAGACATTGTCTATACTGAAGATAATATTACTTTTATCTCAGATTTCTGAAATCTAGGCTGTGAATCTGAAGTCTTTGACACTGAACTATTTATAATAGTGAAAGCTTTCAAACTTATTGAAATAAAATCTTATAAGAGAGAAAATAGTTTGAAAGAGATATGAATATTCTCTGATAGTCAAGCTGCTTTAAAAAGACTTAGAAATAGTCAGATTTATAATAATCAAATAAATCTTGAACTGATCTTAAACTCTGTTTTAAAAATTCAAAACAGAAGAACATCAAAGCTGATAATTAATCTACACTAAGTTCCTGCTCATATGAATATTCATGACAATGAATTGACTGATTCAGCTGTAAAAAAAGGTTCAGAAGTAAGCATATCTATTCAAAAAATTGTGTCCTGGTCTTTTATAAAGAGAAAAATAAAAGAATCTTGTTTAGATAAGTGAAATGAAAGCTGGCAGAAACAAAAGAAGAGCATACATTATTCAAGATTTGAAACAAAACCCAAGTGAAAATCTTGTTTAATTAAATGTAAAAAGAAAATATTCTCATCTATAATACAGCTAAAACTAGGACATGGCTATTTCAAATCTTACATACAAAGATTTGATGATAGATTTGATTCAATAGAATGCTCATTCTGCAATGTAAATGAGAATTCTGAGTATAGTATAATGCAACCACCCTACATGCTATTTCTTTTTTGGAGTGCAGCTTTGGTGACTAAAAATGACTCTCTTCTTCCTACCTCTTTACGCGAA
>NW_003101677.1:2360572-2392812 GCF_000003855.2 Blastomyces gilchristii SLH14081 | reverse complement strand
TGTGATAGTGCTGGTGTACTAGATTAAAAGTCTGATTGAGAGATAGGCCAGATCTACATCGAGAAATAGGAGATTCGTATTCGGACTGAGACAGGAATTAAATACTTAATAGACTTTCTATCAGAAACTCAAGCAGCTACAAGGAAATGACTGAATTCAGAAATATCTGAATATGAAGAGGAGGAAATTGATCAGATATAGTCTGTTAAAACAGCTATATACTATCTTTTGAGAATTTGTTTCATTACAGTCTCTCTTTATTTTACTTTATTTGTTCCTTTCTATTCTTTTCTATCTATCTATTTAATGTGTCTATCTTTAAGATTGTGTTCTCTTTTCTTTTGTCATGATATTGTCAAATGATTTCAAAGTATCAGAAGATGTTAAAACACTGCAATTTATAAACAGTTTTTGTATTCTGGGCTGGAATTTTCTGATTTTGCATATCTGAAATTGGTGAATATATGATAGTTATCTTTATAGATATAGGAAAAACCCTGAGAACTTTTAATTCTCAGGTAGATGTCATAGTCTCTGACTGCATACATCTATAATTGAAGAATAATAATAATAATAATAATAACTAATATACAAGATCATCATAATCTCCACAGAAGTCTGCGAGTTGATTCATATATATTCATTCATCAGCAGACAGTTAAGTGTTTAAAAAAGCAGTTATTATATTAATCTGCAGGACACATCATTCTCAGAATACTGAGATTGCTATGAGAGCTTGAGAGATGAATGCAGAGATGACAGATGCAAAGATTCTTGAGTAATTATTCTTCTTCTATTAATGATTTTCACAGACAACTCAGCAGGCCTTATAGTGAATAACCTCACTCATATTATTGAACTTTTTATCAAATACTCATTGACTGTGAAGAACACTTATTTATGATATTCTCTCTATCAGTTATCAGATCTCTATCTGTTTCAAATAATTGATCTCTTTAACACAGGTCTTGTAATAATATTTTCATTTCATGAAAGCTTCGATGCATGTGAAGTTTTTCAGAATTAAAAGTGCAGTAATCTTGACATTGAAAGATAGATCTTTAAGACTTTTCCTTATTAAAGATTTCCTCACTATAGATTTCCTTACTGTAGATTTCCTCACTGTAGATTTTCTCACTATAGTGATATTCCTTGTAGATGTTAGAGAGTCATCAGATTCAACTGTGAATTTCAGAGAGTTCAGTGTATTTTGCACTAAAAAGATAGATATTCTCACAGAGTTTTCATAGTCAATTCATAAATTATTAGTGAGTATGATAAATAATGAACACTCAGGTTGAATTTCCTTATTAATGCACAGATCATCAGTTGATGAATTAGAAGTTGCTGAAGAAATCACTGCAGAAATCATTGCAGGAATCATTGCAGTGAGTAGGTCTGATATTGCTGAAGAAATCACTGCAGCCGCTTTACAGACCGCATTGAGTAGAACCTTCAAGTTGTTTGAAGTAGTCAGTATCAATGAATTGACAAGGTGAAAGTCCTTCTGAAAGATGACATCTTTTGATATGTATAAACACTTATTGAAGAGATTTATTAATCTATAATTAGTAAAATTATTCTATCTCACAAAAATCAACTCTTTGAAATGAGAAGTCATCTTATTGATGAGCTTGAAAACTATTTTCAAGAATGTCTTACAATCTCATCAGCGAATGTCATGTGAAGAAGATAGAGCTTCAAGCCAGGCCTCATATAATGTAATCAGCTTTGTATTTTCAGAGTCTTTATACAATATACTTGAGATTGATGTAAGATTAAGCAGCTCTGTAACTGTATATAAGAAATCTCACTTCAAACAGATTCTTTACCTCTATTTCTATCTCTCATGTAATCAATAGAGTTAGCGGCCCTTGGCTACACACAACTATATAGACTGGAGTACATGAATACTATTTATAACTTAGCTTAAATACTATTATGCATTTGATCTCTACATTTATCTTTCTACAATGAATACTTCTAGTAGTTAACAGTACATATTACATCAAGCTGCAAACATCTGAATAATCACCTGTGAGCACTTATTCTTACATTTCAAGATCTGTCAGTCAGCAACTGTCTGTTATGACTGAAAGAACTAGAAACTTGTATACTTCAATCTCTGTGAACTCTACTGCAGACACTCAGAAGCAGTTATCTGAATTATGAATAATCTCTGTAAAAGAAGTCTCAGAGAACTTATCAATCACTCACAGAACATCATTCTCTGCATCTGTGACAGAAACTCTCTGAATCAAGAAATGAATTAATTTCAGTGAAGAATATTCTTGAGTATCTTCTACAGAATTAAGCTATTTTTCTACAAGAAATGCTTACTGTGTGTAAACACTCTTGAACTGAGTCTCTAGACATGCTCTTCAGAGACATCTGTAAACTGAAAAGAAACTTTCTTAAGCTGTGACTACTTAAGACTACTTACTAAATCACAATCTATAAAAGCTTTTACAAGTTTGTATTTGAAATTGACTTACAAGCCTGACTATGTGATATGAAAGATGAAAAAGCTGTTATCTATACAATGACAGACCTCTACTAGACTGAAGTCAAGAACTGACTAAATTATTTAAAGAATGATTACAAGAGATCTCACTGATCTGTTCTTAAGATCTATTTAGAGAATAAATTAAGAGACTTCACAAGCTGAACAGAGAATATCTGAGCTGTAATTATCAATATTAGAAAAAGAGTTGAGAAATCTGATGAAGACTACTCACAGTACTTTATGAAATTATGACATAAATTGAGATCTGTGAAAACAGAGCTCTGAAATAAGATGTGAATGATGATGTGTATAAAGAAGCTGAATAAAGATATGTAGAATAAGCTCATTGAGTAAGACTCTAAGTTCTTGACTCTGAAGAAACTGATGACTCTTATTCACTGCTTACAGATCAGTGTGAGAGTCACAGACTTATAGAGAGTGAATCACTGACTGACTCTGCAAGAATCAGAATAACAGAGAACAGATTTACTGAGAAAAGATAATAAGATACAGAGAGATTTATATCTAGACTGACTGTGTAACCGTGTCTGAGATCAGAACCAGGTTTTTTAATAGTCTCATTATCAATTCAACTGATCTCATTACACGGTTTTAACATTAGATAGTAGTCTCATACTGTCTCAGTGAAACTTACTGTCTACTCTTATCACATTTTCCAAATGAGACCATGATTTTCACTTCTCAATTTAAATTATTTTTATTGCTTTAAATGACTTTAAATTTATTTAAGTGTTATCAAAAAGTGTTACTTTTTAAAAAATTAAAAATAATCTAAAAAAACCCTTAAAATGTCTAAAAATAGTAACTTTATGCCAAGAATGAGATTAAATGAGATTAAATGAGATCACTTTCTCAATTTTTTCAAGTCATGATTCCACTTTAAGATCTTATATATAGTCACTTTACATGTTTTTTTAATGACTAGTCTCAGTGAGATTCACGCCAAGAAATGTATGAGACCAGACCAAATGAAATCAAACGTGAAATTCATGATCCCGGCGGTCAGTCTATTTATATCTGACTGCTGAGTAGAGAGAGAGAGCTTCACAAGCTTCTGTGAACAGAGTGTATAATAGAGAGACTAAGAAAAAGAGTCTCTACTTTATCTATTCTAAATCAGAATATCTCTGCATAAACTGTTCAGATAAATTAAAATAGAAATTTGAGAAGTCACAGACAGAGTCAATAAGAGTCTTTTCAAAAGTCTTAAAGCTGATACCTGAATCTGTTTGAACTGGCCGCCAGAATCATGAATTTCACGTTTGGTTCCATTTGGTCTGATCTCATACATTTCTTGGCGTGAATCCCGCTGAGACTAGCTATCAAAAAAACATGTAAAGTGACTATATATCAGATTTAAAATGGAACCATGACTTGAAAAAAATGAGAAAGTGGTCTCATTTAGTCTCATTTAGTCCCATTCTTGGCATAAAGTTACTATTTTTAGACATTTTAAGGTTTTTTTTAGACTATTTTTAATTTTTTAAAAAGTAATGCTTTTTGATAACACTTAAATGAGATTTAAAGTTATTTAAAGCAATAAAAATAATTTAAATTGAGAAGTGAAAATCATGATCCCATTTGAAAAATGTGACAAGAGTAGACAGTAAGTCTCACTGAGACAGTATGAGACTACTATCTAATGTTAAAACTGTGTAATGGGATCAGTCGAATTGATAATAAGACTATCAAAAAATCTGGTCCTGGTTCCAGACACGGTCACACGGTCAGTCTAAATCTGTTACTCTCTCAATGAAAATACATACTCATGAGAAGAGACTGTGCTGTGATACTACTGCTCTACAAACATAAGAAGTATTAATGAACTTGAGATCTCAGGTCACTGTAGTGTCTCTAAAGCTTGCAGAGTGAATGAGCTGAGTGATGAAAACTGAGAATCTACTCTTATAATAAGCAGAGTGTGAGAACTCAGATCTGAGAACTAAGAGACTTATAAGAACTATCTTTAAATTGCAAGATCTCTTCAGAATCTGAAGAAGATTTACAGAAACTGTGATTATCACAGATATTGTAAATAACATGTACTTAAGACTTGCATGACTTCAAAGATACAATTCACACATAGCTGTTCATAAGTCAGATTTATACTTTCAATCAGTGTTAACAGACTCACTTACAGAGGTAGAATCAGTTAATGCTGTAGAGTTAATTAGAGAAGATAAGCCTATCTATATAATGACTTTACAAATGTCTGAGAACTTTATAGTTATGAAAACTGAGCTTCAGATATCAGAGAAATATCAAGATCTTGCAGAGATATTTAGTTCAGCTATGACAGCTGAGCTTTCATCTCACTGTGAGAAGAATCTGATAATAGAGTTGATAGAAGAGTAGAAACTCTTCTGAGAATTAATCTATAAGCTCTCTCATCATAAGACAGAGATCTTACAGACTTATGTAAAGAAGAATCTGAAGAATAACTTTCTTCAATCTTCACAGATTCTTATAAGTGTCTGTGTGATATTCATGAAGAAGAAGAATAAAGATCTCAGATTATATGTGAACTATTATAATCTGAACTTTAAGACTACAAAGAGTCACTATTCTCTATCTCTGATTGAGAATGTGATCAACTGTCTCATGAAAGCTGTTATATTCATACAACTGAATATAATTAATACATATGCATAGCTGTGAATACAGTCTGAGAATGAATGAAAGACTGTCTTTGAAACTGCACTGAGATTGTTTGAATATCTAGTAATATCTTTTGATTTAGCTAATATCTCTGTAGTAGTTCAGTCTTTTATCAATAAAACACTTCATATATATCTGAATGTCTTTGTGATAATATATCTGAATGATATGATGATGTACTCTGTGAAGAAGAAAGAACACACTGAGCATGTATGAACTGTGTTAAAGGCCTTGAATGAGGTAGAACTATATATTAAGCTTGTCAAGTGTAACTTCAGTGTCTACTGAATTACTTTTCTAGAATATGTAATCACTGCAGATGATATTCAGATGAAATCTTCATAAATTAAGACTATTCTATTATAGTCAGAGTTCACTAGTATTTATAAGATTCAGATCTTTCTGAGCTTTGTGAATTTCTATAGATGATTTATATATATATTTATAAGAATATTCTTAACTCTTACAGATATACTGAAGAGTGAAAATAAGAGCAAGTTATTCTGTGAATACAGAATAGAAAGATTGTTAAGAAGAGAGAACTGTAAGAACTTTCTTATCTCAGAAGCTCATGAGATCTTTATAAGATTGAAAGAGACATGAACACAGTGATACTGTTTCACTTTGATCTCTTACTCTTAACTAGATTGAAGACAGATGTCTTCTTCTTTATAATTTCAGAAATAGTCTTATAACTTTAGTTAAATAAGAACTGAGTTTCAGTGATCTTTTTGTCACAGAAGATGCAACCTGCAGAGATCAATTATAACATTTATAATCAGAAGCTTCTTATAATAGTGAAATTCTTTTATCACTGATATCTAGACTGGCCGCCGGGATCATGAATTTCACATTTGATCTCATTTGGTCTGATCTCATACAGTTCTTGGCGTGAATCCCGCTGAGACTAGTCATTAAAAAAACATGTAAAGTGACTATATATGAGATCTTAAAATGAAACTATGACTTGAAAAAAATGAGAAAGTAATCTCATTTAATCTCATTAAGTTTCATTCTTAGCATAAAGTTACTATTTTTAGACATTTTAAGGTTTTTTTTAGACTATTCTTAATTTTTTAAAAAGTAACACTTTTTGATAACACTCAAATGAGATTTAATGTCATTTAAAGCAATAAAAATAATTTAAATTGAGAAGTGAAAATCATGATTTTCTTTGAAAAATGTGATAAGAGTAGACAGTAAGTCTCACTGAGACAGTATGAAACTACTATTTAATGTTAAAACCGTGTAATGAGATCAGTCGAATTGGTAATGAAACTATTAAAACATCTAGTCCTGGTCTCAGACACGGTCACACGGTCAGTCTACTAATATCACTACTTTGAGAGCCTTGTGACTGTGATTACTGTTAGAACTGATTATAACAGCTTATAACAGTTTACTTTAATCAAGAAACTCTCATAATAGCAGGTTCACTGAACTCAAAGACTGAGTGAGTTCTGATTCAAGATAGAGTATATTAAGAGAACTAAGAACTCAGCAGACAGACTCTCTCATAGATCTGACTATATTAAGAAGATCAGAGCAACAGATACAGAGAGACTAGAGAAGGCAGAAAAGCATTATAAAATACTCAGACTGAGTGTTATGAAGAAATTGACTGAAGAGTCTCTCAATCTCTTATAAGAGAAGAAAGAAGAGAGAGAGAAGAAGTCTCTATAACTACTCTCTATAATACTGAGAGTCAACACTCTAAGAATCTCTGTGAGAATTCTTGAAAAGAATATTTATAATCTGAAGAGTTTGCAGACTTTGAGAACTACTGTAGAAGATCTGATGTAAGAAGAAACAGAGTATAAGTCTTTATAAAATCTTCCATTCAGATTGTCTAAACTATAACTGAAGAATGAATATACTCAGTATATTCAGAAACTGCTCACAGCAGAGATTAACTCTGCAGAAATAAAGAATTGAAGAGACTTAAATAATCTCTTATAAAGAGAGAGCTGAATTTATATATCTATAAATGAGTTTTTATGAGTAGATCTCATTAAAAGATATCATGACTCTTCTTTAGTGAGTTATTTTATAGATACTAGAACTCATAAGTTATTTATAAGAAAATACTTCTGACTAAAGATACAAGAACTTATGAATAAAATAGTGAATTCTTGTACTGTTTATCAGAATTTGCAGATAGTATAGTTCAGATTAGACTGGCCGCCGGGACCATGAATTTCACGTTTGGTCCCATTTGGTCTGGTCCCATACATTTCTTGGCGTGAATCCCGCTGGGACTGGCCATCAAAAAAACATGTAAAGTGACTATATATCAGATCTTAAAATGGAACCATGACTTGAAAAAAATGAGAAAGTGGTCTCATTTGGTCCCATTTAGTCTCATTCTTGGCATAAAGTGACTATTTTTAGACATTTTAAGGTTTTTTTTAGACTATTTTTAATTTTTTAAAAAGTAACACTTTTTGGTAACGCTCAAATGAGATTTAAAGTCATTTAAAGCAATAAAAATAATTTAAATTGAGAAGTAGAAATCATGATCTCATTTGGAAAATGTGACAAGAGTAGACAGTAAGTCCCACTGGGACAGTATGGGACTACTATCTAATGTTAAAACCGTGTAATGGGATCAGTCGAATTGGTAATGGAACTATCAAAAAATCTGGTCCTGGTCCCAGACACGGTCACACGGTCAGTCTAGTTCAGATTATATAAAGAACTTACTTCCCTACTCATTTCATGAAAACCTTGAGAACAGCTAAGAATGAATACTCTCATAAGTCTCTCTGAAAGTAAGAATATATATAATACCTGCTTTGACAGTGTGCTGATGATAGTATATTACTTTATCAAGATAATACACTTTATATCTATCTAGAAGAACTTAAAGTTAAAGAATTTGATTTACATCTTTATCTGTAATATGATCTGATTACATGAATTATCTGTAAACATTGTCTTAGATAGAGAATCAATCTTTATAAGAAAGTTCTGATCTAATCTTCTAACTATACTGAAGAGCTTATAAGATCTAAGTATAGCTTTTTATTAACAGATAGATAATCAGACAGAACATCTAATAAGTATATTAAAACAGTATCTGTAATACTTTGTCAATTATAATTAGAATGACTGAGTGCATTGATTATTACTTACAGAGTTCATATACAACAACTCAAAGTATATCAGTACAGATAAAACTCTCTTTGAGATACTCACTGAGACTCATCTGTGAATAATCTTGATAAATCTGTGAGAGTATACTATAGAGTGTGATAATACCTAAGCACAGACTGAGAGAATTCAGAATATCTGGAAGAAAGTCTGTGAATTCTTGAGAAAGACTCAATGATATCAGAAGAGATACTATAACTTCAAGTATATTATAAAGAGTTTTAAGAAAGATAATAGAGTCTGACTTAGCTTAGAAAACATTATTATGTGAAGATCTAGTAAGAAGCTGAATCTCTTGCAGACAGAGTATTATAAGATTATAAAGAAAATTAGCTTATAGTTCTATAGAGTAAAACTGTTATCTTAGTTATAGATATACAATATTTTTCATATCTCTTTATTTCATAAATATAAGAAATTTCTAGAAGAGAACTCTGTGACTTATCACTCTGTTTATAAAGTACTAGAGAGTGAAAGAGAATATCAGATCAAAGAGATTATTAACTCAGAGAAGTGAGATTATAAGCTCTGATTCAATGTTCAGTGATAAGAGTATTCTGACAAGATAAATAAGTTCACTGAAGAATTATATGAGCAGATAAGATCTC
This sequence comes from Blastomyces gilchristii SLH14081, assembly GCF_000003855.2. Lineage (NCBI taxonomy): Eukaryota > Fungi > Ascomycota > Eurotiomycetes > Onygenales > Ajellomycetaceae > Blastomyces > Blastomyces gilchristii. The sequence continues at coordinate 2,383,866 of NW_003101677.1, read as the reverse complement.
TGTGAAAGCTAAGACATAACTTTCATACTGTGAATTCTGATAAGTCAGAATAACACAGTCTTTACTAAGAACCTAATTATAATAAAGATATTAACACTGTTATTTATAAACTCTAGTCTATAAGATGATGAGTTTCTACTGAGATGAATAGTTCACAGTGTATGTAAAGAGAAGAAGAAATCATGTTCTTATTAAAGTTAAAAAATAAAGAAAATAAAAACAGAACTGTAAACATAATTTAAAGACTAGTAAAGAAAAAACAAAGAAAATTCACACTTATATTCTTAATACTTATAATACTTAATTCTGTTATAACTACTAATTTCTCTCTTTAAAGAAGTAGAGAGTATTATATCTGTGATACAGACAATTGTTGTATTTAATATAAAGACTGTCAGAAATGCACAGACTTCAGACAAGCTGAACATCAGAGTGTATACAGTTATGTCAGAGTCTTGAGAACTGATTATCTGCATGTATAATCAGATATCTCTCACAAAGCTGTGTCTACTTCTTCAGTTGTACTGAAGTATTCAGTCTCAAAATAATTAAGATATAAAGATAGAGCTCATCTATTCAGATTAACTTCTGTTATAAATTCATAGCATTTGCATTGTCTTAATTATCTGAATTTTACAGATATCTGAAGACTCATCTTTTATTGACAATGAGATTATGAAAATGCACTGCAGTGTGAGAACTGTTGATAGAGAATCTAGACATATTTACATATATCTAAACAGAGATTATATGAGTAGAAGAAAGGTGATTATAGATCTGTGAGACTGCAGAGAGCACTGACAGCATCAGAAGCTTTGCAGAAACTATCAGCTAGAATCTGTAAGAAATTACTTATAGAGAGACTTACAGTAAAGAGTGAGACTGCACTGCTTGAAGCTAGAAACTGATCTGAAGAAGACACAGAATTAGCTGCTGATCTGAAGATCAGATACAGTGACAGAGCTGAAGAGAGTGAAGATACTATTATAAGTAATAATGTATCTGCTTCATCAGCTGATAAGAAGTAATCAGAGAAGTTGCAGAGACACTTATAAGAAGCTCAGTGACAGCCAGATATTATTTATAAAGATATTAAAATTGAAAATTTTTTTATTCTTGAGAAGTTCTTGAATTAATATACAGATATTGTCAGAAACACTCTCTCTCTATTATCTAAGTGAAAACACTTTATGAATGAATGAAAATACTCACAGTTGTGAGAATAAAAGCTGTTATAGAAAAAGAAAAAAGAAGATAAGATTCTATAAATAGATCTGAAATATTTATACTACTCTAGAGAGACTTGTTTATACTATAAGTAATTTTATAGACTAATCAGAGCACTCTAGTAAAGAAAGAATGATTGTGAATTACAGATCTGAATCTTTCTATATAACTACAAAGAGTGATTACAGACTGTAGATATCTTAATTCTATAATTTTACAGAGTTGATAAAAGAATGAAAAATTTCTCACAATTCTACAGTGTTAAAGAATAATGATTTATGAGAATAAGTGAAAGATTAACTTATAAATACTTCTCTTTGATAATAGTGATCTCACAGAAAGTGATTCATCTGTGAGATGAATTTATATGATAATTATACAAGAATCTCACAGAAATGATTAAGAGTGAATCAGAACTCTTCTGTATAAAAGATGTGAGATGAATCTGTATAATAGTCAGAGAAAGATCTGCAGGTTATAAAGAATCTTACAGAATAAGAAACTGAGTAACAAACTCTTTTTTCTTTATAATAATAAGAGATTTTTTCTCACTGAGGTTTTTTTTTATAGATGTGAAGAGTTTTTAGTGAGTATCACTGCAGTGCTGAGTCTGATTCTATGAAATCACTCAGTGAAAGGCTTCACAGATGAAGTCTTAGAGAGAAGAGAGTATGTAATAAATCTTACTTCTTGTAAATTCTTTATCTCTATTTCTATCTCTTATATAATCAATAGAGTTAGCGGCTCTTGACTACACATAACTATATAGACTGAAGTTTGTGAATACTATTCATAACTCAGCTTGAATGCTATTATACATTTGATCTCTATATTTATCTTTTCACTATGAATACTTCTAGTAGTTAACAGTACATATCACACCAAGCTGCAAACACCTGAATAATCGCCTGCGAGCACTTATTCTTACACTGTAATAACTGTTTCACTTCACATCTTTTCAGAAGTGAAAGAATCTATTAATAGTGATTAAAACTTCTCAATAATCAGACTGATTGATTGTTCGGATACTTTATCTTGCTATAAAGTATAAGAGAGAGTCAGCTCTCATTTTATTACTTCACTGAGTATATATGCTATAGCTGCATTTAAATTCAATTCTTCACAGTCTGAGTGAATAATTGTGATGCTATATCTCAGCAGAGTCTTGATAAATTGATTAAAGATCTGTAGATATCTTAATATCTCAATCTTATATTTTAATATAAATATTCATCTTATCCGAGTGATATCATCTATTATTACTATTATAAGCTTCTTATCAGTATAAGATGATATATTATTTTCAGTCTTAAGAGTTTCATCACTATTGAATATATTCACTGAAATCTTCAAGGTCTTGTGAGTGACATGATGTGGTGTAAAATTCTTGTAGAAAGCATGTTTCTGTTTAGTCTTAATACATATAGTATAGAATAATAGTTTCTTCAGACTGATAATAATAATATCAAATCACAGATCTCTGATCATTTTTAATATACTATTTTCAGTGATATAACTAGGTTGATAATATCACTCATCTATCAGAAGCTGTTTTGAAAGAACCGCAGATAATCAAGTTAAAGATAAGATAATAAAGACATTAGTATCTGAATTCTTAGAGTTGAATAACTGTTCATTCTTCTCATAGTTGAACGGTCTCAAGCATTCTGCATTCAGATTATAATCTGTTGAGATTGTCTTTAATTTCAGAACAGTTATATAGATCACTACTTCATACATCAGATTGTTCATTATATTATAAAATATCAGTGAGCTGTCAGATAGAATGTAAATATTATTATAGAACAGATTGATGTAGAAGATATTACTATTAATAGATGACAGAAACTCAAAATAGTTCGCAGTATTAACTGGTATATTATGATGAATATAGCTCTGATGCTTCATTAGCTCAGCAGAGATCAGATTTGCAGATAGTTACACTATGTAGTATATATAATTAAATTCTATCAATCTTTCACTCACTGAGATGAACACAGTGCTGACACTCTGAATCTTCAGAATGATCTTATTAGTCACTTGAACTGTTGAACTGTTGATTGCTATGAGCTTTGAAAATTATCATCTATCACTTGCTATATGGCATCCAGCATCACTATCTCATATAGTGAGGGAATTCTTGTGAGGTTTCATGAAACAGACTGATACATTTATAACCTCTATGAGATTTACTATCTGAAAGGTCTCTGAATTATCTGGAATAGATAGTTAAGTTCTACTCTCACTATTGATCTTTTTCTTCTTTTCTTTGAATTTCTTTATTCTTGCAGTGTTGTAGATTCTTCAATATCTGAAGCACTGTCAGAATTGATCAATTACAGTTATTAAAATGAGATCTCTTATATTTAGAACATGTAGATGAATTATCTGATCTCTGATAATTGCAGAAGCTCTCTTATAAACTATCACAACTATGTTCAGTATAATCTTCACAGACTGAATTCAATGTATTGTTATTGAAATTAATAGACATTGTAGCTGTTGTAGCTATTATAGCATAGTTAGCTGCAGAATCTGTATGCCATAGAATCTTTTTATCTTTTGAAGAATTAAGCTGTGAACAGATCTTCTTCATGAGAGGATCAACATGCAATATCACTGCTATGAATTTAAAATCCTGTTTCTTCTCTATTTTCTTTTGAATATAATCCCTGCAATTGTTAAGTAAAACTGAATAGAAGATATCAAGTATTCATACATGTGAGAGAAAAGTATTCATCATCTTCAATTTCATAATAACAGACTGAAAGGTATCAAAGAATGTGTGTAGATTAGTGATCTGTATACTATCAAGTAACATGAATTTCAGAACTGTCTCATGATGTTACTGTGTATTAAGAACAGAGTATTTCTGTTTAATTGCATTTTATACAGTATAAGTAATTCAATTTTCATCATATTTAGAGAAATATAGTCTGACATCTACACTCAGTAAGTTTGAGATGAATGTGTAGAGTTATCAGTTTCTGACATCTCAGAATAATACTCATTCAGCATCTTTTCATAGAGAGTTCTGAGTCTGTTATTTCTTTATTATATATTAACACTATGTATCAATCAGTTTCACTTTCACAAAGATACTTCATATGATGTAATTAAATATATCAGTTAGACTGTTTGATCTCACAGCATTCTTGATATCTTGCTTAAATTGAGAGATTATCTTGTCAATACAGCTATTCAGTGTATAAAGATTGAATTTCAATCTTTTACTGAGATTAGAATTTCATGTGACTATGTAAACTGTTAAGATAACAATAGAATAATTATTAACATTTTGTAGTTAATCTGTGAAGATTGAGAATCTCTCTTAACAGAGGCTTTTCAGTTGTAATTTAACTGCTAGTACTCTTTGCTTCATCTTGTTTATCTTAAATATTATCTTAAGAGGTTTTATCTGTTAGTCTGATAATGTCTCATCTGAACAGTAGATTATTATTATTATTATTATTATTATTATTCTTCAATTATATATGTATGCAGTCAGAGACTATGACATCTACCTGAGAACCTTTAGTTCTCAGGGTTTTTCCTATATCTATAGAGTCAACTATTATACACTTATCAATTTCAGATATGCAAAATCAGAAAATTCCAGCCCAGAATATAAAAACTGTTTACAAATTGCAGTATTTCAACACCTTCTGATACTTTGAAATCATTTGAAAATATCATGACAAAGGAAAAGAGAACATAGTCTTAAAGATAGACACATTAAATAGATAGATAGAAAAGAACAGAAAGAAACAAGTATAGTAAAGAGAGACTATAACAAAATAAAATTATTAAAAGTTAGTGTATAGCTGTTTTAACAGACTATATCTAATCAATTTCCACCTCTTCATATTCAGATACTTCTGAATTGAGTCATTTTCTTATAGCTGCTTGAGTTTCTGATAGAAAGTCTATTAAGTATTTAATTCCTGTCTCAGTTGAGAATAAGAACCTCATATTTAATTGATTTAAATCATACTTCTTCTTTAATCTGACTCTGAGACTATTGTAAAATGCACAATGTATTACAATATACTCAGGATTTTCATTTATATTGCAGAATGAGCACTTTGTTGAATCAAATCTATCATGAAATCTTTGTATATAGGATTTGAAATAACCATGTCTTAGTTTTAGCTGAATTATGAATGAGAATATTTTCTTTTTACATTTAATTGCACAAGATTTCCACTTTGATTTTATCTTAAATCTTGAATAATGTATGCTCTTCTTTTGTTTCTGCCAGCTTTCATTTCACTTATTTAAACAAGATTCTTTTATCTTTCTCTTTATGAAAGATCAGAACACTGTTTTTTGAATAGATCTGCTTAATTCTGAACTCTTTTTTACAGCTGAATCAGCCAATTCATTATCATGAATATTCATATGAGCAGGAACTCAATGCAAATGAATTATCAGTTTAGATATTCTTCTCTTTTGAATTTTCAACACAGAGTTTAAAATCAGTTCAAGATTCATTTGATCATTATGAATCTGACTATTTCTAAGTCTTTTTAAAGCAGCTTGACTATCAGAGAATATTCATATCTCTTTCAAACTATTTTCTCTTTTATAAGATTTTATTTCAATGAGTTTGAAAGCTTTCACTATTGCAAATAGTTCAGCATCAAAAACTTCAGATTCACAGTCTAAATTTCAGAAATCTGAGATAAAATTGATATTATCTTCAGTATAAGCAATGCCTGTATCTAATCTATTCAAATTCTTATTTTTTAAGTCATCTGAGTAAATCAGAATAGAGTCTTTTATATTGATTGTAGAGATCTTCTTTAAATGCAGTTCATATTCTCTCTCTTTAGATAGTTCACTTATTTGTAAGTCTATGAGAGATTTCAGCTTTTCTCTTCAGAGAGATATCTTCTCATGATCAATTTTCTCAATATTTAATGAAGAAAATTGATTCTTAATAAGTGAACATAGTCTATACAGTTGAGAGAGCATTTTCTTTAAAGTATTATTCTTATTTCAATCAAGAAATCTATTTCAATCCAGTTCATTTCCTGAGTTAACTGATGAAAATGAAGAAGAGACTCTTTCTCTGATTATATGATTTAAGCTCATCTTCATGACTCTCAGAGTATAGTTTATACAGGTCTTTTCAAATTGAATAGCAGAAGATGGAATTGAAGCTTCAATTTTCATTACTTTAATAGAAGATGATTTGAATGCTCTCAGAATTCTTCTCAAAGCTCTGTTTTATAGACTTTGAAACAGTTCAGTGAAGTTATCTTGATTGTTTCATCAAACTTGAACTTCATAATCAGCTACTGAGATAATACAGGCTATGTATAACTGTCTCATAGCCTGAAAAGATAGACCTCTCTCAGTATTTGATAGTCTGATTATACTATTCAGTAGTCTCTCTGTCTTCATGATTCTTTGTTGAATATGATATTTAAAACTCAACTTGGAGTTTAATCATACTTCTAGTCATTTGACATTTAAACTGAGTTTAATCTCTTTATTCAAAAGAGTTAGACTTAGTTCTTTCTTATTAAATCTGAGAAAAAAGTGAATTAACTCAGTTTTATTCATATTAAATTGAATTAGATTGATATCTGCTCTAACAAAGATTTTCTTTACTGCTTTCTCAATCACTTCTAAATTCTCTTTGATTGTCTTTGAACTGTAGAGTAGATCAATATCATCTATATAACTTGAAGATCTCACTATTTTCATCTCTCTATTCTTGAATAGATATGCAGTGTATATTGCAAATAAAACAGGTGAGATTGGTGATTCTTGTGATACTTCTATTTTTATCTCAGTTTTATCTTGTTTTCTTTCATCAAAGAATAGTTGTATAATTCTTTTAGATATGAAATAATCAACTCATTTTATTAAACAAAGTGATAGTTTTAACATCTTCAAAGTTTGAATCATCTTAGACTTTGAAACATGATTAAATATATCTTTTATATCAATAAAAACTGCAGTTGTAAGAATAAGTGCTCGCAGGCGATTATTCAGGTGTTTGCAGCTTGGTGTGATATGTACTGTTAACTACTAGAAGTGTTCATGGTAGGAAGATAAATGTAGAAGTCAAATGTATCATAGCATTCAAGCTGAGTTGTGAATAGTATTCGCGAATTCCAGTCTATATAGTTGTGTGTAGCCAAGGGCTGCTAGCTCTATTGATTACATGAGAGATAGGAATAGAGGTAAAGAATCTGTGAGAAGCAGGATTTCTTACATACTCTTCTCTCTCTAAGACTTCATCTGCAAAGCCTTTCACTGAGTGACTTCATAGTCAGCTCAGCACTGCAGTGATACTCACTAAAAATCCTTCACATCTATAAAAAACCTCAGTGAGGAAAAATCCCTTGTTACTATGAAGAGAAAAGAGTCTGTCACTCAGTTTCTTATTCTGTGAGATTCTTTGTGATCTACAGATCCTTCTCTGACTATCACACAGATTCATCTCACACCTTTCATACAGAAGGGTTTCAGTTGACTCTCAATCATTTTCATGAGATTCTTGTATAATCATCACACAGATTCATCTCACAGATGAATCACTCTCTGTGAGATCATTCTCATCAAAGAGAAATATTCATGAGTTGATCTTTCATTTATTCTCACAAATCATTGCTCTTTGACACTGTAGAATTATGAGGAATTTTCCATTCTTTCATCAACTCTGTAGAATTGTAGAATCAAGATGTCTGCAGTCTGCAATCACTCTTTGTAGTCATATAGAAAGATTCAGGCCTGTGATTCACAATCACTCTTATTTACTAGAGTGATCTGACTGTTCTGCAGAATCACTCACAGTGTAAGCAAACCTCTCTAGAGTAGTATAAATATCTCAGATCTGTTCACAGAATCTCATCTTCTTTTCTCTTTTTCTGTAACAGCTTTCATCCTCACAAACTGTGAGTATTCTCATTCATCTGTGAAGTATTTTCACTCAGATAACAGAGAGAGAGTGTTCCTGACAATATCTGCATATTGATTCAAGAACTTCTCAAGAATAAAAATTTTTTCAATTTCAATATCTTCATAAACAATGTCTGACTGCTGCTGAGCTTCTTGTGAGTGTCCCTGTGACTCCTCTGATTGCTTTTTACCAGCTGATGGAGCAGAGATGCTGCTGCTCACAACTGTATCTCCATCTCTTTCAGCCTCATCACTGCACCCGATCTTCAGGCCAGCGGCTCACCCCATTCCTCCCCCAGGCCAGCCCCTGGCTTCAAGCAGTGCAGTTCTCTTCTTTGCTGTAAGTCTTCTCACAAGTAATTCCTTACAGACTCTAGCTGACAGTTCTTGTGAAGCTCTCAGTGTTGCCAGTGTCTCCTGCAGTTCTGCAGGCCTACAATCATCCTCTCCCTGCTCACACAATCTCTGACCAGACATATGTGAATATGTCTAGGTTCTCTACCAATGGTCCTTACACTGCAGCGCATTTTCACAATCTCATTGTCAATGAGAGATGAGTTTCTGAGTACCTGCAAAATCCGGATAATCAAGGCAATGCAAATGTCATGAATTTGTAACAGAAGTTGACCTGAACAGATGAGCTCTCTCTCTGTATTCTCATTATTTTCAGACTGAATACTTCAGCACAACTGAGAGAGTGAACACAGCTTCATAAGAGATATCTGATCACACATGCAGATGACCAGTTTTCAAGGCCCTGCTGCAACTGCATGTACTCTGATATTCAGCTTCTCTGAAGTCTGTGCATTTCTGATAATCTTCACATCAAATGTAATAATTGTCTGTACTATGAGCATAATACTCTCTGCTTCTTTGAAGAGGGAAATTGGTAGTTGTGAGAGGATTGAGTATCACAGATATTAGTGATGTGAGTGTGAATTTTCTTTGTTTTTTCTTTATTGATCTCTAAATTGTATTTACAGCCCTGTTTATTTTCTTGTTTTTTAGCTTTAATGAGAACATGTTTTCTTCTTCTCTTGTATATACTGCAGACTGTTCATCTCAGTAGAAACCCATTATCTTGTAGACTAGAGTTTGTAAATGACAGTGTTAATATCTTTATCACAATCAGATTCTTAGCAAAGACTGTGTCATTCTGACTTATCAGAATTTGCAGCATGAAAGTCATGTCTCAGCTTCTGCAGATGTCTTATCTACTCAGATGATTCTCAAGTGAACTCATTCATCTTATCAGAATATTCTTGTCACTGAATCTTGAATCAGAGCTTGTGATCTCACTTCTCTGAGTCAATAATCTCTTTGACCTGATATTCTCTTTCACTCTCTAGTGCTTCACAGACAGAGTGATGAGTCACAGAGTTCTCTTCTGAGAATTTCTTATATTCACAGAGCAAAGAGACATGAAAAACATTGTACATCTGTAACTCAGATAACAGTTTCAATCTGTAGAACTGTAAGCTAACTTTCTTCACAATCTTGTAAGACTCTATCTGCAAGAGATTCAGCTTCTTGCTAGATCTCTGTATGATGATGTTTTCTAGACTCAGTCAGACTCTATCATCTTTCTTGAAACTCTTTGTGATATGCTTGAAGTCATAGTATCTCTTCTGATACTCTTGAGCCTTTCTCAAGAATTCACAGACTTTCTCTCAGATCTCCTGAATTCTCTCAGCCTGTTCACAGGCATCACCACACTCTATAGTGTACTCTTGCAGGTTCATCAAGATCATCTGCAGATGAGTCTCAGTGAGTATCTCAAAGAGAGTTTTATCTGTGCTGACATGCTTTGAGTTGTTATATACAAACTCTGTAAGTAATAATCAATACATTCAGTCATTCTGATTATAATTGACAAAGCACTGCAGATACTGTTTCAATATACTCATCAGGTATTCTATCTGATCATCTGTCTGTTGATGAAAAGTCATGCTTAGATCTCACAAGATCTTCAGTATAGTTATCAGATCAGATCAGAACTCTCCTGCAAAGATTGATTCTCTGTCTGAGACAATGTTTATAGACAACTCATGTAACTGAATCACATCACAGACAAAGATGTGAGTCAAATTCTTTGACTTCAAGTCCTTGCAGATGAGTATAAAGTGTGCCATCTTGATGAAGTGATTTACTATCACCAGTACACTGTCAAAGCAGGCATCATATATGTCCTTGCTTTCAGAGAGACTCACAAGAGCATTCATTCCTAGCTGTTTCCAAGGTTCTCACAGAATGAATAGAGGAGTGAGTTCTTTATATAGTCTGAACTGCACTATCTGTGAACTCTGATAAACAGTATAAGAATCTACTATCTTCTTCACAAGTTCTCACATCTTTGATCAGAAGTATTTCCTTGCAAGCAACTCATGAGTTCTAGTATCTGTAAAATGACTCACTAGAGAAGAGTCATGATATCTTTTAATAAGTTCTATGTGTAGAAACTCATTTACAGGCACATAAATCCAGCCCTCTCTTTACAAGAGATCATTTAAGTCTCTTCAATTCTTTGTTTCTACAGGATTGATCTCTGCTGTGAGTAGTTTTTAAATATGCTGAGTATATTCATTCTTCAGTTGCAGTTCAGACAATCTGAATAGAAGATCTTATGAAGACTTATACTCTGTTTTCTCTTACATCAGGTCTTCTACAGTACTTCTCAAAGCTCATAAACTCTTCAGATTATAGATACTCTCTTCAAGAATTCTCATGAAGATTTTCAGAGTGTTGACTCTCAGTGTTATAGAGAGTAGTTGTACAGGCTTCTTTTCTCTCTTCTCCCTCTTCTCTTGCAGAGGATTGAGAGACTCTTCAGTCAATCTCTTTGCAACACTCAGTCTGAGCATTCTGTGAAGCTTTTCTATCTTCTCTAGTCTCTCTATGTCTGTTGCTCTGATCTTCTTAATATAGTCTGATCTGTGAGAGAGTTCATTCACTGAGTTCTTAGTTTTCTTGATATATTCTATCTTGAATCAGAACTCACTCAGTCTCTGAGCTCAGTGAACCTGTCATCATAAGAGTTTCTTGATTGAAGCAAACTATTACAAGCTGTTATAATTGATTCTAACAGCAATCACTGTTACAAGGCTCTTGAAGTAGTGATATCAGTGATAGAAGAATTTCACTATTATGAGAAGCTTCTGATCATGAATGTTATAGTTGATCTTCACAGGTTGCATCTTCTGTGAGAAAAAGATCACTGAAACTCAGTTTCTATTTGACTGTAGTTATAAGACTATTTCTGAAATTGTAAAGAAGAAGACATCTGTCTTTAATCTGATTAAGAGTAAGAGATTAAAGTGAAACAGCATCACTGTGTCTGTAAATACCTGTTTCAATCTTGCAAAGACTCTGTGAGCTTCTGAGATAAGAAAGTTCTCACAGTTCTCTCTTCTCAACAATCTTTTCATTCTCTGTTTGTAGAATAACTTCTTCTTATTTTCACTCTTCAGCATGTCTGTAAGAGTCAAGAAGATTCTTATGAATATAAAGATAAACTGTCTATAGAAATTCACAAAGCCTAGAAAGATCTGAATCTCATGAATACTAGTTGACTTCAGTCATAATAGAATAGTCTCAACTCATGAAGATTTCATCTGAATATTATCTGTGATGATTACATATTCTAGAAAATTAATTCAGTGAGCACTGAAGTTGTACTTTGTGAGCTTAACATACAGTTCTGTCTCATCTAAGGCCTTCAACATGCTTTGCACATGCTCAGTGTGTTCTTTCTTCTTCATGAAGTACATCACCACATCATTCAGATATATTATCATAAAGACATTCAGATATATATGAAGTGTTTTATTGATGAAAGACTGAAATGCTGCAGAGATATTAGTCAGATCAAAAGACATCACTAGATATTCAAACAATTTCAGTGCAGTTCTAAAGACAGTCTTTCATTCATTCTCAGATTATATTCACAGCTGTGTATATGCATTGATCACATTCAGTTATGTGAATATGACAGCTTCCATGAGACAGTTGATCACATTCTCAATCAGAGACAGAGAGTAGCAGCTCTTTGTTATCTTGAAGTTCAGGTCACAGTAGTCTACACACAATCTGAGATCTTTATTCTTCTTCTTTATGAACATCACAGAGACTCTCACAGAGGTCTGTGAAGATCAGATGAAGTCATTCTTCAGATTCTTCTTCACATAGATCTGCAAGATCTCTGTCTCATGATGAAAGAGCTTATAGATTGATTCTCAGAAGGATTTCTATTCTTCTATCAAATCTATTATCAGATTCTTCTTACAGTGAGAAGAAAGCTCAGCTGCCTTAGCTGAGCTGAACATCTCTGTAAGATCTCAGTATTTCTCTGATATCTGAAGCTCAGTTTTCATGACTGTGAGGTTCTCAGACACTTACAAAGTCATTACATAGATAAGCTTGTCTTCTCTAATTAACTCTGCAGCATCAACTGCTTCTATCTTTATAAGTGAGTCTGTCAACACTGATCAGAAGTATAAACCTGACTCACAGACAGCTATGTGTGAATTGTGTCTTTAAAATCATATAAGTCTCAAATACATGTCATCTGTGATGTTCACAATAATCACAGTTTCTGCAAATCTTCTCCAGATTTCAGAGAGATCTTGCAATTCAAAGATGACTCTCATAAGTCTCTCAGCTCTCAGATCTGAGTTCTCATGCTCTGCTTATTATAAGAGCAGATTCTCAGTCTTCATCTTTCAGCTCATTCACTCTGTGAGCTTTAGAGATATCACAGTGACCTGAGATCCTGAGTTTATCAATACTTTTCATGCTTGCAGAGCAGCAGTATCACAGTGCAGTCTCTTTCTGCAAGTAAGCATTTTCATTGAGAAAGCAACAGATTCAAGTGTCAGCTTCAAGACCCTTAAGAAGGCTGTTGCTGACTCTGTCTGTGACTTCTCAAATTTCTATTTTAATTTGTCTGGACAGTTTGCGCAGAGATGTTCTGATTTAGAACAGATAAAGCAGAGTTTCTTTTTCTTAATCTCTCTATTATGCACTCTGTTTACAGAAGCTTGTGAAGCTCTCTCTTTCTGCTCAGCAGTCAGACACAAATCTCTCTGTATCTTGTCATCTTTTCCTGACAAATCTGTCCTCTGTTGTCCTGGCTCTCACAGAGCTGGTTGATGATTCACTCTTCATGAATCTGTGACTCTCACAGTGATCTGCAAGTGATGAATGAGAGTCATCAGTTTCTTCAGAGTCAAGAACTTAGAGTCTTACTCAATGAGCTTGTTCTGTATATCTTTATCCAGTCTCTTCATGAACATCATCATTCAGATCTTGTTTCAGAGCCCTGTTTTCACAGATCTCAATTTATATCACAATTTCATGAAGCACTGTAAGTAGTCTTCATCAGATTTCTCATCTCTTTTTCTAATATTGATGATCACAGTTCAGGTGTTCTCTGTTCAGCTCACAGAGTCTCTCAACTTGTTCTCTAGATAGGTCTTGAGAACAGATCATCAGAATCTCTCATGATTATTCTCTAGATAATTCAGCCAGTTCTTGACTTCAGTGTAATAGAGATCTGTCATTATATAGGTGACAGCTTCTTCATCTTTCATGTCACACAGTCAGACTTGTGAGTCAATTTCAAATGCAAACTTGCAAAAGCTTTTATAGATTGTGATTTGATAGATGGCCTTAAGTGGTTGCAGCTTGAGAAAGTTTCTTTTCAGTTCACAGATGTCTCTGAAGATCATATCTAGAGACTTGATTCAAGAGTGTTTGCAGACAGTAAGCATTTCTTGTAGAAAAATAGCTTAATTCTGTAGAAGATGCTTAAGAATGTTCTTCACTGAGATTGATTTGTTCATGGGTTCAGAGAGTTCCTCTGTCACAGATGCAGAGGATGATGTCCCATGAGTGATTGATAAGTCCTCTGAAACTTCTTTCACAGAGGTTATTCATGGTTTGAGTGACTGCTTCTGAGTGCCTGCAGTAGGGTTCACAGGGGTTGAAGCATGTGAGTTTCTAGTTCTTTCAGTCATAACAGGCAGTTACTGACTGACTGAGCTTGAAATGTAAGAATAAGTGCTCGCAGGCAATTATTCAGGTGTTTGCAGCTTGGCATGATATGTACTGTTAACTACTAGAAGTGTTCACAGTAGAAAGATAAATGTAGGAATTAAATATATCATAGCATTCAAGCTGAGTTGTGAATAGTATTCGCGAATTCCAGTCTATATAGTTGTGTGTAGCCAAGGGCCGCTAGCCCTATTGGTTACGCGAGAGATAGGAATAGAGGTAAAGGATTCGCGAGGAGCGGGATTTCTTACAGCAGTTGAGACCAGGTCTTCATACTTTGCTACTTGAATATCATGAATAACTGAGAGAACAGTGTCAATTACAGAACATTGTTTTCTATCTCTCATTTATTCATTAAATAGAAGAGAATCACTAATAGAGCTTATAAAAGATAATCTAGTAGCTATTATCTTTTCTAGAACTTTTCTCAAACAGTTCAACAGAGATATTACTCTATATAACTTAGAAATTGAAGCTTTTCTATTAGGTTTTGTAAGGATTACTTCAGTAGCTTCTCTTCAGTATTCAGAATGATAATCATTTTTTAAGAGATTGAAAAAGAGCTCAAAATATTCATTCTTCAAGTAGAAATATGAGTTTTAAATAATTAAATGATTAATTGAATCAGGCCCTGCAGTAGTTTCAATTGAACTTGAGAATATTACTGACTCTAGTTCATCACATGTAAGCTCAGGCCATTCTCAGTTATTTTCATCAATATATTCATGAAATGACATATTCTTCTCTTCTAAATGTGATGAGTTTGGAAAGAGAATTCTTATAAAAGCTTGATATTTTTTCTTAAAAGAGTTTGCTGTATACAATTCATTCTGAAATTCATATTCTAAGGTTGAAAGCTTTGCTACACTTCTTATTTTAGTATAGTTGAAGACTTTAAAAACTTCTTTTTCTTATACTTCTTCAAGAAATTTGTTTCAGTAATCTGTTTTAGCTTTTTTAATATTTGAAAAATATTCATTTCAAATAGCTTTGAACTCTTCATCAGATATTAAGTTATTCTTTCAATCTCTCTTAGCAGTGACTAATTGCTTTCTTTTAGAAGTGATATTCTCATTTCATCAAGATTTGAAATACTCAGAAGACTTTTTCTTTGAAATATTTTCTTTAATACTTGTTAGAAGAATAGATGTAATCAGCTTTACTCTATTCTCAAGCATTTCATTTGAGATATCTTGACTTTGATTTCAATAGAGCTTACTCTGTCTTTCAGATTTCAGCTGTTTTACTCTTTCTTTAACTGCTTTTCAATCAGCTTTTTCAAAGTTATACTGATTAGAGAGAAGAGGATTTTCACTTCTTTATTTTTTACTCAGTTCAATATCAAATTGAATAATCTCATGATCTGATTCTGAGGTTTCATTTAAATCAATAAATCAGTTTATAAGTCTTTTTTCAATTAGATTTTATGATATGAAAGTTAGATCTATAATAGATTTCTGTTTCATATCTTTTCTAAAGAATGTTTGTTGATCAGACTTCTTAACTAAATCTATTGAATGTTTAAAAGTTCATTTAATCAGTTTATCTGCTCTTACTGCTCTTGTGCACTCTGAGTTTGATCAGAAATGATATGCATTGAAGTCTTCTACAATTATAGAGTTTTTTAAGAAAGTTATATTCAAACATCCTCTATCAATTATTCAGGTATTGTTGTTTTCTTTCAATGACTTTTCATTATAGATATTTATAAGTTGAATAGTATCAAACTCATTCTCTTTATCTATAATATCATTCACTAGAATATCAGAGTCAGATATAATATCAAATCTCAAATTAAATTGATATCTTGAGCTTTTTCTTCCATAGATCACTACTCTTGATTTTATCTCAGATTTTTCAGAAAGAAAGCAGTAATAGCTTGAATGAGAAATGATATACTTTTACTCAGTATCAAAGTTTGATTCTTGAGAAAGTACAAAGTTAACTTTTTATTCAAATACAATCTGAAGATAAGAATAAATACAATTTGAGTTTCTATTCACATTATTTTGAATAAATGTGATTTTTAAAGAGTTTTTAAACTTTTTGTGTTATTTTTATTGTATATTCATACTAAGAGAGAGTAGAGATAGAGTAGAATCTAATCCCTGTCATTGAATAGTAGATTATAACTATTTTGAAAAGTAGGAATCTCAACTGCTTGTATTATATCTAGTTTATTATCAGAGTCATTTCTCAATTCTCTAATCTTAACAGAAGTTTGAGAATTCAAATTCTGTTTACACTTAGCTGAAGAATTGAAGTTTGAAGATCTAGATAGTTGAGACTTTCTTCTTTTTAAGCTTACAGTTGCAGATTTACTAGCTTGACTTTTCTCTTCAGTTTTAGATTCACTTTGAGCTTTTTCTTTTCTTCAGTTCTTCTGAGTTCTTGAAGTAAATACACATTCTTTTGAGCTAGATGCATGTTTTTCTTTGCAATTCAAGCACTTAAGCAGAGTATATTGACATATTTCATCTCTTTTTAAGCATGTTTCACATTTATGCTAACTAGTTTTATAATCTCTAGTACAGAATGTGTATTTTGAGTCTCTGAAATAAGAGATTACAAAGTGTCTATATCTTTGACAGTTTGAACACTGTGTTTAAGCTTTGAGATTCATTCTTGAGTCTTTGTATTCATGAACTCTCATTTTCAAACCTGCTACTCTTACTTCAGAGATTCTTGATTATTCAAGTGTCTTTATATATACTAGAACAGAGGCATTTCTTCTACTCTATCTGAACTCAATTGAATTGAGTCATACAGACTCTTTTCTCAGTTGAATAGAATTGTATTCTTTTAATTCATTTTTAAGAAGTAGCATTTCTTTCTCACAGTCAAAGATTTTAACTGAAATATTATGAAGAATGAATTTATCCTACTTTTCATCTCTCTCAGATAGAATTGTTTTGTTTAACAGAGATTCTACTACTGATTTTCAGAGATTCTCATTCTGAATAAGAAATTCTGTACTGAATTCAGACATTGTGATCAGAATGATGAAGTCTTCAAAGACAGATGACTCAATTGAAGCTATAACTGATTTTTAAACTTTAATATCAGTCATTAACTGAGAAAAGAACTGCTGATTGATTTCATTTCTAATTCTGAAAATGAGACTTGAGTTTAGCTTATTTCTCTGTAAGATGTCCTGATTTGAGACTTTGAGAATAAGTCTTCTATTTCTGGAGAGTTAAAGATTTTTCTCTTTTTACATTTTTTTCCTCACTCTTCTATCAATAGAAGTATGAGCAGTATTCTTCTCAGTTTTCTCAGAATTTTGAGCAGATTTTGAGACAGCAGATTTAGAGATAGCAGGTTTAGAGATAGTAGATTCAGCTGCTTGAGCATATGTTTTCTTCTGATTTAAAGAAGAAGAAGAAGAAGAAGTAGAAAAGAAAGAAGAGCAAACTGAAGAGTCAGTGATTGTATTAGAAATTTTCAAAGTTTTTAGAACTGTGTTTGAAATTTCAAGTTTGAACTTGATCATTTCCTGTAGTTATCTAGCCTGAGTATGAAGAATTAACAGAACTTCTTCATTCATCTCACTCAGACACTGCTTTTCAAGAATTTTACTTACTTTTTCAAGTTTCTGTATTTCAAGAACTTGTTATTTCTCTATTTCTTCTTTGTTTCTTCTCTTCAGAATTTCAATCTCAGAAATAGCATTTGAGAAAGCATTCTTTTTCACATTAACTGAGTGTACTTTTGAACTCATTATTCTTACTCAATGAAAAGTTGATCAGACTAATTCAATTGAGATATTTATTAAACTCTTTTGAATTGAAAAGTTGATCAGACTGTTTCAATTAAGAGGTTTCTAAGTCTGTTTTCAATTGAAAAGTTGATCAGACTGTTTCAAAAGAAGAATAACAGACTTTTAAGTATAAAATACCTGATTTTTTTCACACTAGTTCAGTAACTAGATTAGATTTTTGAAGAGAATCTAATAAACTAAAATCAATTTTTAAGATAAATTAATAAAATCTTTATAATCTCTTTCTTGAAATACAGTGAGAAAAAGTATGATATTAATTAATAATAAATTAGATAATATAACAGTTTTTGAGAGAAAAACTGATAAAAAATAAATCAATTTTTTACAGAGAAATTGATTAAAACTATTCAATTTTATTCTAAATCATTTAATTCTTCTCACACAACAAGTGTGCAACTCAAATCAGTTAATAAAAAGTGTAAAAAAGAATTAAGTATTAATGAAAGCTCTTCAGTCACTGAAAAAGTAATTCTTACTTAAAAGAATATAAAATTATGATAGAAAACAACTCTGTTTTTAATTCTTTATAAGAATATTGTGTAAAATTCAGAGAAAAACATCTTACTTTTTCAAGAGAAGTAAAAAACTATTTCTAAGATCTTTTTTTTACATTAACTGCTGTAGAAGAATGAGATAGAAACTGCTAAGATATACACTACTGTATACTCTCTATTAAGACTTTCTCTCTTCAGAGTCTTGATATTATAGAGAATATAAGTCTGTTTCTATATAATAATGTAATTATTATGAGCAGGATGTGGAGAAACTAGTTATTTATATCTCAAAATAGAAGACTTTGTCAATGATTATATCAATATAGAGTTAATTCTCAAATTCAATAGAAACCTAGTGTTGCTGTTCTCAATCTCTTACAGAATCTATTGAATATTGAGGTATTAAAACTAGATTTAATATATCTCACTGTGCAGGGATCAAAGACTCAGTCAGATCTTGAAATATACTGATTTTATAGTTGTTGTGTCTGCTGATTATGTATTAAGTACAGTTGCTGAGGTATCTCTTTGTATTTTTATGCTGGGGATGAGGCAGATTGAAAGGGGCAGTACAAGGGTGAGACTTGGTGTTGATGTCTTGGTACATCAAAGACAGAGAGGGTTTTTCACAGAGAATGCACTTCAGATGTGTCTGCTGATTATGTACTTGATACTATTACTGAGGTATCTTTTTGTATTTTTCTGCTGAAGGTGAGTCAGATTGAGATTGGCGGTATGTGAGTGGGACTTGATGTTGATGTTTTGGAACATCAAAGATAGACAGGGTTTTCATGGAAGATGCTTCTCAGATATCTTCACAATTACAGGTTGAGAATCTTCCAAAATTAAGAAGATTGGTGCATATGGTTAGGTCTCTTTGCCTTACAATTTGTATGGCAATTTGGCCCAGGGTTGTGGTGTGGTAGGGGTGAACAGGGGATAATCCCACACAGGAGTTTCGAACAATGTCTGGTTCACATTTGGCTGGATAACTCCACCATCACACGGGGTATGCGGTCAGCGATGGGGTCAAAATGCTTGTATGATTGAGGGCTTTTCAATGAATCTATCAGCGGGTTCTTATTCAAAAAATTGAGTGAGTTTGTGATGACGTGCTTGTCAGTATAGTCTGTGATCTGAACAGTAGACTTCATGAGAATTAGTATCAAGCTATTGAGTAGATTAAGAGGCTGGCCTGATTATATCAGAAGCTGTATTCAAACCAGCTTCAGATTGAGAGAGTGTTTTGAAATATTCATTAATTAAGTTTTCAAATACTTCAGAAGAATGTTTACTAACAGAGTGAGATTGTGAAGAATTATTATTATTAACTGTAACTAACTCAATGAAAAGAACATAAGATTATAAATATGTGTATAAGCAGAATCATGTTGAATTCATCATCTTAATATTCATTTATTAAATTCTTATCAATATTATTCTCTTTTTCTTACTTTTCTTTTTTTTACAAATGTAGTATGTTTTCTGCAAGTCTCTTTTTTAAGTGAGCAGTAGTATTATTGATCATCAAGATCTTAAATGCATTAATACTGATAGAATAAGATGATTTTAACATCTGATAGATGTATAGAATGAAGCAGTAGTTAAAATAATAATTATATTGATAAGAAATTCTGAATTAGTAGTGATTTTATATACAACAAGTCTTATAATCTGTGAAAGATATAAAGCTTGCTTAATTAAAAAGATTACTAGCTTGTGAGAAGTGATATGATGGAAGGATTAGTAAGCAACATCATGTGATCTGACAATATATCATTGAAGTTAAATACTGTTTATTCATTAGATCTTAATAAGAGATGTAAGTACAGCTGCTTAATTCACTGAATATGTAAGAGACCTACACTGAATAGATCAGTATAATATTTATAGATCTTATATAACAAAGTGAAAGATATTAGAAAAAAAAAAAGAAAGAGAAAGTGTGAGAATCAGTGATTGAAGTGAATATTTATATGTGTACACAGTGAAGCTTTGAGATGAAAGAATAGAAATTTCATAGAGTTTTGACTGAGAATTGATGACTGAGAATTGAAGCTTTTAGCAGAATTCTATGAAGTATAACAGAATAGTCTATATAATTAATCAGATGCAGCTCATTATATTAACTTCTCTCTTCTCTGATCATATATAGTTTCTATCAGTCAAGGGCCGCAGTCTCAGATAATGCAGAACTCAGAGTTCAGGTTAAGCAATTATAGCTGACTCATTTTATCAGATATTATCAGCTGCAGCTGTGAGATCTCTCATTGAGAATATTCTCAATCTCTCACTCAAGTTCATTATCTTCTATGATTTCTGACAGCTGTCAGTCAGAAGTCAGTTAAGAAGAAAATGAATCAGTGATAGTGCAGTGAAGCAAGCTTGTGTGAAATATATTATAAATCTCTGACAGAGTATTAAGACAGTAATTATAGCTCTCTAAAACTTCTGTCACTGTGTATTTTACATAGTGATAATTCAATATACAGAATGAATGTGTGATCTATATATTTCTAAGATTTAATTATATAAGATTTTCTATCTTATACAGCTCTGCAGAATCTTGTCAGATATTAATTTAATCTTCTTAATCTTGTTTAATACTTATTATAAAGGCTTCTGCTCAGTTATAAGTATCTTGAAACTTTATCACTATATTATTAGTGATCTGAATCAGACTGTAGAGGTTCAGTGTGAACTGTGTGATCTTTAGAAGATTTAACACTTGCATATGATAACTGTGTATAAGAAAGAACAGGCTTATATCTGTTAAAACAGTATCTCAGCTGTTAATAGCAATCTCTGCATGTAGAAGAAGATCATATCAATCATCTTATAAGTAGTTGTAGAACTTATGAAGATAATTCTTTACAGACTAAATTATTCATTCTAATACATCATCAGTCTCAGAGTGATAAACAGTTAATAAACAGTGTATAATCTTAAGAACTTGACAGAATCTTATTCAGAATATGCTTATAAATTAACAGCTCTGATCTGATACTATAGATCTCAGTAATTCATGCATTTCATAGAACAGGCTCTGTAGAAAGACTTCAGTGACTTATTCAGTATTCATCTTATTACAAGATTTCAATATTATATCTTTACTCAATCAGTTTATAATAATCAGAATGTTTCTATCACTCTTAGTGTCAGAGAGATCAATAGTGAAGTCAATTATCATATCTTATCAGATTCTATCAGAGATATTAAGCAGTTTCAGCAGACCTTTTCTACAGTTCTTTCATATAATGATAGAAGAACAATGATTGCAGTTTCAGATAAAACATCTGATACTATTTAATATCTCAAGTCAGTACAACTCTTAAGAGATTATTTGATACAGTTGTTTATGATCTGAATGACTGATTATATGAGAATTATATATCTCTTGTATTATCCGAGTGTGTAAGAGTTCAGAGTGAGAGACTCAGTGTTGTTTATAAAATTACAGAGTGTTATTATCATTGATTGAGTATTCTGAGATGTTGATTATTATATGTAGTTTTGAGAGAAATCAGAGTGCTTCTTGATATACTACTTCAGTAAGTACTTAGAGAAGTTCATCTGTTTGAGCTGTTATATACTATAATTTATTCAGTGTAGATTTGAGAGATGTTCTGATTAATGAAGTATATATAGTGACATGAGTGATCTCATTGTAATTAATTAATATCTTCAGATTCAAGAGCTGATGTTCTTAATTTATTCAATGTGTGTCTGTTACATTAGATAGCATATCTTACTCTTATTATAAAAGAGTATCTATCATTGAGTTCTGACTGCTGAGGTAATAGTGTATAGTGAAATGAAAATAGCTTAATAGTTCAAATTATCATATCTGATGTTCAGTAAGCTTACAGATAATTATAAAATGCTTGAGATTCTTATAATTTGTGACTATCTTAAATTTAAAAACATTTCAGAGTTCAGAGTCTTATTCTTCTAGACAGTGTATAATTGCAGAAAGATTCTTATTATAGATCTTATAATTGCATTTAATAAGACTCAGTTTCTTAGATATGAAGATGTATGATTGTAAGACATCTTTATTATTATATTATAATATAGCTTCTTCTATAATATAGTCAGAGAAATCAGCTTCAATAACTATCTTATAATCAGAATCAAATGTTATCAGCAGAGAGATATTAATAAACATATTCTTTATCTATATAAATGCAGCTTCAGTATTCACTGACTACTGAAATACTGAGTTCTTCTTAATAAGTTCTGTAAGTGATCTCACAATATCTGAGAAGTTTTATATAAATTACTGATAGAAGTTAGTACATCTGATGAAGCTTTGTACATCTTTCACAGTATATGAAGCTTCTTATTTAAGAATGATAAAGAGCTTCTCAGAATTCATTTGAATTCTCTTATCAGCTTCTATGATAAAATCTAGATATTTTATACTCTTAACTTCAAAATCACACTTGTCAATATCTATTGATAATTCTGCTTCTTATAATTATTATAATACTCTCTACACATGTTTCTGATATTTCTTTCTGAATTTATCAGTGAAGATGAGAATGTCATCTAGATATATAGATATGAACTTATTAAGGAAATTTCAGAGTGGTCAGTTGATATACTTCTGAAATATACTGAGAGTATTAACTAGTTTAAAGAGTGTGACTACTCATTCAAAGAGATTATAATATATTTAAAATACTGTAAGTCATTCATCTTCTTCAGTGATACAAATCTTATAAAACACAGTGATAATATCTAGCTTTGTAAATCATTGAGCTTATCTAATATATACTAGAGTTTCATTGATAAGAGATAGAGATAACCAATCTTTCTTTATC
>NW_003101677.1:2358319-2360472 GCF_000003855.2 Blastomyces gilchristii SLH14081 | reverse complement strand
AGAGAAGTTGCTAATCTATATAAATTCTTTATTTGATAGATTATTGAGTATCTTCTGAAGAAGAAGAAGTTCATCTTGAGATATATTATAAAGAGAGTCTTATAATAATTCAGAGTCTTTATTATTCTTCTTTTTCAACTTGATACTATAATTCACTTCTAAATCTCATAAGAGAGATAGATTTATAATATTATTATCTTCTCAGAAGATATCTAGATATTCATAATATTATTAAGAGAGTTTTGTATAAGAATCTGTTATTATAACACAGAATAACTTCTCTAGAGCTTTTTTAATATTAGTCAGACTAGTGAAGTAGATTATCATATAATTCTGCTATCAGTGATCTTGTCAGTGATTCTATCATTAACTTCTTTATCAGAACATTATATAAGTATTGACAGAAATCTGTGTCAGGTTTATAGTCTTATGAATATCATCTTCATGAATTCTATCATTCTTAGAAAATATTAAGCTTCTATTTTAAGTGTTTAATAAGATACCTTGTTCATATAGTCAGACAAGTTCTAATATAAGATTATAATCAAGATTATCAACTTCATCTATATAGGCTTCTTCATATTGATGTCTCTTAACATCTATATTTAGCTTCATTATGTAACAGATGCAAATGTCTTTTAAGTTATCAAATTCTGCAAGAAGTCAGAGTTTTGATAAGAAGATACACTGAAGATTATAACATCATATAACTGAAGATTTAATCATTGAATAATAGCATAGATCACTGTCTATTATGGCTTTCATATTATATATATTATTGGTCTCAGTAGATATAAGAATTGTATTTATTATTATTTTCTCTTTAAATTATTATCATTCAATCCCTTCAAGCTTCTATTTATAAATTTGAATAGAAGCTAATCTTTTCTCTGTTTCATCAGAGCATTTTCATAGTTATCTTCTGAATCTTTCTTCAATGTAATGTCATTAATGTAAACAGGCACTGATTCATTATTATTATTATTATTATTATTATTATTCTTCCATTATACTCATATGCAAGCGGAGCTTATGATGAGTCCTTGCGTGATGTTAAATACAGGTCAAGTGTTGGTTATACAGGAGGAAATACAGGTGTTGAGACCACGCCAAGATAACAAGAACATAGGAAAATACAAAGGAGTGACAATTAGATACATGCGATAATAACTTCCCAGCCCAGGAACATAGAGCAATTCATTGGAGCGATTTGTACACCTCTGTATTTATTAGGAACCTGAGGTGCTTGAGTTCCGGATTTAATGTATCCCCTGCGGGTTTCGAACCCACGCGCCTTGGTTTCCCACGCCAAGGTGCTACCGGGTGGCCGCATTAACCATTCGGCCACCGGGGGGGCACTGATTCATTCTTTGAATGAGAAGATACTGATCTTTCTCTTAAGTGAGAAGATATATAGACTGATTAGTAGTTAAAAGTGATATGTTCTGATTAGTTATAATTGATATTTATCTCTTATTAATATTTATCAGTAACTTCTTCAGAAGTGATCTCAGAGACTTGAAAGTCTGTTCAGATAGCAGAAATTCTTGTTTATGCATAGATATTTAAGTTTACTTAATTTATAGCATTTGCATTGTTATACTTCAGTGCAGATATATAAGTGACTGAGATATAATATCTTCTATCACTGTTCTATATACTCTTAAGCTTAATGAGATAATCATGCAATATTCAGAGTTATATACAGAAACCTTTATAAGTCTAGTCTTTATCTACACTTGTAAGAGTCTGTAGAAGTTCAAAAGTTAGTGTCTTCTTAAGTATGCTAATCTTCATTCTATTCTCTCAAGATCAATTATCTGCTTCTAGAATCTTGATATTGAAATCAGAGATGAATGTTATGAGAGAAGTATTTCTCTATCAGATACTCTGTAATTAATCTAATATCTTTTATTGTATAATAGTGTGTCAGAACAGAATATCAAGATGTTTAATAATATTATTAAATGTATATAACACTAATTCACATGCTTTCATTCATAAATGAAACTTCTGTCTTATGCAATCTTTCAATTAATTATTGATATACTAATCTTGATTAGTTAATGAACTGCTGATGTCTTCATCTATACTTAGTTTCATGAGCATTTTCAATCTTCATGATAAATAGAGAGTAAGATTAGAAGCATTAA
>NW_003101677.1:2355127-2358181 GCF_000003855.2 Blastomyces gilchristii SLH14081 | reverse complement strand
TTGAGATAACTATTGAATTTTCTTATATTAATGTTGTTGAGTTACATGCATATTGACTATCTATTACTGTTATAATTTCAACATTGCTCAGAGTCATTGTAACACTGCATCTATACTCACATTTGAGAGTTCTTTCATAATATTGATAGACATGTTGTTTGTTAAATATATAATATCTATGAAATCTAAAGAAGTGTAATTGTATGAATATCTTATATATCTAGAGTGTCAGAACTCTCAGGTCTTTCACTGATATTCTCTTTATAAGATCTTGTTACAGGGTCAGAGTGACTAATAAGCAAGTTTCTATCTAAGAACTCAGTGTTCACTTAACTGATTGATTGTTTTTCTATTTCTTATATATTGTTATATGTTCAGATATCTTCTCAATAAGTAATCATTTCTAATAAGAAGATAAGAAATGTTTTTCAAGTGTAAGAGGCCTACACTGAATAGATAAGTATAATATTTCTCAATCTTATATAACAAAGTGAAAAACATTAGAAAAGAAAAAGAAAGAGAAAGTGCAGAAATCAGTGATTTAAGTGAATATTTATATATGTACACAGTGAAGCTTCAGGGTGAAAGAATAGGAATTCTGTAGATTTTCAGCTGAGGATCAGTGACTGAGAATCAGAGCTTTCAGCAGAAATCTATAGAGTATAACAGAATAGTCTATATGATTGATCAGGTGCAGCGCGTCACAGAATATCTGATTATTTTCATCTATACTTTGTAACAAGCAGCTGTATTATTAGTACAGACACTCTCTTCAGTGAACAGTCATGATATTGAGACTGTACTTTTTAAAAAAAGTGAAGATCTGTATAATAAGAATGAGTATATGCAGCCGCACTGAACAGGCCCTCATTAAAGACTAGTTTATCTTGTGTAGGCTACTGAGACAAAAGAGCTCAATCACCACTAGCGCACTTCTGATAGAAGGGCCGATCAACTGCAGAACTCTCAACACCCTCTCTCAGACCAGCTATCACAGAGTACAGTACTTCTCTCAGTGACTCTCTCAGTTCTAGAGCTCAAGGAACTTCTAGAGCACACTTCTAGAATGTCTCTTGAAACTGTTAAATATTCAGAGTATTTGTTTGGAATTTTTAAGTTCATTCTGAGATTGAACTCATGCATGTTGATCACAGTGAGACTCACACTTAACAGTCTCATAATCTGTAGACTAGTTACTAGAACAAAAGAGCTCAATCATCATCAGCATACTGCTGATAGCCTGGTAGAAGGGCTGATCAATCATGAGCTTATCAACATCTTGTATGTAATATCATGTAAGTTACACACTAAATCAATTAAAAAAGTAGTATTTCTTAGCCTGGCTCTAGGTGTAAATATCAATCCTTTATTAAAGATGATAGAATACTCCATATTGTCAATTTCCTAATAATTTCTTGAGAATATCAATCCCTGTACTCTGCATCTCCTCTAGGTGATTTTCATGAGACTCAAACCCTGCTAGGGGCCAACCTGTCAATCACTCCAGAAAGCAGAAAACTTGACCTCATGAAGTGCGCCACTTGACCTCATTATGTAAGCTGATCTTGCAAATTGGCCTGTGTCACTAGATATATACAGAAAATGTTGACTGTTACTTATCTCAGTCAGCTCAGACTTTCTGACTCAGTTTGAGTGAATTGCAGCATTATTAATTAATCCGGCATGATACTAACCTACTTTTGATAGAAGTCAGTCATGTGCTCAGAGCAATTCTTGCCAGAAAGTCTGAGAAGAAACAGTTCCATCTTCAATGAAGATTTCTGAGATTTACAAGAATTTTTCAGATTCTTCAACTTTGACTTTCTATTACTATATACTTATATATCTTTGAGATTTGAAAATCACCTTAGCTTATAGCTAAAGAGAAGAAGAATAGAAATATTTCTTTAATATTTCAAAAAAATCTATATTTAAGATAGATGTATACTCTTGAATATGATCATATTTTTAAATCTCAGAATTTCTGATAGCTTTTTTTTTTATGAGAAATTGAATTAAAATTCCTGTGTTTAAAAACACACTAGTTAACTTTGAGATGATACTTCTATTCTAAGAACTTGAGATATGAATATAAAAATCAGATACATTATAAGAACATTATTATTCTAAGATTTCAATATAATACAGATATGATAAATCTATGAAGTTAAGTTAAAATTCTCTTTCATACTCAGAGTACTGAGTAAATTGTTTCTGTGTTACTAATAATCAGAAACTGTTTCTTCTCAGATACTTTGTAAGATATTATCACTCACATAATCTGATTTTACTATTTAAGTTAGCTTAATACTTATTTGAGGTTAGCTTATGATATAATTATCAATTCAGTGTTAAAACAGTATTAAATATCTGAAGAAGTATCTGAGCTTGCTGAGATAAGCTGTTACAGCAGTTGCGGTTAGTGATCTCTCTAGATCATGTGACTTATCACTATATTAAGCTCTTTATAAATAGATCTATTAATACAATCTTTAACTATTCTACAGATTATAGCCTGAATAATACATTTTTTCTTTTAGAATATTACATCAATATTTTTGATAAGAGTAGTTTAACTTTTTTAAAAATACTCTTACTTTTTACTAGAGATATTTCATTTTCTCTGAATCTGTTAATTAGCAGATTTATATACTTTTTAAAAACATATTCTCTATTATGAAGAATGTTATTTATTTTTTATATATTTAGAAGAAGCAGAGTCATCTTAATATAAGTAATACATCTGTTACTTTAGAGTTCAGCTTAAGGTTCAGAATTATCTGCTTTACTAGATGACTTATTAATAGAATAATTACATATTATAAGAAGATTTATGAGTTATAAGATGAGACTGATATTAGTTTTAATCAGAGTATGAAATTTAATGATGAGATAATACAAGTATTTCAGAATAAAGAAGAGTTAATATTTATCTACAGACTGTGTTCATTTCAACTTAATAAATTCTTTACTATTTCTTATCTTCAGAATACTAACTTTTAATAATAATCTGAATCAATCTATCTATTACACTTAGACTGGCCGCCGGGATCA
>NW_003101677.1:2335744-2355027 GCF_000003855.2 Blastomyces gilchristii SLH14081 | reverse complement strand
CGGGATTCATGAATTTCATGTTTGGTCTCATTTGTGTCTGATCTCATACATTTCTTGGCATGAATCCCGCTGGGACTAGTCATTAAAAAAACATGCAAAGTGACTATATATCAGATCTTAAAATGAAATCATGACTTGAAAAAAATGAGAAAGTAGTCTCATTTGATCTCATTTAGTTTTATTCTTGATATAAAGTTACTATTTTTAGACATTTTAAGGTTTTTTTTAGACTATTTTTAATTTTTTAAAAAGTAACGCTTTTTGATAACACTCAAATGAGATTTAAAGTCATTTAAAGCAATAAAAATAAGTTAAATTGAGAAGTGGAACTCATGATCTCATTTGAAAAATGTGACAAGAGTAGACAGTAAGTCTCACTGAAACAGTATGAAACTACTATCTAATGTTAAAACTGTGTAATGGAATCAGTTGAATTGGTAATGAAACTATCAAAAAATCTGGTCCTGGTCTCAGACACAGTCACACAGTCAGTTTAATTACACTGCAGGCAATCTTATAAATCTTATATAGATAATGCTTTGAAATCAACTTACTACAGCTGAATTTATATAATATCTTACTACATCTGTTTCTACACAAAGCTCATGAGATATTATGAGAGATAAGTTGCAGAAATATCAGAAGAAAGTGAAATATACTCTAGATATTAAATCAGTGATTATATTTAACAGGTCTAATTATAAAGTCTGATGTATTAATATATTAACTGATACGAAAGTTATTGATGAAACTGATCTCTTATTAAAAACTCAATGAGAATTCTATTTTATATATTATATTAATTCTGAAAAGTGAAAGATTCATTTCAAGTCTCTATATAGATATATATTGTTAAGTGTTATTAAAAATGTTTGAACTACTATTAAAATCTTAGAAGCTGATAATACTGTGACTCTATAAGACAAGATTAATATTGAATAGATAATATCACTGACTGAAGAATGTATTAACATCTTCAATAAAATTATAAGTCAAGAATAATGATTATCTTATTTTTCAGAGATAATTTCACTATCTTATTACTCATTATAAAGAGCTCTGTCAGAGCACTAAAGATATATATTATAATCTTTTTCTTAACAATCTATAAGATTATTAAAGATTATTTATTAAAATACATCTGAATGAGTTTTTCTTCACTGATTAAGAACTCATTATTAATAATGAGATCAATGATTTGATG
This sequence comes from Blastomyces gilchristii SLH14081, assembly GCF_000003855.2. NCBI lineage: Eukaryota > Fungi > Ascomycota > Eurotiomycetes > Onygenales > Ajellomycetaceae > Blastomyces > Blastomyces gilchristii. The sequence continues at coordinate 2,353,823 of NW_003101677.1, read as the reverse complement.
AAGTAACTAATCAATCATACATTTAAGAAGGTTATCACTGAGTGAAAAAAGCAGTCTGAGATTAATTCTGTGACTGTGTAAAAGAACAAGAACAAAGATGAGAATAAAGACATAGTTGTATAAAAGTGTATTCACTGTAAAAGAAATGAATATATAGTTGATAGATGTTTCATCTTACACTCTGATAAAAGAAAAAAGAAGAAGGACAAGAAGAATAATAATAAAAAGAAAGAGAAGAAGAATAACTTAATAAGTTCTCAATCAGCAGTAAATACAGTAATTACAAAGATTCAGTTCTATTACTCTTTCACAGTTATTTAAAAATCATTCTCTAGATCTTGATATTTGAATATATATGTAAGTCTGAATATAACAGATGAGCTTCATTCTTTTTCAAAAATTAAATCTTTTAATGATAACATCTCTGTCAATTCTGCAACTGAGAGAACTGAGTTTGTCAAGAAGATTGAAACTGTTATCTTGAAGATTGAGAGTAATGATATTAACTTGCAGAATGTTCACTATATTTCTAATGTTACAGTTAGCCTGCTCTCATTTATAAAGCTTAAAGATCAGAGATTCTGATTTATATTATCTTTGACTATTCTCTTATTTTTCATTTACAGAGCTCTGAATGATGTTATTTTTCACACAGTTTGAATCACTCAGAATAATATATATAAGATCACTAAACAGAAGTTCAATGAGAATTTTGATTATTTAAGCAAGACAGTTAAGTATACTGTGATGTCCCATGAGTATGATTTTGACTGAAAAGTTAATTTTTCTATGACTGCTGCTACTACTGTTGATAATATTGATTCTGTGAATATAAAAACACAGATATCAAAGATATCAAAGACTCTTTTGAATTCATATTATAATCTCAGTCATATTCACACTGATACTATTCTAATTCAATTTGATATGAATAAAACTGAGTTAATTCACTCTTTTCCCAGGTTTAATGAGAAAGAACTAGGTCTAACTCTTTTGAATAAAGAGATTAAACCCAGTTTAAATGTCAAATGACTAGAAGGATGATTAAACTCCAAGTTGAATTTTAAATATCATATTCAACAAAGAATCATCAAGGCAGAGAGACTACTGAATAGAATAATCAGACTATTAAATACTGAGAGATGTCTATTCTTTCAGGCTATGAGACAGTTATACATAGTCTGTATTACCTCAGTAGCTGATTATTAAGTTCAAGTTTGATGAAATAAACAAGATAATTTCACTGAACTCTTTCAAAGTCTACAAAACAGAGCTTTGAGAAGAATTCTGAGAGCATTCAAATCATCTTCTATTAAAGCAATGGAAATTGAAGCTCAATCTCATCTCCTGCTATTCAATTTGAAAAAGCCTGTATAAACTATACTCTGAGAGTCATAAAGATGAGCTCAAATCATATAATCAGAGAAAGAGTTTCTTCTTCATTTCTATCAGTTAACTCAGGAAATGAACTGAATTGAAATAGATTTCTTGATTACAATGAGAATAATGCTTTAAAGAAAATGCCCTCTCAACTGTATAGACTATATTCACTTATTAAAAATCAATTTTCTTTATTAAATATTGAGAAAATTGATCATGAGAAGATATCTCTCTGAAGAGAAAAGCTGAAATCTCTAATAAAGTTATAAATAAGTGAACTATCTAAAGAGAGAGAATATGAACAGTATTTGAAGAAGATCTTTACAATCAATATAAAAGACTCTATTGTGATTTACTCAGATGACTCAAAAAATGAGAATTTAAATAGATTAGATGCAGACATTGCTTATACTGAAGATAATATTAATTTTAACTAATATTTCTAGAATTTAGACTGTGAATGTGAAGTCTTTGATACTGAACTATTTGCAATAGTGAAAGCTTTCAAACTCATTGAAATAAAATCTCATAAATGAGAAAATAGTTTAAAAGAGAAATGAATATTCTCTGATAGTCAAGCTGCTTTAAAAAGACTTAGAAATAGTCAGATTTATAATGATCAAATGAATCTTGAACTGATTTTAAACTCTGTTTTAAGAATTCAAAAAAGAAGAACATCAAAACTGATAATTCATTTACACTGAGTTCCAGCTCATATGAATATTCATGACAATGAATTAACTGATTCAGCTGTAAAAAAGAGTTCAGAATTAAGAAGATCTATTCAAAAAACAGTGTTCTGGTCTTTCATAAAGAGAAAGATAAAAGAATCTTGTTTAAATAAGTGAAATAAAAGCTGGCAGAAACAAAAGAAGAGCATACATTATTCAATATTTGAGATAAAACCAAAGTGGAAATCTTGTTTAATTAAATGTAAAAAGAAAATATTCTCATCTATAATTCAGCTTAAACTAGGATAAGATTATTTCAAATCTTATATACAAAGATTTGATGATAGATTTGATTCAACAGAGTGCTCATTCTGCAATGCAAATAATAATTCTGAGTATATTATAATGCATTGTGTGTTATTCAATAGACTCAGAGTCAGATTGAAGCAGAAGTACGATTTAAATTAAGTAAATATAAGATTCTTATTCTCAACTAAGACAGAAATTGAATACTTCATAGACTTTCTATCAGAAACTCAAGCAGTGATAAGAAAATGACTGAATTCAGAAGTATCTGAATATGAAGAGGTGGAAATTGATTAGATATATTCTGTTAAAACAGCTATACACTATCTTTTAATATTTTTATTTTGTTATAGTCTCTCTTTACTGTACTTGTTTCTTTCTGTTCTTTTCTATCTATCTATTTAATGTGTCTATCTTTAAGACTATGTTTTGTTTTCCCTTGTCATGATATTTTCAAATGGTTTCAAAGTATCAAAAGGTGTTGAAATACTGCAATTTGTAAACAGTTTTTATATTCTGAGCTGGAATTTTCTGATTTTGCATATCTGAAATTGGTAAATGTATAATAGTTGACTCTATAGATATAGAGAAAACCCTGAAAACTAATAGTTCTCAGGTAGATGTCATAGTCTCTGACTGCATACATCTATAATTGAAGAATAATAATAATAATAATTACACTGATACTATAATTACTATGATTAAGAATTTTCATACTGAAGTTATAATTAAAGATTCTAAGACTAAGTTCTTTTGCAAGGAGTGTGTCAAGACAGATATGATATGAAATTATTCAAAAGCACTGATATCTAGACTTATTCAACTTATTGAGAAGAGTCATATTAATCTTGTAGACAGTCAATATACATTGAAAGATCTCTATGATCACTCTTTAGAGTCTTATCAGAAAATAAAATACTGAATACTTATGATCTGTGATCCAACTTGCTACTGTTGAGTATATCTTTTAAAGTTCAAGAATGAGACTGTTCAATACTTTGAGTTATGACTAAAATTTATAAGTAATCTTGATTATACAGTCTCTGCTTTTCTACAGACTGATATTGACAGTGATTTTCAATTCACTTATATGCACACAGTTATGAATTCATGTGGTATTAAATGAGAATCAATGACATCACATTTGTCACATCAGAATGATGTTTGTGAGTGTGAAATCTTCACTATCATGAAACAGATTAGAGCCGCTCTTTTGAAAGGTATTCTTTCTAAGAAGTTTTAAAGAGATATTCTAGAGATAGTTATTATAATAATTAATAATACTCTCATATCTACAGTTTTTTATAACTCAAAATTTTGATTCTCTGCTGCTGAGACTTCTGTGATTTCAAGTTCATATAAGAGAACCTAAAGTGCACTTACAAACATCTCATCAATTGTGAGACATTATTATTATTATTATTCAATTATAGATGTATGCAGTCAGAGACTATGACATTTACCTGAGAACCTTTAGTTCTCAGGATTTTTCCTATATCTATAGAGTCAACTATTATACATTTATCAATTTCAGATATGCAAAATCAGAAAATTCCAGCTCAGAATACAAAAACTGTTTATAAATTGCAGTATTTCAACACCTTCTGATACTTTGAAATTATTTGAAAATATCATGACAAAGAAAAAGAGAACATAGTCTTAAAGAGAGACACATTAAATAGATAGATAGAAAAGAACAGAAAGAAACAAGTACAGTAAAGAGAGACTATAACAAAATAAAAATATTAAAAGATAGTGTATAGCTGTTTTAACAGACTATATCTAATCAATTTCTGTCTCTTCATATTCAGATACTTCTGAATTCAGTCATTGTCTTGTAGCTGCTTGAGTTTCTGATAGAAAGTCTATTAAGTATTTAATTCCTGTCTCAGTTGAGAATAAGAACCTCATATTTAATTGATTTAAATCATACTTCTTCTTTAATCTGACTCTGAGACTATTGTATAATACACAATGCATTACAATATACTCAGGATTTTCATTCATATTGCAGAATGAGCACTCTGTTGAATCAAATCTATCATCAAATCTTTGTATATAGGATTTGAAATAACCATGTTCTAGTTTCAGCTGAATTATAGATGAGAATATTTTCTTTTTACATTTAATTGAACAAGATTTTCACTTTGGTTTTGTCTCAAATCTTGAATAATGTATACTCTTCTTTTGTTTCTGTCAGCTTTCATTTCACTTATTTAAACAAGCTTCTTTTATCTTTCTCTTTATGAAAGATCAGAACACTGTTTTTGAAATAGATCTGCTTAATTCTGAACTCTTTTTTACAGCTGAATCAGCCAATTCATTGTCATGAATATTCACATGAGCAGGAACTCAATGCAGATGAATTATCAGTTTTGATGTTCTTCTCTTTTGAATTTTCAAAACAGAGTTTAAAATCAGTTCAAGATTCATTTGATCATTATGAATCTGACTATTTCTAAGTCTATTTAAAGCAGCTTGACTATTAGAGAATATTCATATCTCTTTCAAACTATTTCCTCTTTTATAAGATTTTATTTCAATGAGTTTGAAAGCTTTCACTATTACAAATAGTTCAGCATCAAAGACTTCAGATTCACAGTCTAAATTTCAGAAATCTGAGATAAAATTGATATTATCTTCAGTATAAGCAAAGCCTGCGCCTAATCTATTCAAATTCTCATTTTTTGAGTCATCTAAGTAAATCAGAATAGAGTCTTTTATATTGATTGTAGAGATCTTCTTCAAATACTGTTCATATTCTCTCTCTCTAGATAGTTCACTCATTTATAAGTCTATCAGAGATTTCAGCTTTTCTCTTCAGAGAGATATCTTCTCATGATCAATTTTCTCAACATTTAATGAAGAAAATTGATTCTTAATAAATGAACATAGTCTATACAGTTGAGAGAGTATTTTCTTTAAAGTATTATTCTCATTTCAATCAAGAAATCTATTTCAATCCAGTTCATTTTCTGAGTTAACTGATGAAAATGAAGAAGAGACTCTTTCTCTGATTATATAATTTATGCTCATCTTCATAACTCTCAGAGCATAGTTCACACAGATCTTTTCAAATTGAATAGTAGAAGATGAAATTGAAGCTTCAATTTTCATTGCTTTAATAGAAGATGATTTAAATGCTCTCAGAATTCTTCTTAAAACTCTGTTATATAGACTTTGAAAGAGTTCAGTAAAGTTTTCTTGATTATTTCATCAAACTGAAACTTCATAATCAGCTACTGAGATAATACAGGCTATGTATAACTGTCTCATAGTCTGAAAGAATAGACCTCTCTCAGTATTTGATAGTCTGATTATACTATTCAGTAGTCTCTCTGTCTTGATACTTCTTTGTTGAATATGATATTTAAAATTCAACTTGGAGTTTAACCATACTTCTAGTCATTTGATATTCAAACTGGGTTTAATCTCTTTATTCAAAAGAGTTAGACTTAGTTCTTTCTTATTAAACTTAGAAAAAAAGTGAATTAACTCAGTTTTATTCATATTAAATTGAATTAGATTGATATCTACTCTAACAAAGATTTTCTTTACTACTTTCTCAATCACTTCTAAATTCTCTCTCATTATCTTTGAACTGTAGAGTAGATCAATATTATCTACATAACTTGAAGATCTCACTATTTTCATCTCTCTATTCTTGAATAGATATGCAGTGTATATTACAAATAAAACAGATGAGATTGAAGATTCTTGTACTACTTCTATTTTTATCTCAGTTTTATCTTGTTTTTTTCCATCAAAGAATAGTTGTATAATTCTTTTAGATATAAAATAATTAACTCATTTTATTAGAGAAAGTGACACTTTTAACATCTTCAAAGTTTGAATCATCTTAGACTTTGAAACATGATCAAATGCATCTTTTATATCAATAAAAACTGCAGTTGAAATCAGGTCTTCATGCTTTGCTACTTGAATATCATGAATAACTGAGAGAACAGTGTCAATTGCAGAACATTGTTTTCTATCTCTCATTTATTCATTAAATAGAGGAGAATCACTAATAGAGCTTATAAAAGATAATCTAGTAGTCATTATCTTTTCTAGAACTTTTCTCAAACAGTTCAACAGAGATATTACTCTATATAACTTAGAAATTGAAGTCTTTCTATTAGATTTTACAAGGATTACTTCAGTAGCTTCTCTTCAGCATTCAGAATGATAATCATTTTTTAAGAGATTAAACAAGAGCTCAAAATATTCATTCTTCAAGTAGGAATATGTGTTGTAAATAATTAAATGATTAATTGAATCAGGCTCTGCAGCAGTTTTAATTGAACTTAAGAATATTGCTGACTCTAGTTCATCACATGTAAGCTCAGGCCATTTCCAGTTATTTTTATCAATATATTCATGAAATGATATATTCTTCTCTTCTAAATGTGATGAGTTTTGAAAGAGAATTCTTATAAAAGCTTGATATTTTTTCTTAAAAGAGTTTGCTGTATACAATTCTAAGATTGAAAGCATTGCTACACTTCTTGTTTTAGTATAGTTAATGGTTTTAAAAACTTCTTTTTCTTATACTTCTTCAAGAAATTTGTTCCAGCAATCTGTTTTAGCTTTTTTAATATCTGAAAAATATTCATTTCAAATAGCTTTGAACTCTTTATCAGATATTAAGTTATTCTTTCAATCTCTCTTAGCAGTGACTAATTGCTTTCTTTTAGAAGTGATATTCTCATTTCATCAAGATTTGAAATACTCAGAAGACTTTTTCTTTAGAATATTTTATTCAATACTTGTTAGAAGAATAGATATAATCAGCTTTACTTTATTCTTAAGTATTTCATTTGAGATATCTTGACTTTGATTTCAATAGAGTTCACTCTGTCTTTCAGATTTCAGCTACTTTACTCTTTCTTCAACTGCTTTTCAATCAGCTTTTTCAAAGTTATACTGATTAGAGAGAAGAGGATTTTCACTTCTTTATTTTTCACTCAGTTCAATATCAAATTGAATAATCTCATGATCTGATTCTAAGGTTTCATTTCAATTAATAAACCAGTTTATAAGTCTTTTTTCAATTAAATTTTATGATATGAAAGTTAGATCTATAATAGATTTCTATTTCATACCTTTTCTAAAGAATGTTTATTGATCAGACTTGTTAATTAAATCTATTGAATGCTTAAAAGTTCATTTAACTAGTTTATCTGCTCTTACTGCTCTTGTGCACTCTGAGTTTTATCAGAGATAATGTGCATTGAAGTCTTCTGCAATTATAGAGATTGTTAAGAGAGTTATATTCAAAAATCCTCTATCAATTGTTCAGATGTTATTGTTTTCTTTCAATGACTTTTCATTATAGATATTTATAAGTTGAATAGTATCAAACTCATTATCTTTATCTATAATATTTACCCACTAGCATATCAGAGTCAGATATAATATCAAATCTCAAATTAAATTGATATCTTGATCTTTTTCTCTCATAGATCACTACTCTTGATTTTATCTCAGATTTTTCAGAAAGAAAGTAGTAATAGCTTGAATGAGAAATGATGTACTTTTACTCAGTATCAAAGTTTAGTTCTTGAAGAAGTATAAAGTCAACTTTTTATTCAAATATAATCTAAAGACAAGAATAAATATAATTTGAGTTTCTATTTATATTATTTTGTATAAATGTGATTTTTGAAGAGTTTTTAAACTTTTTTTGTTATTTTTATTGTATATTCATACTAAAAGAGAGTAGAGATACAGTAGAATCTAATCTCTATCATCATATAGTAGATTATAACTATTTTGAAAAGTAGGAATCTCAACTGCTTATATTATATCTAGTTTATCATCAGAGTCATTTCTCAATTCTCTAATCTTAATAGAAGTTTGAGGATTCAAATTCTGTTTACACTTAGCTGAAGAGTTGAAGTTTGAAGATCTAGATAGTTGAGAATTTCTTCTTTTTAAACTTACATTTGCAGATTTACTAGCTTGACTTTTCTCTTCAGTTTTGAATTCACTTTGAGCTTCATCTTTTCTCCAGTTCTTCTGAGTTCTTGAAATAAATACACATTCTTTTGAGCTAGATGCATGTTTCTCTTTGCAATTGAAGCACTTAAGCAGAGTATATTGACATATTTCATCTCTTTTTAAGCATGTTGCATATTTATACTCACTAGTTTTATAATCTCTAGTACAGAATGTGTATTTTGAGTCTCTGAAATAAGAGATTGCAAAGTGTTCATATCTTTGACAGTTTTAACACTGTGTTTGAGCTTTGAGATTCATTCTTGAGTCTTTGTATTCATGAACTCTCATTTTCAAATCTGCTACTCTTACTTCAGAGATTCTTGATTATTCAAGTGTATTTGTATACACTAGAACAGAGACATTTCTTCTACTCTGTCTGAACTCAATTGAAATAAGTTATACAGGCTCTTTTGTCAGTTGAATAGAATTGTATTCTTTCAATTCATTTTTAAGAAGTAGCATTTCTTTCTCACAGTCAAAGATTTCAACTGAAATATTATAAAGAATGAATTTATTTCACTTTTCATCACTCTTAGATAGAATTATTATGTTTAACAGAGATTCTACTGCTGATTTTCAGAGATTCTCATTCTGAATAAGAAATTCTGCACTGAATTCAGACATTGTAGTCAGAATAATGAAGTTTTTAAAGAAGCATGGCTCAATTGAAGCTATAACTGGTTTTTATACTTCAATATCAGTCATTAACTGAGAAAAGAACTGCTGATTGATTTCATTTCTAATTCTGAAAATAAGATTTGAGTTTAGCTTATTTCTCTGCAAGATATTCTGATTTAAGACTTTGAGAATAAGTCTTCTATTTCTGAAGATTTGAAGATTTTTTTTCTTGTTACATTTTTTTCCTCACTCTTCTATCAATAGAAATATGAGCAGTATTCTTCTCAGTTTTCTCAGAATTTTGAGCAGGTTTTGAGACAGCAGATTTAGAGACAGCATGTTTAGAGACAGCAGATTCAGCTGCTTAAGTATATATTTCTTTTGATTTAAAGAAGAAGAAGAAGAAGAAGTAGAAAAGAAAGAAGAGTAAACTGAAGAGTCAGTGATTATATTAGAAATTTTCAAAGTTTTTAGAACTGTGTTTAAAATTCTAAGCTTGAACTTGATCACTTTCTGTAGTTGTCTAGTCTGAGTATGAAGAATTAATAGAACTTCTTCATTCATCTCACTCAGACACTGCTTTTCAAGAATTTTACTTACTTTTTCAAGTTTCTGCATTTCAAGAACTTATTATTTCTCTATTTCTTCTTTCTTTCTTCTCTTCAGAATTTCAATCTCAGAAATAGCATTTGAGAAAGCATCTTTTTCCACATCAACTGAGTGTACTTTTGAACTCTTTATTCTTACTCAATGAAAAGTTGATCAGATTGATTCAATTGAGATATTTATTATACTTTTTTGAATTGAAAACTTGGTCAGACTGTTTCAATGAAGAGATTTCTAAGTCTGTTTTTAATTGAAAAGTTGATCAGACTGTTTCAAAAGAAGAATAAAAGACTTTTATATATAAAACACCTGATTTTTTTCACACTAGTTCAGTAACTAGATTAGATTTTTGAAGAGAATCTAATAAACTAGAATTGATTTTTAAGATAAATTAATAAAATCTTTACAATCTCTTTCTTGAGATATAGTGAGAAAAAGTATGATATCAATTGATAATAAATCAGATAATATAACAGTTTTTGAGAGAAAAACTGATAAAAAATAAATCAATTTTTTACAGAGAAATTGATTAAAATCATTTAATTTTATTCTAAATTATTCATTTCTTCTCACACAACAAGTGTGCAACTAAAATCAGTTAATAAAGAGTGTAAAAAAGAATTAAGTATTAATAAAAGCTCTTCAGTCACTGAAAAAGTAATTCTTACTTAAAAGAATATGAAATTATGACAGAAAATAACTCTGTTTTTAATTCTTTGTAAGAATATTGCATAAAATTCAGAGAAAAACATCTTACTTTTTCAAGAGAAGTAAAAAACTATTTCTAAGATCTTTTTTTTTTTATAATAACTGCTGCAGAAGAATGTGACAGAAACTGCTAAGATATACACTACTGTATACTCTCTATCAAGACTTTCTCTCTTCAGAGTCTTGATATTATAGAGAATATAAGTCTGTTTCTATATAATAATATAAATATTGTCAGTGAGATGTAGAGAAACTGATTATTTATATCTTAAAATAAAACACTTTGTCAATGACTATATCAATACAGAGTTAATTTTTAAATTCAATAGAAATCTAGTATTACTGTTCTCAATTTCTTACAGAATCTATTGAATATTGAGATATTAAAACTAGATTTAATATATCTCACTGTGCAGAGATCAAAGAATCAGTCAGATCTTGAAATATACTGAATTTATAGTTGTTCATATACTGTTGACTTATTCTGTTAACTTATTATCTGCTGATTATGTATTGAATACTGTTACTGAGATATCTTTTTGTATTATTCTGCTGAGAATGAGCCAGATTGAGAGAGATAGTATAAGAGTGAGACTTGGCATTGATGTCTAGATACACTGAAGACAGACTGTAGAGATTGCACTTCAGAAGTGTCTGTTGATTATATACTTAATATTATCACTGAGATGTCTATTTGTATTTTTCTGCTGAGAATGCGCCAGATTGAGAAGGACAGTATGAGGGTGAGACTTGGCATTGATGTTTTGAAACATTAAAGATGAACAGGGTTTTCACAGAGATCACTTCTCAGATATCTTCACAATTACACATCAGAGATCTTTCAAAATCAAGAAGATTGATGTATATGACTAGGTCTCTTCACCTTACAATTTGTATGGCAATTTGGCCCGGGGTTGTGATGTGATAGGGGAGAACAGAGGATAATCCCACACAGGAGTTTCAAACAATGTCTGGTTCATGTTTGGCTGGATAACTCCACCACCACCCGGGGTATGCGGTCGGCGATGGGGTCAAAATGCTTGTGTGATCAAGGGCTTTTCGATGGATCTATCGCCGGGTTCTAATTCGAAAAATCTAGCGAGTTTGTGGTGGAGTGGTTGACGGAATCAGATATATACTAATAAAGATATCAGAATGATTGTAAGGAGCCTACACTGAATAGATTGATATGATATTGATAGGTCTTATATAACAAAGAGAAAAACATTAGAGAAGGAAAAGAAAGAGAAAGTGCGAGAATCAGTGATTGAAGTGAATATTTATACGCGTATGAAAATGTGAGACATTTTTACTGATTAAGTATGAAGATCTTTGTTTAATTGTATAAATCTCAGAAGCTCATAGATAAGCTTTCTTCATATACTATTATTATTATTATTCTTCAATTATTGATGTATACAGTCAGAGACTATGATATCTACCTGAGAACTTTTAGCTCTCAGAGTTTTTCTAATATCTATAGAGTTAACTATTATACATTTATCAATTTCAGATGTGTAAAATCACAAATTTTCAGCTCAGAATATAAAAAGTCTTTACAAATTGCAGTATTTTCACACCTTCTGATACTTCAAAATCGTTTGAAAATATCATGACAAAGGAAAAGAGAACAAAGTTTTAAAGATAGACACATTAAATAAGTAGACAGAAAAGAACAGAAAAGAAAAAGTAAAGTAAAGAGAGACTATAACAAAATAACATTATTAAAAGATAGTATATACCTGTTTTAACAGACTATATCTGATTAATTTCCTGCTCTTCATATTCAGATATTTCTGAATTTAGTTATTTTCTTATAGCTGCTTGAGTTTCTGATAGAAAGTTTATTAAGTATTTAATTTCTATCTCAGTTGAGAATAAGAATCTTATATTTAACTAATTTAAATTATACTTCTCTTTCAATCTGACTCTGAGACTATTGTATAATACACAGTGTATTATAATATACTCAGAATTTTCATTTGCATTGCAGAATAAGTATTCTATTAAATTAAATCTATTATCAAATCTTAGTATATAAGATTTGACATAATCATGTTCAAGTTTTAGCTGAATTATAGATAAGAATATTTTCTTTTTATATTTAATTAAACAAGATTTTCACTTGAGTTTTATTTCAAATCTTGAATAATTGTAATATAGCGGAACCGAAGCGGTGACACATAGAGATAGTTGTTGACTGTATAAGTAAGCTTGACTATCTTGTTAAATAGTGAGCTTGTAGACTACAGAGTTATTGCAAGAATATCACAGATATGATACTTAGTATACTAAGAAGATTATATGAGAAATGCAGTAACTCTTATATATATTTCAGTTAAATAAAAATGAATCACTAACTTCTTTAATAAGAAGTCAGCATCTAGCTATTCTATATAGATAATGAGTGAATACTCTTCTCTCATTTCATGAGTAAGAATAGCTGAAGTGATATCTCAGCAGTGTCTTGCTGTTATAAAAGAGTAATCTGCTAATCTCATATAAAAGTGAGATTCTCATATTCATCAATCAGATCTTTCTCTAATATATTCAAATAATGTTATAGAGTGATTGAAAACTGATTTAAATAGTCTGTAAAATGAATAAAATTATCTATATAAAAGTAATAAGCTGTGTGAAACTGCAGCAGAGTCTTGATACAGTTAGAAGTAAGATAATATTCTTTTCTTTAAGAACATAGTTCTGATGCTTTTAAGATTACTGAATTAGAAATTATGTTTGTTATATAGCAATGATTATTAACTGATTTGATAGTGTGTATACTATATATGATATAAAGAAATAGATGAGTTTTTCTGCTAACTATATAGATCTTTCTTTCTCATCTCTGTTCAAACTAAACATATGATAAGTGACTTTCTTATATATCAATTTGAAATGTGAAAAATATAGTTAATAAGTGACTTACAGATCTCTTATTATATTTCATTCTATATATAAAATTCTCTGTAAAAGTGATGTATTTTAGAGATAAAGCTAACAGTAGTGATAGAATTTTTTAAAAAGATTCTCTCTTTCTGTGAAACATTTTTCTTTCCTCTCTCTCATCTGCAATAGTGAGTGTATGAACGCATTATTCTTAAGAGATAATAACAGGCTTATTCTGACATTTTCTAGTGAATAATAAATGTCTTTGTGATACAGCTGCAGCCTTTATAGCTGCTAAGAAAGCCAGATTGAAGGCAGAGACAGTAGTGTCAATGAGCTGCAGAAGCACTGCTTTCATTATCACATCTTCTTCTTCTTCTACATCTCTTATGACTGTGGTGATAGTAGCTGCACCTTGCAGTGAGATGTCATCTCTTGTATTAGTTAGTTTATCTGTGTCTGATTTATCTCCTGCTCTCTTCATCACTGTTATAACACTCTTTCTCTTCTCAATCAACACAGTGATGTATGACTCTGTGTAATCATTCAGAGAGAACTCTGAGAAGAGCTTGATTCTGAAAACAGTGACTCTGAGAAGCTTAATCTGTAGTTTCTCTTCTATGGCATGTCTGAGCCCTGCTTGAAATACTGCTGAGTTGAGTCTGCAGAATCCTGCAGTTTCTTTATCTCCTCTCTGTAAGAAGGCTTCAGTGCAGCCTCTGATCAGCACTGTCACTTATCTATACTATGTTAAACAGCTGAAGAAAGAAGGGATTTTATACATTCATTTCTTCTCTCATTCTTATTGTTTTCATTGTATCTATAATAACAACTTCTATCTCTCTATAAGTATTATCTACTCTATAAGAAGACATTATGTCAGTGCTGACAAGAAGCTCAGATACTTAAGCAGTACAGAGTAAGAGTCTCAGAGCTTCAAGTATTAATAGATTCTGTTAAGACTGAAGAGATTTCTCTTACTCATCTGTAAAAGAAGATAAAGATGTGAATCTCTGAGATGAAAAAACATCTCAGAATGACTGATCTTAAGAAGAAATCAGTCAGTATCACTGTTGAAAGTGTCATAGAGATCAATCACTGATTGAAGAGAATCTTACATTAATTAAAGTAAATAATAAAGATATTTTATAAATTAATAAGCTAATACTTTAAGTGTCTCTTATACTCTTCTACAGCATGCTTCTCTATAGTACTACAGTGCTAACTTCTCAGCAGATAAAGATATCAGTGTTGAAGACTTCAATGATAAAGAATGAGTTTAATGAATATATGATTATTAATAAGTAGACTCTGATTTCTCTTTTTACTTTTTTCAGCAAGCTACAGCTCTATTAGAATAGTAGCAGCTCATAGATTAATAATATTAATCTTTGTTAATTTTAAATATTTCTTTCTTTTTTTATTAACTGCTTCAGGAATTTTACACTTATATAGTCTTATTAAACTTCTAAAAATTCTTTGAGAGAAAATAGAAGAAGAGTGCTATAAAGTTTATAAGATATCAGCTTATCATTATAAGATTATCTCTAAAAATCTCTTTAAGAAAAATAAGAAGTCTTAAGTAGTATTTCTTATTCAATGTCTCTGATATATAATAGAGTAATCTCTACTAACTGTCTTATAGCTTACAATCTCTTTCTCAGTATTTTTCAAATACTCAAGCAGTTTTCACAAATTCTCTGACAATGAATAATCTTCTTATTTAACAAGATATTGAAGCTTATTATAATATATTCACTTATTGAATATTTTCTTTAGCAGATATTCAGTATCATTCTCAATCTTGATATTATATGACTGAGACAGCTTCCCTTCAGAGTATTACTTATAGAGCTTTAAATAGACAATGTAAAAAACAGAATAAATTGATTTCAATTCTGAGAATAATATTAACTTATATATCTGCTTATTTATCACTCTTATTATTAGAAAAGATTCTAGTCACTACTCACTGAGCTTCTTATATAATCTTATTATCTTGATATTCTTTACTGAAAGTAGCACTTGATTCTCTATTAAGAACTTTATTAAAAGATGTTTTTAATTATAGTATTTCATTTACTGCTTCTGAACACAGTGAATACTTTTCATCATCTTCTTATAACTTTTATTCAAAAGTTTTAATATTACTTTTACATTTAATACTGAGAAATAATCTATTCTCTGTATCTGTTTAATATTCTAACTGTCTATTCTCTTCTTTGAAATATCATCTGCAATGTCACTGAATAATAAAGAATTATATTCATAATAAGTATAGAAAGAAGATACTTTTAATATTACATTCTCTGCATTACTATATTCAAATTCAGCAGTTAGAAGATATTTAAGTCAATTATTCTAATAATATAAATAGAACACTTGAAGATGCTGTTCTAATATCTGATTCTGATATTCAGTCTGATTATCTATCTGTGAATGAAATGTAATACTGAGAAGACATCTTATTATAGAATAATAGTAAAAAGCTGATCAGTATTTACTGATGAAGAGAGATTCTTGATCTGTTATCAATGATCTCAGAGTACTGTGATTACAAATAATAATATCTAAAAACAGGTCAGCTAATTCAGAGGCTTTAATCTTTTTATAAGTAGAAATATATTTAGTCATCTTTATGAAGTAATTAACAATAATCAAAATTAAGTTATATTGTTTGACTCTTGTTAACTTCAGTAGATCAACTATGAAATTCATCAATAAATTCTGTCATAAGTTCTTTGAAATAGACAGTGATACTAACTCACTGTATTACTTATACTGCAGAATCTTTATTCTTTAACAGATATTATAAGTCTTAACATACTCTTTTACATCTGCTCAGAGCTTATCTTAAATATATTTATATTTTAAACACTTCTCAGTCTTCTCTAATCTGAAGTGTTTTACATGAAAATCATTATAATGAATTCTTAATCACTTCTGACACACTGCTCTGCTATGAGAGATAAAGACTGAATTATTTAGCAGTAGAAGTTCACATTTCTCTAGTTATCAGTGACTTGATTTCTTAGCAGCATCACTCTGCTCAGAGTCTGTCTCTTTCAAGTATAAATCATATTCTTTCTTCTTCAACTTCTGAATTCAAGCTGCAGTAGAAATGTTCCTCTTTTATAATTTATCAATAAATTTTAAAAGTAGTCAGATTAAAAGATTATAGACTGTTTCATTGTTTATCAATTCAATGATAGTAAGATATAATATAAGAAGCTTATAATCTTCAGTGTCAGTTCTCTACAGAGACTCAGATTTTCTTTCATCTTCTAGACAGAGTTGTACAGCTGTCTTATCAGTGCTATTCTCAAGCTTTAGAGAATCTCAATCTTCTGCAGTCAGCTTTTTCTGCAGTGATGACAGACATTCTTTTATAGAATTCTTCTTCATATTAATAATATTATAATGAGACTGTCTAGACAGTATATCAGTAAGATTAAACTGATCTGAATAATATCAGATATAGAAATCATACTCTGAAAGCAGCTCTGCTTATCTGACTTAACATTCTATCAAGCTCTTTGTTGTCAAGAAGTAATGCAGATTCATATAATCAGTGAGAACTTACACTGAGTACTTACTACTCTGAAGATAATGTCATCAGATCTTAAAGAATTTGACAATTACTAACATCTCTTGATTATGAGTATCATACCTTCTCTGCATAAGTGATAACTTCTTGAAGAAGAAGATCACTGATCTTTATTCACAGTGTTTTATAGACTCTGTGAAAAAGCCTTCTCTCACAGATATTTGATTGTCTGTATTCTCAGAGATTATTATTCTCTGATTCTTTCAACATTGAAAGGTCTTCAGTCTCAACTGTGAAAAGATTTCACAGATCTTATTCTCAGATGCATCAGTCTTACACTGACTGAATAAGTCAGGATTAAAGTGATTCAGCATTGTGACATCTATAAAAGCTTGTTTCAATTCTACAAATGCCTGCACAGTGTCTTGAGTAAGAGTAAATAGTTCTGTCTTTCTGTCTTTCACACTTCTCTTTAACATATCTATAAGAGGGACAGTAATCTGTGAATATACATAGATGAATTATCTGTAGAAATTTGCAAATTCTAGAAATATCTGCATCTTGCAGTATATTCACAGCATCAGTCAGTTCTTGATAACAGAGACCTGACTTCTGTTCATTGAAATGTCATTCATCTTAATAATATAATCGAAGAAATCAATCTTCTGTATGTAGAATGAGCATTTTTCAGTGTTTGTATAGAGTTAATACTGTCTCAAGTGACTCAATACTTCTTGAATATGAATATCATGTTCTTTCTCTGTTTTCAAGAAGCTTAGAATGTCATTCAAGTATACTATACAGAAGATGTTGACAAGGCCCTGCAGCACCTCATTTATATGAGCCTGGAAGATGACTGAAGCATTATAAAGATCAAAAGATAAAACAAGATAATCAAAATTGCTGTACTTGATATAAAAAGCTGTTTTTCAAATATTATCTTCATTAACTCTGATTCTATAATAGATATCTTATATATTAATCTTTGAGAACATCTTTGCTTCAGATAATCAATTGATCATCTCATCAATTTATAATAATAAATAGTAATTCTTAACTGTCATCTTATTGAGGCCTCTGTAGTCTACACATAGATATAATCTACTGTTCTTCTTGAGTACAAAGAGTATAGATATCTCTGCTGAACTCTTTGATAAGTGTATTCAGTTCTTTGATTACACTTTCTCAAGATATTTATACAGAACATTTAATTTCTTTACAGATAAGTTATAAAGAGACCTGTACAGCACTGTTATATTATCTTCAAGACAAATCTTATATCATATCTTGATGTCAGAAAACTTCACTGCTTCTCTTTTTAAAAAGACATTCTTATAATCTGTAAAGAGAG
>NW_003101677.1:2291271-2335642 GCF_000003855.2 Blastomyces gilchristii SLH14081 | reverse complement strand
GCTACGAGCACGTGTCAACCGTGCATGCATTGCACGTCGTATTATAATCTAAGTCTTGATTGAGCCATCAGGGCTTACCGATTACTGAAACTCCTCGTCTTACGATATTCCTATATCTATAGAGTCAACTATTATACATTTATCAATTTCAGATATGCAAAATCAGAATATTCCAGCTCAGAATACAAAAACTGTTTATAAATTGCAGTATTTCAACACCTTCTGATACTTTGAAATCATTTGAAAATATCATGACAGAGGAAAAGAGAACATAGTCTTAAAGATAGACACATTAAATAGATAGATAGAAAAGAACAGAAAGAAACAAGTACAGTAAAGAGAGACTATAACAAAATAAAATTATTAAAAGATAGTGTATAGCTGTTTTAACAGACTATATCTAATCAATTTCTGTCTCTTCATATTCAGATACTTCTGAATTCAGTCATTGTCTTGTAGCTGCTTGAGTTTCTGATAGAAAGTCTATTAAGTATTTAATTCCTGTCTCAGTTGAGAATAAGAACCTCATATTTAATTGATTTAAATCATACTTCTTCTTTAATCTGACTCTGAGACTATTGTATAATACACAATGCATTACAATATACTCAGGATTTTCATTCATATTGCAGAATGAGCACTCTGTTGAATCAAATCTATCATCAAATCTTTGTATATAGGATTTGAAATAACCATGTTCTAGTTTCAGCTGAATTATAGATGAGAATATTTTCTTTTTACATTTAATTGAACAAGATTTTCACTTTGGTTTTGTCTCAAATCTTGAATAATGTATACTCTTCTTTTGTTTCTGTCAGCTTTCATTTCACTTATTTAAACAAGCTTCTTTTATCTTTCTCTTTATGAAAGATCAGAACACTGTTTTTGAAATAGATCTGCTTAATTCTGAACTCTTTTTTACAGCTGAATCAGCCAATTCATTGTCATGAATATTCACATGAGCAGGAACTCAATGCAGATGAATTATCAGTTTTGATGTTCTTCTCTTTTGAATTTTCAAAACAGAGTTTAAAATCAGTTCAAGATTCATTTGATCATTATGAATCTGACTATTTCTAAGTCTATTTAAAGCAGCTTGACTATTAGAGAATATTCATATCTCTTTCAAACTATTTCCTCTTTTATAAGATTTTATTTCAATGAGTTTGAAAGCTTTCACTATTACAAATAGTTCAGCATCAAAGACTTCAGATTCACAGTCTAAATTTCAGAAATCTGAGATAAAATTGATATTATCTTCAGTATAAGCAAAGCCTGCGCCTAATCTATTCAAATTCTCATTTTTTGAGTCATCTAAGTAAATCAGAATAGAGTCTTTTATATTGATTGTAGAGATCTTCTTCAAATACTGTTCATATTCTCTCTCTCTAGATAGTTCACTCATTTATAAGTCTATCAGAGATTTCAGCTTTTCTCTTCAGAGAGATATCTTCTCATGATCAATTTTCTCAACATTTAATGAAGAAAATTGATTCTTAATAAATGAACATAGTCTATACAGTTGAGAGAGTATTTTCTTTAAAGTATTATTCTCATTTCAATCAAGAAATCTATTTCAATCCAGTTCATTTTCTGAGTTAACTGATGAAAATGAAGAAGAGACTCTTTCTCTGATTATATAATTTATGCTCATCTTCATAACTCTCAGAGCATAGTTCACACAGATCTTTTCAAATTGAATAGTAGAAGATGAAATTGAAGCTTCAATTTTCATTGCTTTAATAGAAGATGATTTAAATGCTCTCAGAATTCTTCTCAAAACTCTGTTATATAGACTTTGAAAGAGTTCAGTAAAGTTTTCTTGATTATTTCATCAAACTGAAACTTCATAATCAGCTACTGAGATAATACAGGCTATGTATAACTGTCTCATAGTCTGAAAGAATAGACCTCTCTCAGTATTTGATAGTCTGATTATACTATTCAGTAGTCTCTCTGTCTTGATACTTCTTTGTTGAATATGATATTTAAAATTCAACTTGGAGTTTAACCATACTTCTAGTCATTTGATATTCAAACTGGGTTTAATCTCTTTATTCAAAAGAGTTAGACTTAGTTCTTTCTTATTAAACTTAGAAAAAAAGTGAATTAACTCAGTTTTATTCATATTAAATTGAATTAGATTGATATCTACTCTAACAAAGATTTTCTTTACTACTTTCTCAATCACTTCTAAATTCTCTCTCATTATCTTTGAACTGTAGAGTAGATCAATATTATCTACATAACTTGAAGATCTCACTATTTTCATCTCTCTATTCTTGAATAGATATGCAGTGTATATTACAAATAAAACAGATGAGATTGAAGATTCTTGTACTACTTCTATTTTTATCTCAGTTTTATCTTGTTTTCTTTCATCAAAGAATAGTTGTATAATTCCTTTAGACATGAAACAATTAACTCATTTTATTAGAGAAAGTGACAGTTTCAAAATCTTCAATGTTTGAATCATCTTAGACTTTGAAACTTGATCAAATGCCTTGTTTATATTAATAAAAAGTACAGTTGAGACCAGATCTTCATACTTTGCTACTTGAATATCATGAATAACTGAGAGAACAATATCAATTGCAGAACATTGTTTTCTATCTCTTATTTATTCATTAAATAGAATAGAATCACTAATAGAGCTTATAAAAGATAATCTAGTAGCTATTATCTTTTCTAGAATTTTTCTTAAACAGTTCAACAGAGATATTCCTCTATATCACTTAGAAATTGAAGCTTTTCTATTAGGTTTTGCAAGGATTACTTCTGTAGCTTCTCTTCAGCATTGAGAATGATAATCATCTTTTAAAAGATTCAAAAAGAGCTTAAAATATTCATTCTTCAAGTAGAAATATATGTTTTAAATAATTAAGTGATTAATTGAATCAGGCCCTGCAGCAGTTTTAATTGAACTTGAGAATATTGCTGACTCTAGTTCATCACATGTAAGCTCAGGCCATTCCCAGTTATTTTCATCAATATATTCATGAAATGACATATTCTTCTCTTCTAAATATGATAAGTTTTGAAAGAGAATTCTTATAAAAGCTTGACATTTTTTCTCAAAAGAGTTTGCTGTATACAATTCATTCTGAAATTTATATTCTAAGATTGAAAGCTTTGCTTCACTTCTTGTTTTAGTATAGTTCAAGACTTTAAAAACTTCTTTTTCTTATACTTCTTCAAGAAATTTGTTCTAGTAATCTGTTTTGACTTTTTTAAGATCTGAAAAATATTCATTTTAAGTAGCTTTGAACTTTTCATTAGATATTAAGTTATTCTTTCAATCTCTCTTAGCAGTGACTAAGTGCTTTCTTTTAGAAGTGATATTCTCATTTCATCAAGATTTAAAATACTCAGAAGACTTTTTCTTTGAAATATTTTTTCAATACTTTATGAAAGAATAGATGTAATCAGCTTTACTCTATTTTTAAGTATTTCATTTGAGATATCTTGACTTTGATTTCAATAGAACTCATTCTGTCTTTCAGATTTCAGCTGTTTTACTCTTTCTTCAACTGCTTTTCAATCAGCTTTTTCAAAGTTATACTGATTAGAGAGAAGAGGATTTTCACTTCTTTATTTTTCACTCAGTTCAATATCAAATTCAATGATCTCATGACTCAATTCTAAGGAATCATTTGAATCAATAAATAAGTTTATAAGTCTTTTTTCAATTAGATTTTATGACTTGAAAGTTAGATCTATAATAGATTTCTATTTCATGTCTTTTCTAAAGAATGTTTATTGATCAGACTTGTTAACTAAATCTATTAAATATTCAAAAGTTTATTCAATCAGTTTATTCACTCTTACTGCTCTTATGCACTCTGAGTTTCATCAGAGATAATGTGCATTGAAGTCTTCTATAATTATAGAGTTTTTTAAGAAAGTTATATTTAAAAATTCTCTGTCAATTGTTCAGATATTCTTATTTTCTTTCAATGACTCTTCATTACAGATATTTATAAGTTGAATAGTATCAAACTCATTATCTTTATCTATAATATCACTCACTAGAATATTAGAGTCAGATATGATATCAAATCTCAGATTAAATTGATATCTTGATCTTTTTCTCTCATAGATCACTACTCTTAATTTTATCTCAGATTTTTCAGAAAGAAAGCAGTAATAGCTTGAATGAGAAATAATGTACTTTTACTCAGTATCAAAGTTTGGTTCTTGAAGAAGTACAAAGTCAACTTTTTATTCAAATGTAATCTGAAGATAAGAATAAATGCAATTTAAGTTTCTACTTACATTGTTTTAAATAAATGTGATTTTTGAAGAGTTTTTAAACTTTTTTTGTTGTTTTTGTTGTACATTTATACTAAAAGAGAGTAAAGAGAGAGTAGAATCTAATCACTATTATCAGATAGTAGATTATAACTATTTTGAAAAGCAGGAATCTCAACTGCTTGTATTCTATCTAGTTTATCATCAGAGTCATTGCTCAATTCTCTAATCTTAACAGATATTTAAGAATTCAAATTCTGTTTACATTTAGCTGAAGAATTGAAGTTTGAAGACCTAGATAGTTGAGAGTTTCTTCTTTTTAAGCTTACAGTTATAGATTTACTAGCTTGACTTTTCTCTTCAGTTTTAGATTCACTTTAAGCTTTATCTTTGCTTCAGTTCTTCTGAGTTCTTGAAGTAAATACACATTCTTTTGAGCTAGATCCATGATTTTCTTAGCAATTGAAGCACTTAAGCAGAGTATATTGATATATTTCATCTCTTTTTAAGCATGTTTCACATTTATACTCACTAGTTTTATGATCTCTAGCATAGAATGCGCATTTTGAGTCTCTGAAACAAGAGATTGCAAAGTATTCATATCTTTGACAGTTTGAACACTGTGTTTGAGCTTTGAGATTCATTCTTGAGTCTTCGTATTCATGCACTCTCATTTTCAAATCTGCTACTCTTACTTCAGAGATTCTTGATTGTTCAAGTATTTTTATATACACTAGAACAGAGACATTTCTTCTGCTCTGTCTGAACTTAATTGAATTAAGTCATACAGACTCTTTTCTCAGTTAAATAGAATTGTATACTTCTAATTCATTTTTAAGAAGTAGCATTTCTTTCTCACAGTCAAAAATTTCAACTGAAATATCATGAAGAATGAATTTGTCTCACTTTTCATCTCTCTCAGATAGAATTGTTGTATTCAGTAGAGATTCTATTGCTGATTTTCAGAGATTCTCATTCTGAATGAGGAATTCTGCACTGAATTCAGACATTGTAGTGAAAATAATAGAATTTTCAAAGAAAGATAACTCAATTGAAGCTATAACTAATTGTTGAACTTCAATATCAGTCATTAACTGAGAAAAGAACTGCTCATTAATTTCATTTCTAATTCTGAAAATGAGATTTGAGTTTAGCTGGTTTCTTTGCAAGATCTTCTGATTTGAGACTTTGAGAATAAGTCTTCTATTTCTGAAGATTTGAAAGTTCTTCTCTTTTTATATTTCTTTTTTTTTCTTTTGATGAACAGAGATCTGAGTAATATTCTTCTCATTTTTCTCAGAATTTTGAGCAGATTTTGAACTAGCAGGTTTAGAGATAGCAGATTCTGCTACTTAAGTATATATTTTCTTCTGATTTGAAGAAGAAGATGAAGAAGTAGAACATGAAAAAGAGTCAGTAACTGTAGTAGAAGATTTCAATGTTTTTTGAATTGTGTTTGAAATTTCAAGTTTGAACTTGATCACTTCTTGTAGTTGTCTAGTCTGAGTATGAAGAATTAACAGAACTTCTTCATTCTTCTCACTCAGACACTGTTTTTCAAGAATTTTACTTGCTTTTTTCAGTTTCTGTATTTCAAGAACTTGTTGTTTCTCTATTTCTTTCTTCTTTCTTCTCTTTGGAATTTCAATCTCAGAAACAGTATCTGAGAAAACATCTTTTTTCACATTAACTAAGTGTACTCTTGAACTCATTTTACTCACTGAATGAAAAGTTGATCAGACTGTTTCAATTAAGAGATTTATCAGTCTATTTTTAAATGAAAAGTAGATCAGACTGTTTCAATTGAGAGATTTATTAATCTATTTTCAAATGAAAAGTTGATCAGACTGTTTCAGTTGAGAGATTTATTAATCTATTTTCCATTGAAAGGTTGATCAAACTGTTTCAAAACATGAATGAAAGACTTTTATGTATAAAACACCTGATTTTTTTCACACTAGTTCAGTAACTAGATTAGATTTTTGAAGAGAATCTAATAAACTAAAATTGATTTTTGAGACAAATCAATAAAATCTTTACAAACTCTTTCTTGAAATACAGTGAGAAAAAGTATGATATCAATTGATAATAAATCAGATAATATAACAGTTTTTAAGAGAAAAACTGATAAAAAATAAGTCAATTCTTTACAGAGAAATTGATTAAAACTATTCAATTTTATTCTAAATCATTCAATTGTTCTCACATAATAAGTGTGCAACTCAAATCAGTTAATAAAGAGTATAAAAGAGAATTAAGTATTAATGAAAGCTCTTCAGTCACTGAAAAAGTAATTCTTACTTAAAAGAATATGAAATTATGACAGAAAACAACTCTGTTTTTAATTCTTTATATGAATATTGTATAAAACTCAGAGAAAAACACCTTACTTTTTCAAGAGAAGTAAAAAACTATTTCTAAGATCTTTTTTCTTGTATTAACTGCTGCAGAAGAATGAGATAGAAACTGCAAAGATATGTATTACTATATACTCTCTATCAAGACTTTCTCTCTTCAGAGTCTTAATATTATAGAGAATATAAGTCTGTTTCTATATAATAATATAAATATTGTCAGTGAGATGTAGAGAAACTGATTATTTATATCTTAAAATAAAAGACTTTGTCAATGATTATATCAATATAGAGTTAATTCTTAAATTCAGTAGAAATCTAGTATTACTATTCTCAATTTCTTGCAGAATCTATTGAATATTGAGATATTAAAACTAGATTTAATATACCTTACTATACAGGCATCAAAATCTCAGTCAGATCTTAAAGTATACTGAATTTATAGTTGTTAATATAGTGTTAACTTATTCTGTTGACTTATTATTCACTGATTATGTATTGAGTACTGTTGTTAAGATATCTTTTTATATTATTCTGTCAGAGATGAGCCAGATTGAGAGAGGTGGTACAAGGGTGAGACTTGACATTGATGTCTAGATACACTGAAGACAGACAGAGTATTCACAGAGATTGCACTTCAGAAGAGTCTGTTGATTATGTACTTGATATTATTGTCAAGGTATCTTTTTGTATTTTTCTGCTAGGGATGGGCCAGATTGGGAAGGGCAGTATGAGGGTGAGACTTGGCATTGATGTTTTGGAACATCAAAGATGAACAGGGTTTTCATAGATGTTGCTTCTCAGATATCTCCACAATTACAGATCAGGGATCTTCCAAAATTGAGAAGATTGGTGCATATGGCTAGGTCTTTTCACCTTACAATTTGTATGGCAATTTGGCCCGGGGTTGTGGCGTGGTAGGGGAGAACAGGGGATAATCCCACTCAGGAGTTTTGAACAACATCTGGTTCACATTTGGCTGCATAACTCCACCACCACACGGGGTATGCGGTCAGCGATGGGGTCAAAATGCTTGTATGATCAGGGGCTTCTCAATGAATCTATCAGCGGGTTCTTATTCAAAAAATCGAGCGATTTTCTGGTGAAGCGGTTGTGTATATGTCTCTTTATCAGTGAGACAGTACTGTCATACCTAAGTGACTCAGTTAATAAGAGAATTGTTTTCTCTGAATTATAAGAGATCTAGAATGACATTCTCATCTATAATGTTAACAGTATAAAGAAGCAGACTGCTCTTCTTGAAGATTTCTTCTAAGTCTGTGATCACATACTTTGCTTAAATTATGTCAAAACAGTGATACTTTGTTTTCTTAATAAATTTTGTATAATCTGACAGATCTATCTTCTTTCAATTCTTCATCAAAGAAAAGAAATAGAATATGAAGTTAGTATTCATCTCAGAGTCAAGTAGACATCTCACTGATATCTTTCTATTCAGAGTATACATTATGATTGTAATATGAACTCAGAGATATAAGAATTGTTAATTCTTTATTTCTTTCTCTTCTTTATCTTTCATGAATATATTTGTCAGAAGAAGAGTTAACTTTGAGAAGATATCTTCTCAGTTTCTTTTCTTCTTCAGCTACTTATAATTACTAGCATAGTAATTATCAGCTTTATAGTTAAAACAGAGATCTTTAGTAAATCTTTTTTAATATTTCTTCACAGTGAGTAAAGAATCAGAATACTTGAAATTCTTCTTTACTTTCTTCATATTAGAGCTGTCATATCACTGTTTAAATCTTATCATTGATTACTTAGAAACAGTCTTATTAATCTTTTTCTCAGAGAATTGATTATTCAAATAGATTCAGAAGTTCAAGTTAACAAGCTTAGTGTAATTAATTAATAAACTCTAATACTGTGATATTATTGTTTACATCTTGTGAGTTAGCTTTGTAAGATAAAGCTATATTTTTAATTGATTTAAATCATCAGTTAATTCCTCTCAATATTCTTCAAATCTTGTATTGAAATCAGAAGAATTCTCATTATCTCATTGATATAATAAGTTGAATCACTGTATTATTATAAAGTCACAGTTACAGTGATCTTTAATTTGATTCAGTAGAAAGTTCTTGAATTCTTCTTAAGTTATTGTAGCATCAGTATACTCAAGCTCTCTCTTCTTAATAGCTCAAGTAGTTGCAGAGATATCTTCAAGAAGATTGACAGTGTATATTACTCATATCTCATGAGTATTAAACTGGCTCAGATTAAGGCAGAATTTCTGTTCAAGAGTACAGATAAAGCTGTGAAATTCAGAGAATATATTTCTCTTATAATTCAGAGACTCTCTGATCTTAATCTCTCTATCTTCATAATAGATGTAGATGTGTAGAGGCTGTGACAGTGACAGAGTAATTAGAGAACTCATATCAAAGTATGCAGTGAGTTCAGAAATCTCAGATTTCTGTCAGAGCAGAGATGTACACACTCTAGAGAATGATATGAAGTTTTCTTCAGAGAGTGAGGTTGAGTCAGTCTCAGCACAGATGTGTGAGATCATATCAGTTCATTAATAGAGCTCAACTGATTCAAACTTATAATCAGATTGAGTGATTCAAATTGTAACATAATAGAACTGAAGTAGTGACTAGTCAGTGATATTATATAGAGATAGTTGTTAAGAAGCTGTATAAGTGAGCTTGACTATTTTATTGAATAGTGAGCTTGTAAGCTACAGAATTATTGCAAGAATATTACAGATATGATACTTAGTATACTAAGAAGATTGTATGAGAAATGCAGTAACTCTTGTATATATTTCAGTTAGAGAAAAATGAATCACTGACTTCTTTAATAAGAAGCCAGCATCTAGCTACTCTATATAGACAATGAGTGAATACTGTTCTTTCATTTCATAGGTGAGAATAGTCAGAGTGATATCTCAGCAGTGTCTTACTGCTATGAAAGAGTAATCTGCTGACCTTATATAGAAGTGAGGTTCTCATATTTATCAATCAGATCTTTCTATAATATATCTGAATGATGTCATAGAGTGGCTGAAAACCGGTTTGAATGACCTGCGGGATGAATAGAATCATCCGCATGGAAGCAATGAGCCGTGCGGAACCGCAGCGGGGCCTTGGCGCGGCCAGGGGCGTGACAATAATATATACTCTTCTTTTGTTTCTGTCAGCTTTTATTTCACTTATCTAAACAAGATTCTTCTACCTTGCTCTTTATAAAAGATCAGAACACTATTTTTTAATTAGATCTGCTTAATTCTGAACTCTTTTTTACAGCTGAATCAGTCAATTCATTGTCATGAATATTTATATAAGTAGAAACTTAGTATAGATAAATTATCAGTTTTACTGTTCTTCTCTTTTGAATTTTTAAAACAGAGTTTAAAATCAGTTCAAGATTCATTTGATTATTATGAATCTGACTATTTCTAAGTCTTTTTAAAACAGCTTGACTATAAGAGAATATTTATATCTCTTTCAAACTATTTTCTCTTTTATAAGATTTTATTTCAATGAGTGTGAAAGCTTTCACTATTATAAATAGTTCAGTATCAAAGACTTCAGATTCACAGTCTAAATTTCAGAAATCTGAGATAAAATTGATATTATCTTCAGTATAAGCAATGTCTGTGTCTAATCTATTCAAGATCTCAATTTTTGAGTTATTTGAGTAAATCAGAATAGACTCTTTTATATTAATTATAGAGACTCACTTCAAATGCTGTTTATATTATCTCTCTTTAGATAGTTCATTTATTTATCAGTCTATGAGAGATTCAAGCTTTTCTCTTCAGAGAGATATTTTCTTATAATCAACTTTTTCAATATTTAATAAGAAAAATTGATTTTTAGTCAGTGAATGTAGTCTGTATAGTTGAGAGAGTATTTACTTTGAAGAATTATTCTTATTTCAATCAAGAAATCTATTTCAATTCAGTTTATTTCCTGAGTTAATTAATGAAAATGAAGAAGAGACTCTTTCTCTAATTATATGACTTATAAACTCATCTTTATAATTCTCAGAGTATAGTTTATACAGGCGTTTTCAAATCTAATAGCAGAAGAGAGAATTAAAGCTTCAATTTTCATTACTTTAATAAAAGATGATTTGAATACTCTTAGAATTCTTCTCAAAGCTCTGTTTTACAGAATTTGAAAGAGTTCAGTGAAAGTTTCTTGATTATTTCATTAAACTTGAACTTCATAATCAGCTACTGAGATAATACAGACTATATATAACTATCTCATGGCCTGGAAGGAAAGATCTCTATTTGTATTTAATAGTCTGATTATGCTATTTAATAGTCTTTCTGTCTTGATAGTTCTTTATTGAATATGATATTTAAAATTCAACTTGGAGTTTAATCATACTTCTAATCATTTGATATTTAAACTGGGTTTAATCTCTTGATTTAAAAGAGTTAGATATAGAGTTTCCTCATTGAATCTAGAATAGAAATAAATTAACTCAGTTTTATTCATATTAAATTAAATTTAATTGATATCTACTCTAACAAAGATTTTCTTTACTGCATTTTCAATCACTTCTAAATTCTCTTTAAGTGTTTTTAAACTGTAGATTAGATCAATATCATTCATATAACTTAAAGATCTCACTATTTTTATATCTCTATTCTTGAATAGATATGCAGTGTATATTGTAAATAAAATGAATGTAATTGAAGATTCTTACAGTTCTTCTATTTTTATCTCAGTCTTATCTTATTTTATTTGATCAAAGAATAGTTATATAATTCTTTTAAATATAAAACAGTTGACTTATTTTATTAGAGAAAGTGATAGTTTTAACATCTTCAGAGTCTAAATCATCTTTGACTTTGAAACATAATTAAATGCATCTTTTATATTAATAACAACTACAGTTGAGACCAGATCTTTATACTTTATTATTTAAATATCATAAATAACTGAGTGAACAGTGTCAATTACAGAGCATTGTTTTCTTTCTCTTATTTATTCACTAAATAGAAGAGAATCATTAATAGAGCTTATAAAAGCTAGTCTAGTAGCTATTATGTTTTCTCAAATCTTTTTCAGACAGTTCAATAGAGATATTACTCTATATGACTTAGAAATTGAAGCCTCTCTATTAGGTTTTGCAAGGATCACTTCAGTGACTTCTATTCACCATTCAGAATAATAATCATTTTTTAAGAGATTAAAAAAGAGCTCAAAATATTCTTCAAGTAGAAATATATGCTTTAAATAATTAAGTGATTGATTGAATCAGGCCCTGGGAAAGTTTTAATTGAACTTGAGAATATAGCTAACTCTAATTCATCTTATGTAAGTTCAGATCATTCTCAGTAATTTTCATTAACATAGTTATAAAGTTATATATTCTCTTTCTATGAATCTGAATCTGATAAGTTTTGAAAGAGCATTCTCCAAAAAGCTTGATATTTTTTCTTGAAAGAATTTGCTGTATATGATTCATTCTGAAACTTATATTCTAAGACCGAAAGTTTTGCTACACTTCTTGTTTTAATGTAGTTGAAAGCTTGAAAAACTACTTTTTCTTATACTTCTTCAAGAAATTTGTTTCAGCAGTCTGTTTTAGCTCTTTTAATATCTGAAAAATATACATTTCTGACTGCTTTAAACTCTTTATTATATATTATATAATTCTTTCAATCTCTTCTAGTAGTGACTAATTGTTTTCTTTTAGATGTGATATTCTCATTTTATCAAAATTTGAAGGACTTAGAAGACTTTTTCTTCAAAATATTATCTCTAATACTTATTAGAATAATAGATGCAATGAGCTTTACTTTATTCTCAAGCATTTCATTTGAGATATCTTGACTGAGATTTTAATAGAGCTTACTCTGTCTTTCAGCTTTTAACAGTTTTATACTTTCTTCAACTGCTTTTCAATGAGCTTTTTCAAAGTTATACTGATTAGAGAGAAGAGAATTTTCACTCATTTATTTTTCACTCACTTCAATATTAAATTGAATAATCTCATAATCTGATTTTGATGTCTGATTTGAATCAATAAATCAGATTATAAGTCTTCTTTCAATTAGATTTTATGATAAGACAATTAGATCTATATTAGATTTCTATTTCATGTCTTTTTTAAAGAATGTTTATTAATCAGACTTGTTAACTAGATCTATTAAATTCTTAAAGACTTATTTAACTAGTTTATCTACTCTTACTGCTCTTTCACATTCTGAATTTCATCAGAGAGAATATGCATTGAAATCTTCTATAATTATAGAGTTTTGTAATAAAGTTAGACTCAAAAATCCACTATTAATTATTCAGATATTGTTATTTTTCTTCAATAACTTTTCATTATAGATATTTATAAGCTGTATAGTATTAAACTTAGTCTCTTCATCTATAATATCACTCACTAGAATATCAGAGTCAGATATAATATCAAATCTTAGATTATATTAATATCTTGATCTCTTTCTGTTATAGATCACTACTCTTGACTTTATCTCAGACTTTTGAGATAGAAAGCATTAGTAATTTGAATGAGAAATGATGTATTTTTACTCAGTATTACAATTCAGTTTCTGAAGAAGTATAAAATTAACTTTTTATTCAAATGCAATTTGAAGATAAGAATAAATGCAATTTGTGTTTCTATTCATATTGTTTTGAATAGATGTGATTTTTGCAGAGTTTTTAAACTTTTTTAACTGTTTTTGTTGTATATTCATACTAAAAGAGTGTAGAGATAGAGTAGAATCTAATCACTACTATCAGATAGTAGATTATAACTATTTTAAAAAGCAGGAATCTTAACTGCTTACATACTATCTAGTTTATTATCAGAGTTATTTCTCAATTCTCTAATCTTAACAGAAGTTTGAGAATTCAAATTCTGTTTATATTTAGCTGAAGAATTGAAGTTTAAGAAATTAGATAATTAAGAGTTTTTACTTTTTAAGCTTACAGTTGTAGATTTACTGACTTGACTATTTTCTTCAGTTCTAGATTCACTTTGATCTTTATCTTTTCTTCAGTTCTTTTGAGTTCTTAGAGTAAATATGCATTCTTTGAAGCTAGATGCATGTTTTTCCTTGCAATTAGAGTTTTTAAGTAGAGTGTGTTGATATATTTCATCTCTTTTTAAGCATATTTCACATTTATGCTCACTAGTTTTGTAATCTCTAGTATAGAATGCACATTTTGAGTCTCTGAAACAAGAGATTACAAAGTGTAAGAAGTCTACGCCGAATAGATCAGTATAATATATAGGTCTTATATAACAAAGTGAAAAATGTTAGAAAAGAAAAAGAAAGAGAAAGTACAGAGATCAGTGATCAGACTGAATATTTATACATGTACATAGTAAAGCTTCAGAGTAGAAGAATAGAAATTTCATGAGTTTTCAGCTGAGAATCAGTAACTGAGAATTGAAGCTTTCAGCAGAGAATCAGCAACTGAGAATCAGAGCCTCAGTAGAAATCTGTGAAGTGTAATAAAATAATCTATATAATTGATCAGACATAGCCGGCTACATGAACTCTCTTCTTCTCTTATTGTACATAGTTCTCATCAGTCAAGAGCCGCAGTCTCAGATAACACAGAACTTAGTGTTCAGGTCAGATGATCATAGCTGACTCATTTTATAACATACTGTCAGCCGCGGCTGCGGGGTCTCTTATTAAGAATGTTCTCAATCTCTTACTTAAGTTCATTATCTTCTTCTATAATCTCTGACAGCTGCCAGTTGAAAGTCAGTTGAGAAGGAAATGAGTCAGTGATAGTGCAGTGAAGCAAGCTTGTATAAAACATATTATAAATGTCTGATAGAGTATCAAGATAGTAGTTTTGACTGTCTAGAATCTCTATCAATTTTTACTTAACATAGCAGTAATTCAGTGTATAAGATGAGTATGTGATCTGTATATTCTTAAAATTCAATCACATCAGGTCTTCTATCTTATATTGCTCAGCAGAGTCTCAGTAAACCTTGATTCAATCTTCTTAGTCTTGTTTAACACTTGTTATAAAGACCTCTGCTCAATCACAGATATCTCAGAGCTTTATTACTATATTATCAGTGATCTGAATCAGACTGTGAGAGTTCAGTGTGAACTGTGTGATCTCTAGAAGATTCAACACTTTCATGTAATATTCATAGATAAGAAAGAACAGACTTATATCTGTTGAAACAGTATCTTAATCATTGATAGCAATCTCTGTTTATAGAAGAAGATTATATCAATTATTCTATAAATAATTACAGAACTTACAAAGATAGTTTTTTACAGTCTGAATTATTTATTCTGATACATCATCAGTCTCAGAATGATAGATAGTTGATAAATAATATATAATCTTAAGAACTTGACAGATTCTTGTTCAGAGAGTACTTATAAATTAACAGTCTCAATCAGATACTATAGATCTTGATAAGTTATATATTCAATAGAATGAGCTCTGTAGAAAGGTTGCAGTAACTTGTTCAGTATTCATCTTATTACAAGACTTTAATATTACACTCTTACTCAATCAGTCAATAATAATTAGAATATTCTTACAACTTTTACTCTCAGAGAGATTAATAATGAAGTTAATTACTATATCTTATCAGATTCTATTAGTGATATTAAGTGATTTCAGTAGATCTTTTCTATAATTCTTTCAAAAGATAATAGAAGAATAACAGTTACTGTTTTGAATAAAACATCTAATACTATTTAATATCTAAGATCAGTAGATCTCTTAAGAGATTATTTAATACAGTTATTCACAACCTGAATAATCAGTTATATAACAATCATGCATCTCTTGCATTATTCAGATATGTAAGAGTTCAGAGTAAGAGACTCAGTGTCATTTATAAAATTACAGAGTGTTATTATTATCAATTGAGCATTCTGAGATATCAATTCTTATATATAGTTCTGAGAAGAATCAGAATACTTTTGATATACTGCTTCAGTGAGTGCTTGAAGAAGTTCATCAGTTTGAGTTGTTATATATTACAATTCATTTAGTGTAGATTCAGAAGATGATCTGATCAGTGAAGCATGTATTATATTATAAGTGATCTCATTCTCATTAACTAATATCTTTGAGTTTAAGAGCTGATATTTCTGGTTTATTCAGTATATATCTGTAACATTAGATAACATATTCTGTTCTCATTATAAGAGAGCATCTGTCATCAAGTTCTGACTACTGAAGCAGTAGTGTATAGTGCAGTGAAAACAGCTTAATAACATAGATCATCACATCTAGAATTCAGTAAGTTTATAAGTGATTGTGAAATACTTGAGATTCTTATGATCTGTGATTATCTTAAATTTAAAGACACTTCAGAGTTCAGAGTCTCATTCTTCTAAATAGTGTATAATCATGAGAAGTTTCTTATTATAGATCTCATAGTTGCATTCAGCAGAACTCAGTTTCTTAGATATAAAGATATATAATTATAAGACATCTTGATAATTATATTATAATATAGCTTCTTTTGTGACATAGTCAGAGAAATTGACTTTAATAACTATTCTGTGATCAGAATTGAATATTATCAATAGAGAGATATTAATAAACATCTTCTTCATCTGTGTAAATGCAGCTTCAGTATTCACTAATCATTGAAATACTGAGTTCTTCATAGTGAGTTCTGTAAGTGATCTCATAATATCTGAGAAGTTTTATATAAATCACTGATAGAAATTAGCAAATTCAATGAAGCTTTGTACTTCTTTCACAGTGCACAGAGTCTCTTATTCAAGAATAGCAGAGATCTTCTCAGAATTCATTCAGATTCTTTTACCAGCTTCTATGATAAAGTCTAGATATTTTGTACTTTTAATCTTAAAATCATACTTATCTATATCTATTAGTAGTTCTGCTTCTTGTAGTCATTGTAATATCTTTTATATATAATCTTGATATTCTTTTCTAAACTCATCAGTGAAGATGAGAATGTCATTGAGTTATACAGATATAAATTCATTAAGAAAATCTTGAAGTGTGCAGTTAATATACTTCTGAAATGTACTGAAACTGTTAGTCAGTCTGAAGAATGTAACTACTCATTCAAAGAGATTATATTATGTTTGAAATGCTGTAAGTCACTTATCTTCTTCAGTAATGCAGATCTTATGAAACATAGTAATAATATCTATCTTTATAAATTATTAAGCTTGTCTGATATGAGCTAGAGTTTCATTGATAAGAGATAAAGAATAGTAGTCTTTCTTTATTAATCTATTCAGTTCTTGATAGTTCACACAGAATCAGAGTTCTTCACCTGATTTCTTTGCAAAGAGAATACAAGCTGAAGCAGAAGAGTTGTTAATATATATAAAGTCTTTATTCAACAGATTATTATTCTTATTATTATTATTCTTCAATTATAGATGTATGCAGTCAGAGACTATGACATCTACCTGAGAATCTTTAGTTCTCAGGGTTTTTTCTATATCTATAGAGTCAACTATTATACACTTATCAATTTCAGATATATAAAATCAGAAAATTCCAGCTCAGAATACAAAAACTGTTTATAAATTACAGTATTTTAACATCTTCTGATACTTTGAAATTATTTGAAAATATCATGACAAAGAAAAAGAGAACATAGTCTTAAAGATAGATATATTAAATAGATAGATAGAAAAGAATAGAAAGAAATAAGTATAGTAAAGAGAGCTATAGAACAAGATCTCTGCAGTTTACATCTTAAGCTATATATATATTTTAACACTCTATATAATCAACTGCTGTCTCTGTCCTCTCAGGCCTGCTTCAGAGATTATCATTCTCTTTAAAGAGCTGCTACTCAGCTAGCTTCTATAACTAGCTTACTCATAAGTGAGATTCTCACTAAGAATAATATCAGAGCTACTCAATTCTAGTTAAGTCTCTAATCTTTCAGCTGTCAATCTCAGTATTTCAGTCTATCAATTGACAGTCACAGTCTTGCTTGAACTAATCATCTATTAAGAGTGTCTAGGTCTCATCTCACCTAGGTCCTTGCTAGTCCCAGAATGTCCTAATTAAATAGTTTTTAAATCTCATTTCCCAGAAGTGAGTGTCTAGAGTGAGAGGAATGAGACCTGGCCAGTTAAGCTTGACAATGATTTACTATTCTGCAGACACTCTAGATCTCAATCACTCTAGTACTGATCTAACTTGAAGCATCTGAGAGACTGTTAACTCTAAGATCAGTGAGAATTAGCATCTGAGAACCCCTGGAATGAACATCTTAAGCTTGACAATGATTCACTATAGTGCACCCGGGGGTCCTCAGTACTGTTTTATAACTTAACAGTGAAAGCTGTGGTTAAGATGACTCTTGCAGAGTTTGAACCTGCCCTCTCTTAGCATTCATTCCCCGGGGGGAAGGCCGCTAATTGGGGCTTCATGGTAGCGTAGTTAACCACTACGCCACCGGGCCTTATTCAACAGATTATTGAGTGTCTTTTGAAGAAGAAGAAGTTCATCTTGAAACATATTATAAAGAGAGCTTTATAATAATTCAGAGTCTTTATCATTCTTCTTTTTTAACTTGATACTATGATTCACTTCAGAGTCTTGTAAGAGAGATATGTCTATAATATTATCTTGTTAAAAGATATCTAGATATTTGTAAGATTGTTAAGAGAGTTTAGTATGAGAATCTGTTATTATAGTACAGAATAACTTTTCTAGAGCTTTTTTAATATCAGTCAGACTGATGAAATAGATTGCTATATAATTCTGCTATCAGTAATCTTTTCAGTGACTTCTTTTTCAGAGCATTTCATAGATGTTGACAGAGATCTGTGTCAGGTTTACATTCTTATGAATATCATCTTCATGAACTCAATTATTATTAGAGATTATTAAGCTTCTGTTTTAAGTGTTAAATAACATGTCTTATTCAGATAGTCAGACAAGTTCTAATATAAGATTATAATTGAGATTATCAACTTTAAATATATAGATATCTTCATGTTAATATTCTTTGACATCTATGTTTAGTTTTATTATGTAACAGATGCAAACATCTTTTAAACTATTAAATTCTGTGAGAAGTTGAGGTTTTAATAAGAGAATACACTGAAGATTATAATGTCTTATAACTGAAGATTTAATTATTGTATAGTGGCATAAACTGCTATCTATCATAATCTTCATATTATATATGTTATTCATCATAGTAGATATAAGAATTACATTCATTATTATCTTTTCTTTAAATTATTATCATCTGACCTCTTCAAGCTTCTGTTTATAAATTTGAACAGAAGCTAATCTTTTCCCTGTTTTATTAAGATATTCTTGTAGTTATCTTTCAAATCTTCCTTTAATGCAATGTGATTATTATTATTATTATTATTATTATTCTTTCATTATACTCATATGCAAGCGGAGCTTATGATGAGTCCTTGCGTGATGTTAAATACAGGTCAAGTGTTGATTATACAGGAGGAAATACAGGTGTTGAGATCACGCCAAGATAACAAGAACATAGGAAAATACAAAGGAGTGACAATTAGATACATGTGATAATAACTTCCCAGCCCAGGAACATAGAGCGATTCATTGAAGCGATTTGTACACCTCTGTATTTATTAGAAACCTGAGGTGCTTGAGTTCCAGATTTAATGTATCCCCTGCGGGTTTCGAACCCACATGCCTTGGTTTCCCACGCCAAGGCGCTACCGGGTGGCCGCATTAATCATTCGGCCACCGGGGCAATGCAATGTGATTGATGCAGACAGACACTGATTCATTCTTTGAGTAAGAAGATGCTGATCTTTCTCTCAAGTGAGAAGACACATAGATTAATCAGCAGTTGAAAGTAATGTGATCTGATCAGTTACAATTGATACACACTTTATATTAATATCAGTCAGTGACTTCTTCAGAAGTGATCTCAGAAACTTAGAAGTCTGTTCAGACAGTGAAGACTCTTGCTTGTATGTAGATATTCAAGTCTACTCAGTTTATAATATCTGTATCATTGTTGTTATTCTTCAGTGCATATGTATAAGTGACTGAGATGTAACATCTTCTGCTGCTGTTCTGTATACTCTTGAGCTTGATAAGACAGTCATTCAATATTCAGAGTTATACACAGAAACCTTCATAAGTCTGATCTTCATCTATACTTACAAGAGTTCATATGAGTTCAAAAGCTAATGTCTTCTTAAGTATACTAATCTTCATTCAATTCTTTCAAGATTGATTATGTACTTCTAGAATCTTGCTATCAAAGTTGGAGATAAATGTTATAAGAGAAGTGTTTCTCTGTCAGATACTCTGTAATCAATCTAATACTTTCTGTTGCATGATAGTGTCTTGAAACAGAATATTAAGATACTTGATAATATTGTCAGATGTTCATAACACTGATTCACATACTTTTATTCATGAATGAAACTTCTGTTTTATGTGATTCTTCAATCATTCATTGATATATCAATCTTGATTAATTAGTGAACTGATGACATCTTCATCTATACTTAGTTTCATAAGCATTTTCAGCCTTTATGATGACTAGAGAGTGATATCAGAGGTATTGAAATATGTGAAAGCATCTAAGTGTTTCTTCAGTACTTGCATTGTATTCATATTTGATTCTGTCAGTGCTGAAATTACAGGAGTTTCTTGTTGAATTAATTATTGAATTTCTTTGTATTAGCATTGTTAATTCACATGTATATCATCTATTTATTGTTATTATAATTTCAACATTACTCAGAGTTACTGTGATATTATATTTATACTCACATTTGAGAGTTCTCTCATAGTATCATTAGATATGATTATATTGTTTATTGAATGTATAATATCTGTGAAATCTGAAGAAGTGTAATTGTATGAATATCTTATATATCTAGAGTATTATAACTCTCAGATCTTTCACTGATATTCTCTTTATAAGATCTTATTACAGAGTTAGAGTGACTGATGAGCAAGCTTCTATCTGAAAACTCGGTGTTCACTTTAACTGATTGATTGTTTTTCTATTTCTTATGTATTGTTACATGTTCAGATATCTTCTTGATAAATAATCATTTCTAATAAGAAGATAATGAATATTTTTCAAGTCTAAGAAATCTACACTGAATAGACCAGTATAATATATAGGTCTTATATAACAAAGTGAAACACATTAGAAAAGGAAAAGAAAGAGAAGATACAGAGATCAGTAATCAGAGTGAATATTTATATATGTACACAGTGAAGCTTTGAGGTGGAAGAATAGGAATTTCATGAGTTTTCGGCTGAGAATCAGTAACTGAGAATCAGAGCTTTCAGCAGAGAATCGGCGACTGAGAATCAGAGTCTCAGTAGAAATCTGTGAAGTGTAATGAAATAGTCTATATGATTGATCGGGCGCAGCCCGCTACACAAAGTGTGCATATTTTTGACAGTTTGAACACTGTGTTTGAGCTTTAAGATTCATTCCTGAGTCTTTGTATTTATGAACTCTCATTTTCAAATCTGTCACTCTTACTTCAGAGATTTTTGATTGTTTAAGTGTCTTTATATATACTAGAACAGAGGCATTTCTTCTGCTTTATCTGAACTCAATTGAATTTAGTTATACAGACTCTTTTCTCAGTTGAATGAAATTGTATTCTTCTAATTTATTTTTGAGAAGTAGCATTTATTCTTCACAGTCAAATATTTCAACTCAAATGTTATAAAGAATGAATTTATCTCACTTTTCATCTCTCTCAGATAGAATTGTTGTGTTTAACAAAGATTTTATTACTGATTTTCAGAGATTCTCATTCTGAATGAGAAATTCTGCACTGAATTCAGGGATTGTAGTCAGAATGATGAAATTTTCAAAGAAGAATAACTTAATTGAAGCTATAACTAGTTTTTAAACTTCAATATTAGTTATTAACTGACAAAAGAACTGCTGATTAATTTCATTTCTGATTCTGAAAATGAGATTTACATTTTGCTTATTTCTCTGTAAGATCTTCTAATTTGAGACTTTGAGAATAAGTCTTCTATTTCTGAACATTTGAAAGTTTTTCTCTTTTTGCATTATTGTCACTTCTTTTCTATGAATAGAAGCATGACTAATATTCTTCTCATTATTATTATTATTATTCTTCAATTATAGATGTATGCAGTTAGAGACTATGATATGTACCTGAGAACCTTTAGTTCTCAGAGTTATTCCTATATTTATAGAGTTAACTATTATACATTTACCAATTTCAGATATGCAAAATCAGAAAATTCCAGCTCAGAATACAAAAACTGTTTACAAATTACAGTATTTCAACACCTTCTGATACTTTGAAACTATTTGAAGATATCATGACAAAGAAAAAGAGAATATAGTCTTAAAGATAGACACATTAAATAGATGGCAAAGAACAGAAAGGAATAAGTATAGTAAAGAGACACTATAACAAAATAAAATTATTAAAAGATAGTGTATAGCTGTTTTAACAGACTATATCTAATCAATTTCCATCTCTTCATATTCAGATACTTCTGAATTCAGTCATTTTCTTATAACTGCTTGAGTTTCTGATAGAAAGTCTATTAAGTATTTAATTCCTGTCTCAGTTGAGAATAAGAACCACATCTTTAATTAATTTAAATCATACTTCTTCTTTAATTTGGCTCTGAGACTATTATATAATGTATAATATATTACACTATACTCAGGATTTTCATTTACATTGCAGAATAAGTATTCTGTTGAATTGAATCTATCATCAAATCTTTGTATATAAGATTTGAAATAACTATACTCTAGTTTGAGCTCTATTATAGATGACAATATTTCTTTTTACATTTAATTACACAAGATTTTCACTTAGATTTTGTCTCAAATCTTGAATAATGTATACTCTTCTTTTGTTTCTACCAGCTTTCATTTCACTTATTTAAACAAGATTCTTTTTTCTTTCTCTTTATAAAAGATATGAACACTGTTTTTTAAATAGATTTGCTTAATTCTGAACTTTTCTTTACTGCTGAATCAGTCAATTCATTATCATGAACATTCATATAAGCAGGAACTCAATGTAGATGAAGTATCAGTTTTGATGTTCTTCTCTTTTGAATCTTTATAACAGAATTTAAAATCTGTTCAAAATTCATTTGATCATTATAAATCTAACTATTTTTAAGTCTTTTCAAAGCAGCTTGACTATCATAGAATATTCATATCTCTTTCAAGTTATTTCCTCTTTTATAAGGTTTTATCTCAATAAGTTTGAAAGCCTTTACTATTATAGATAGTTCAGCATCAAAGACTTCAGATTTATTACTCAAATTTGAGAAATCTGAGATGAAATTGATATTATCTTCAGTATAAGCAATGCCTGCCTCTAATCTGTTCAAACTCTTATTTTTTGAGTCATCTGAGTAAATCAGAATAGATTCTGTTATATTAATTATAGAGATCTTCTTCAAATACTGTTCATATTCTCTCTCTTTAGATAGCTCACTTCTTTATAAGTCTATGACACATTTCAGCTTTTCTCTTTAGAGAGATATCTTCTCATGATCAAATTTCTCAACATTTAATGAAGACAATTGATTTTTAATCAGTGAACATAGTCTATACAGTTGAGAGAGTATTTTCTTTAAAGCACTATTATTATTTCAATCAAGAAATCTATTTCAATGCAGTTCATTTCCTGAGTTAATTGATGAAAATGAAGAAGAGACTCTTTCTCTGATTATATGATTTAAGCTTATCTTCATGACTCTCAGAGTATAGTTCATACAGGTCTTTTCAAATTGAATAACAGAAGATGAAATTGAAGCTTCAATTTCTATTGCTTTAATAGAAGATGATTTGAATGATCTCAGAATTCTTCTCAAAACTCTGCTTTACAGACTTTGAAAGAGTTCAGTGAAGTTATCTTGATTATTTCATCAGACTTAAACTTCATAATCAGCTACTGAGGTAATACAAGCTATGTATAATTATCTCATAGTCTGAAAGAATAGGTCTCTCTCAGTATTTAATAGACTGATTATACTATTCATTAGTCTCTCTGCCTTGATAATTCTTTATTAAATATAATATTTAAAATTCAACTTGAAGTTTAATCATACTCCTAGTCATTTGATATTCAAACTGGGTTTAATTTCTTTATTCAAAAGAGTTAGACTCAGGTTTTTCTCATTGAATCTTGAAAAAAATTGAATTAACTCAGTTTTATTCATATTAAATTGCATTAGATTGATATCTGCTCTGTCAAAGATTTTCTTTACTAATTTCTGAATCACTTCTAAATTCTCTTTGATTGTCTTTGAACTGTAGACTAGATCAATATCAGCTACATAACTTAGACATCTCACTATTTTCATCTCTCTATTCTTGAATAGATATGCAGTGTATATTACAAATAGAACTGATGAGATTGAAGATTCTTACAGTACTTATATTTTTATCTCACTCTTATCTTGTTTCATTTCATTAAAGAATAGTTGTATAATTCTTTTAGATATAAAACTGTTAACTTAATTTATTAGAGAAAGTGACAGTTTTAACATCTTCAAAGTTTGAATCATCTTAGACTTTGAATCATGATCAAATGCATCTTTTATATCAATAAAAACTGCAGTTGAGACCAGGCCTTCATACTCTGCTATTTAAATGTCATGAACAACTGAAAGAACAGTGTCAATTACAGAACATTGTTTTCTATCTCTCATTTATTCATGAAATAGAAGAGAATTACTAATAGAGCTTATAAAAGATAATCTAGTAGCTATTATCATTTCTAGAATTCTTCTCAAACAGTTCAATAGAGATATTACTCTACATGACTTAGAAATTAAGGCTTTTCTATTAGATTTTATAAGAATTACTTCAGTAGCTTCTCTTCAGTATTCAGAATGAATATCATTTTTTAAGAGATTGAAAAAGAGCTCAAAATATTCATTCCTCAAGTAGAAAGATATGTTTTGAATACTCAAGTGATTGATCGAATCAGCCCCTGCAGCAGTTTTAATTGAACTTGAGAATACAGCTGACTCGAGTTCATCATGTGTAAGCTCAGGTCATTTCCAGTTATTTTCATCAATATATTCATGAAGTGACATATTCTTCTCTTCTAAATGTGATGAGTTTTGAAAGAGAATTCTCATAAAAGCTTGATATTTTTTCTCAAAATTGTTTGCTGTATATGTTTCATTCTGAAATTCATATTCTAAGGTTGAAAGCTTTGCTACTAGACTGACCGTGTGACCGTGTCTGAGACTAGGATCAAACTTTACAGTTGTCATGTTGCCTAAAAGCATTACTTCTGATCATGATTTGTGTTCATTACATTGATTTCAAATCACATTATTTCAAATATTAAAGATCTCAGATTCACTTTTCAAATAAAAATCTAGTCTCAGATAAAGAATATGTTTGAATTCTTAGTTACATTTTCATTCTGATCTTATTATTGAGAATGACATTAAATGAGACCATGAAATCATTTCTCACTTACATAATATCATAACATAGTGCTCATTTGTTAAAAATTCAATAGAGAGTGTTATCAAATATCATTACTTTTCTGAATACAGATTATAATTCATATAATTTTAATTATAAAAAAAATATAAAATACAAAAAAAAAAACAAAAAACAAAAAATAAAACAAAAACAAGAAAAAATCACAATGAAAAAAAAAGAAAAAGAAAAAAAATAAAAGAAAAAGAAAAAAATAAAAAATAAAAACAAAAAAAATCAAGATCACAGAGTCACAGTATCTTTAAAATACTTACTTCTCAGAGTCTTCACAATATTCATCACTAACTGTGTATTTCTCACAGTGAGAGTAACATAGCTGTAATGAGTTATTGTCTTAATATTATCTAATAAATAATCAGTATATGTCTGTATAAATATGAATAATTAGAAAATATACACTTAAAAAGTGTGTTCAGAGTGAACTCTGCTGTCACTTGAATGATATCAAGAACAGAATACTGAAATCAATGATTCTTCTCATCAATTTCACAGATAAGGCATGTGAAGATGATCTTGAAGAATATAAGATTTCTCAACTTCTGATAAAAACAGATCTCACAGAGAGACTCTATTTTCATGATATCAGAGAGTGAGTATTATCAAAAAGTGTTACTTTTATACAATGTATATACACTTACTGCAGCAATTCACTCTCTGTACATGTGACTGAGAGTTTCAGCTTTTTCATGCTGCATCACTCTCTCTGAAATGCTGCTGTCAGTTTGCAACTTACATAGTCTCTCAGTTCAGCACACACTGCCTGTATACAGCTCTGCATGCTGAGACTGTGTTGATTATTATGACCTGACATGATACTCACTTTTCACAGGCCATGTTTCATTTGAGCGGGGAAGGAAAAGACACAACTATTGTTTTATTGAGAGAGAGATGAATAATAAGTATTATTGAATATAATTTGATTCATCTGTATTTAAATTTTAATTAGTCTATACTCTTTAATTTCAGAGTTTCTAAGAGTGTTTTAATAGTTTTCATATCAGCTTGAACTTAGTGATGAATTGAAGAAGAAGAGAAAAGAGAGAAGAAAGAAATGAGATCAACTTATCTTTATAATATAAAAACAGAGAATTACTGCCATCATTCTTTCTAGCAACAAAGATCTGTTTTCTGTATATATCTCTGATATAGATTATATAATAACTGCATACAAAGAATACTAATAGTGTATATATTGAATAAAGATAATGTTGCTATGTAACACTGTAGTCATTTCTATACATCTCTGACAGCTGTTAATAGTTTCTTTGTCTCTTTATATTTGTTAAGATAATAATATATTTCAATGCACTTTCTCTTTCATTATCATTATCATCATCATCATCATCATTATTATCATTATTATCATTATTATCATCATCATCATCATTATCACTATTATAATGCCTTGAAGAGACTCTGTAAGAAAGTAGAATGATACCAATTTGAAGTAACACTTCTGATAGATTTAGACTAAACTAAGTATAGAAATAATACAGATGATGCTGTCTGTGAGAGATTGAAAAAGAAGATAGTAAAGAGTCTTATACAGTAGTGATGAGATCAGAAGAAGTTCTGAGAATGATTTAAGACTAAGATGAAGAGAGAGAGAGAGAAGAGAAGTATTACTGTAAATAAGCAGTGATAGAAGAAGATTGAGAAGGTATTGAAGTGAGAGATAAAAAAGTCAAAACTGATAAGTTTTTTATTAAGAGATAATAATTTTTAATAATACTTCTGTTCTCTAATTGATTAGCAGAAGCTGATAGAGAAGAAGAGAATTAAGACCATGTTCA
Source organism: Blastomyces gilchristii SLH14081 (assembly GCF_000003855.2). Taxonomy (NCBI): domain Eukaryota; kingdom Fungi; phylum Ascomycota; class Eurotiomycetes; order Onygenales; family Ajellomycetaceae; genus Blastomyces; species Blastomyces gilchristii. Next base: position 2,308,794 of record NW_003101677.1, on the reverse strand, counting down.
GATCTTGAATGCACTTCATGATTCAGAATATTGAGAAGACAGCCCTGCTCTCTGAGTATGTCAATCTGCTTGCTGCTGAGATGGAACCTGAGACAGCAGATCAGGAAATGTGGGATTTTGAAGCACAGGTTGACCTGGCTGAGAGAGAGCAGTGAGAACTCTTCTCTGAGAAGGCAGTGAAGAGAGATTTTGAGATGATTATTATCTCAGATGAGAAGAAGAAGAAGAAGAAGAAGAATAAGAAGTGAATTATAAAGAATGATAAGAAGAATAAGAAAGAGTAGAAAGATAATAAGTAGAAAAAGTTTTTTTTTTTATATTAGTTAGTTATAAGTTCATAATTATTAATAATTGAAATTAATTTTGAGTTTTTAAAAATTATTGTACAAGTTGTAATCATGTCAGAAATAATATATATATATATATATATATTTAACTATCATGATTCACAAATCACTATAATGTATAAGTATCAACATTTTTTCAACATTGATATTCACAATATTAATATATTTTTAATAATATCATCTGATAACATAATTTGATAACACTCTCTTTCACAATATTAATATATTTCAAGAAATATGACAGATTTTAATCAAGATTGTTTATTTACTTTTATACATCAATGATATTCAATCTGAGTTAGTACTAAAATTATAACTAAGCTAAGAAATAAGATTATTTTCTCTTATATTAATTCTTCTTACACACATCAGTGATTAGTTATTGAAAATAAATTATTATCTTTCTTAAATTATTATTATATCTTCTGAATTCACTTCTTTCACTTCTTTTACTTCTATTGAAGATTCACAAACTCTTCAGAAAATCACTGTGAATTACAAAGTCTATATTATTTACAATTCAACACAGAATGCTCTCTTTCAATTATAATAAATAATTACTTCATTCTTTACATCTGATTTCAGGTCACAAAATTTATGAAAAACTCAATACAAATATTAAGATGAACTATGAAATAATTATCAATAGATTGTATTATAGATTACTGAAGAGTTATCTCTCTGCTGCAATCACTGTAACTTTATTCAGACATATTCATTATAAACTGATCATAGCTCTGAAGAATTTTCTCAATATCTGAAGTTATCAGAATACAGACAATAAAAGAAAAATAATCAGAAAATTACTACTGAGCTGGTAAGTTACTCTATCAGATAATGATTTTTGATAATACTAACTTTCTAATTTGAAGAAAATCATGTGAAAATGACTATGTATCAGTACTCTGATTTCACAACTCTTATCTGATAACTTCTGTGAATAATTACTTTACATATATATATCTCTGAATCTTTCTCTTTAATCAATTGAAAACCTCAAATTTCAAACACTTCTTCAAATGCTTAATTCAAATCTTTATATTTCACATTGATTCTGTCTTCAGTTCAATCTCAAGACACATTACAAAGTTAATATGCAATATCTAGAATCAGAGTAAAAGAATCATAACAGAGTGTCTCTCACAGTGAATGCATGAACTAGTACAAACAATCTTGCATTTATAAGAGTTACATGTTATTATATTGATGAGAACTGAACTTATTAAGAGATATTAATTGAATTTAAAGCATTGATTAGTAGTTATACTGAGAATTATATAGCAGAGCTATTAATGACTGTGATTAAAAATGACTATTGAGATATTAGTCTCAGTCTTCTTACAATTACAACTGATAATACTGTGAATAACTACACTATGATGAAGAGCTTAGAGTAAAAATTGGCTTTGTATTTCTGAAATGATAAACAAGATCATATTTTCTGCATTGCTCATATGATTTAACTTGTGATATAAACACTGATAACAAATCTTAACATTGAGATGAAGAATAATGAGATAACTGATTCTTGAGAGGAGAATGAGATGAAAGTGATTACTCAAGTAACTTTTACATCTACTTTATAAAAGATAATGTTTTTCAACAACACTTTTTAATATTGCTTTTTGATAATGCTTTTTGATAATGCTACTGTTAATTTTGAATAGAATGACTAATAATTTAAATATCACAGATTTGAAACATTGTTAATGCAATTTGTACCTCCTCTAAAGAACAATAACAATTCTATGATATTTAACAAACAAACAAATCAGTCACGTCACTGAATATGATACAGAATGTTAGAATATGATGAAGTTCAATATATGAGATAACTGTTCAAACTCTTCAATTGTGTCAGATGATTGATTATTGAGTGCAACACACTGATTGAGAAAAGATTCAGATATTGAAACTTTCTGATATAAAGTGAACTCAGTTGAAATATGTGATTGATTTACTATTTCAGTTTTATAAGATAATAAAGACAGTCTCAATCACTTGTACATCAATGCTGCAGTCAGCCTGATGAGTGTATAACAGTTTATTTACTTATCTTGAGAAGCAGTTTAATCACTTAAAAAGAAATTCAGTCTGAGATAATACTATAGTGCAGGCTATTGTTGCTGCAAGGGATAAACTGGCATATTACTACAGCAAAACTGAACAATCTTTTACAGAGTACTATGCTGTAGCAGCTCTACTAGATTTCTTCTATTAAGTTAATATCTATACTTCTCAAGATTGAATAGAGAAGAAATGAGACTCATATGTTAAATTAGTCTGAGACTACTACAATGCTAATTATCAGAGATTTGAATAAGCAGATGTTATTATTATTATTATTCTTCAATTATAGATGTATACAGTCAGAGACTATGACATCTACCTGAGAACTTTTAGTGCTCAGGGTTTTTCCTATATCTGTAAAGTTAACTATTATACATTCATCAATTTCAGATATGCAAAATCAGAAAATTCCAGCTCAGAATACAAAAACTGTGTACAAATTGCAGTGTTTTAACATCTTCTGATACTTTGAAATCATTTGACAACATCATGACAAAGGAAAAGAGAACACAGTCTTAAAGATAGACACATTAAATAGAAAGATAGAAAGGAATTCAAAGGAAAAGATAAAGTAAAGAGAGACTGTAACAAAACAAATTATTAAAAGATAGTATATAGCTGTTTTAACAGACTATATCTGATTGATTTCCTCCTCTTCATATTCAGATATTTCTGAATTTAGTCATTTTCTTGTAGCTGCTTGAGTTTCTGATAGAAAGTCTATTAAGTATTTAATTCCTGTCTCAGTTGAGAATAAGAATCTCATATTTAATTGATTTAAATCATACTTCTCTTTCAATCTGGCTCTGAGACTGTTGTATAATGCACAGTGCATTACAATATGCTCAGGATTTTCATTTGCATTGCAGAATGAGCATTCTATCAAGTCAAATCTATCATCAAATCTTTGTATATAAGATTTGAAATAGCCATGTCCTAGTTTCAGCTGTATTATAGATGAGAATATTTTCTTTTTACATTTAATTAAACAAGATTTCCACTGGGGTTTTATTTCAAATCTTGAATAATGTACACTCTTCTTTTATTTCTGCCAGCTTTTATTTCACTTATCTAAACAAGATTCTTTTATTTTTCTCTTTATAAAAGATCAGAACACAATTTTTTGAATAGATCTGCTTAATTCTGCACTCTTTTTTACAGCTGAATGAGTCAATTCATTGCCATGAATATTCATATGAGCAGGAACTCAGTGCAGATGAATTATTTGCTTTGATATTCTTCTCTTTTGAATTTTCAAAACATAAGATCAGTTCAAGATTCATTTGATCATTATGAATCTAACTATTTCTAAGTCTTTTTAAAGCAGCTTGACTATCAGAGAATATTCATGTCTCTTTCACACTATTTTCTCTTTTATGAGATTTTATTTCAATGAGTTTGAAAGCTTTCACTATTACAAATAGTTCAGCATCAAAGACTTCAGATTCACAGCCTAAATTCCAGAAATCTGAGATAAAATTGATATTATCTTCAGAATAAGCAATGCCTGCGCCTAATCTATTCAAATTCTCATTTTTTGAGTCATCTGAATAAAGCAGAATAGAGTCTTTTATATTGATTGTAGAAATCCTCTTCAAATGCTGTTTATATTCTTTCTCTTTAGATAGTTCACTTATTTGTAAGTCTATAAGAGATTCAAGCTTTTCTCTTCAGAGAGATAACTTCTCATGATCAACTTTTTCAACATTTAAAGAAGAAAATTGATTTTTAATCAGAGAGCATAGTCTGTACAGTTGACAAGACATTTTCTTTAAAGAATTATTTTCATTTCAATCAAGAAATCTATTTCAATTCAGTTGATTTCCAGAGTTAATTGATGAAAATGAAGAAGAGACTCTTTCTCTGATTATATGATTTGAACTCATCTTTATAACTCTCAGAGCATAGTTCATACAGGCCTTTTCAAATCTAATAGCAGAGAAAGGAATTGAAGCTTCAATTTCCATTGATTTAATAGAAGATGATTTAAATGCTCTCAGAATTCTTCTCAAGACTCTGTTTTGCAGACTTTGAAAGAGTTCAGTCAAATTTTCTTGATTATTTCATCAATCTTGAACTTCATAATCAGCTACTGATGTAATACAGGATATATATAACTGTCTCATAGCCTGAAAGAATAGACCTCTGTCTGTATTTAATAGTCTAATTATGTTGTTTAATAGTCTTTCTGCCTTGACAGTTCTTTGTTGAATGTGATATTTAAAATTCAACTTGGAGTTTAACTATACTTCTAATCATTTGATATTTACACTGGGTTTAATCTCTCTATTTAAAAGAGTTAGAGATAGTTCTTTCTCATTGAATCTAGAAAAGAAATGAATTAACTCAGTTTTATTCATATTAAATTGAATTTAATTAATATCTACTCTAATAAAGATTTTCTTTGCAGCTTCTTCAATCACTTTCAAATTCTCTTTGATAGTTTTTGAGCTGTAGACTAGATCAATATCATTCATGTAACTCAGAGATCACACTATTCTCATATTTCTATTTTTGAATAGATATGCAGTGTATATTGCAAATAAAATGAGTGAGATTGAAGATTCTTACAGTACTTCTATTTTTATCTCAGTCTTATCTTATTTCATTTCATCAAAGAAAAGTTATATAATTCTTTTAAATATAAAACAGTTAACTCATTTTATTAGAGAAAGTGACAGTTTTAACATCTTCAATATCTGAATTCACTTTAACTTTGAAACATGATCAAATGCTTCTTTTATATCAATAAAAACTGCAGTTGAGACCAGATCTTTATACTTTGCTATTTGAATATCATGAACAACTGAGAGAACAGTGTCAATTGTAGAACACTGTTTTCTATCTCTCATTTATTCACTGAATAAAAGAGAATTACTGATAGAGCTTATAAAAGATAGTTAAGTAGCTATTATCTTTTCTAAAACCTTTTCTAGACAGTTCAATAGAGATATTACTCTATATAACTTAAGAATTGAAGTTTTTCTATTAAATTTTATAAGAATCACTTCAGTAGCTTCTCTTCAGCATTCAGAATGATATTCATTTCTCAAGAGATTAAAAAAGAGCTCAAAATATTCATTCTTTAAGTAGAAGTATGTATTTTGAATAATTAAGTAATTAATTGAATCAGGCTCTGCAGCAGTTTTAACTGAACTTGAGAAGATAGCTGACTCTAATTCATCTTGAGTAAGATCAGGTCATTCCCAGTCATTTTCATCAATATAGTTGAGAAGTAACATATTCTCTTTCTCTGAATCTGAATCTGATGAGTTTTGACAGAGAGTTCTTATAAAAGTTTCATATTTTTTCTTAAAAGAGTTTGCTGTATATGATTCATTCTGAAACTCATATTCTAAGATTGAAAGTTTTGCTACACTTCTTGTTTTAGTATAGTTAAAAGCATTAAAAACTTTCTTTTCTTATACTTCTTCAAGAAATTTATGTCAGCAGTCTGTTTTAGCTCTTTTAATATCTGAAAAATATTCATTTCTGACAGCTTTGAACTCTTTATCAGAAATTATATCATTCTTTCAATCTCTTCTAGCAGTAGTCAATTGTTTCCTTTTAAATGTGATATTCTCATTTCATCAAGGTTTTGAATACTTAGAAGACTTTCTCTTTGAAATATTATCTTTAACACTTGCTAGAATAACAGATGTAATGAGCTTCACTCTATTCTCAAGCATTTCATTTGAGATATCTTTATCAGGATTTCAATATAGCTCACTCTGTCTTGCAGATTTTAACAGTTTTATGCTTTCTTCAACTGTCTTTCAGTCAGCTTTTTCAAAGTTAAACTGATTAGAGAGAAAAGGATTTTCACTCATTTGTTCCTCACTCAGTTCAATATCAAATTGAATAATCTCATGATCTAATTCTGATGTCTTATTTGAATCAATAAATCAGTTTACAAGTCTTTTTTTCATTAGATTTTATGATATGAAGATTAGATCTATAATAGATTTCTGTTTCATGTCTTTTCTAAAGAATGTTTGTTGATCAGACTTGTTAACTAAATCTATTGAATGCTCAAAGATTCATTCAATCAGATTATCAGCTCTTACTGCTCTTTTACATTCTGAATTTCATCAGAGATGATGTGTGTTGAAATCTTCTATAATTATACAGTTTCTTAATAAAGTTATGTTCTGAAATTCTCTATTAATTATTCAGATATTGTTATTTTTCTTCAATAACTTTTCATTATAGATATTTATAAGCTGTATAGTATTAAAATCATTCTCTTTATCTATAATATCACTCATCACAATATCAGAATCAGACATAATATTAAATCTTAGATTAAATTAATATCTTGATCTTTTTCTTTCATAGATCACTACTCTTGACTTTATCTCAGACTTTGAAGATAGAAAGCAGTAGTAGCTTGAATAAGAAATGATATATTTTTACTCAGTATTAAAATTCAGTTTCTGAAGCAGTATAAAATTAACTTTTTATTTAAATATAATTTAAAGACAAGAATAAATACAATCTGAGTTTCTATTCATATTATTTTAAATAAATGTGATTTTTGAAGAGTTTTTAAACTTTTTTTATTATTTTTATTGTATATTCATATTAAAAGAGAGTAGAGATAGAGTAGAATCTAATTACTATTATCAGCTAGTAGATTATAACTATTTTAAAAAGTAGAAATCTCAACTGCTTATATTATATCTAGTTTATTATCAGAGTCATTTCTCAATTCTCTAATCTTAACAGAAGTTTGAGAATTCAAATTCTATTTACATTTAGCTGAAGAATTGAAGTTTGAAGATTTAGATAGTTAAGAGTTTCTTCTTTTTAAGCTTATAGTTATGAGTTTACTGACTTAACTATTCTATTCAGTTTTAGATTGAATTTGAGCTTCATTTTTTCTTCAGTTCTTTTGAGTTCTTGAAGTAAATATACATTCTTTTGAGCTAGATGTATGTTTTTCTTTACAATTAAAGCATTTAAGCAGAGTATATTAATATATTTCATCTCTTTTTAAGTATGTTTCACATTTAAACTCACTAGTTTTATGATCTCTAGCACAGAATGCACATTTTAAGTCTCTAAAATAAGAGATTGTAAAGTGTTCATATCTCTGACAGTTTAAACACTGTGTTTGAGCTTTGAGATTCATTCTTGAGTCTTTATATTCATGAACTCTTATTTTCAAACCTGCTACTTTAAATCTGCTTTTATTTTATTATCTATAGAGTCATCTCTACTGATATTTATTTACTTCATCTCATGCTGAAGTCTTGTAATTTCTAGTCTTATATAAGCCTTCTTACTCACTGAGCTATTATTATTTCAGTTACTTAAGTTCTCTGCATTTTCTAATATCTCACTGATATCTTTAACTGAGTTTTTATATTTATTAAACTTATCAGACTGTTTCTCTGTAATGATTTTATTCAGCTTAAATATCTCAGAAACTGTCTTCTAATTCATTATTAATATTAACAGTGATCTGTAATCTTGTATTGACTGCTCTGATGTTTTCTCATTTCTCTGTTTTATAGATATGTATTCTTTTATTAAGTCAGATGTTCTTCTAAATCTTAGATTAATCATAAGTTTAATTAATCAATAAATCATCTAGACACACTTGCAATGACATGTGAAGATGTCAATTTAGCATGTTATTGCAGTTATTCATTTGCTTGTGAAAGAGCTTCATATCCTCTGGAAGAATAACATTGTTGTGTTGTGTGTGTGTAATCCTATCTACGCGAGTTACACTAAATGGATAGGTTGGAGTGGCACGTGACTAGGGTAGCTGTAGTAATCACCAACAGATCGGCCCTTCTACCAGCAGCACTGGTGGTGACTGAGCTCTTTTGCCTCAGTAGCCTACGGGTTATGAGACTGTTAAGTGTCAGCCCTGCTGTGGTCGACATGCATGGGTTTGATTTCAGGATGAACTTAAGAATATAAATCTCAAAAAACAAATACCCCGGACATTTAACAGTGCCAAGAGACATTCTAGAAGTGTGCCCTAGAAGTGAGCCCTTGAAAGAATGAGCCCTAGGAGTGAGTCCAAAAAGAAAGACTGCTGAGAGGAGCCACTGAGAGGAGTAATGTACTCTGTGGTTAGCTGGTCTGAGGGGGGGTGTTGGGGGTCCCGGGGGTTGATCGGCCCTTCTACCAGCAGCGCTGGTGGTGACTGAGCTCTTTTGCCCCAGTAGCCTACAATTAAGCTCTTTGTAGATAGCTCTATCAATACAACCTTCAACTATCCTACAGTAACTGAACAGGTCAATTATTATAAAATATTTTGTTATTTGCGTGAAAGGTGGAAATTATGAAGAGAAACAATTAACATCACAATTTGCTTTCAACTGATTGTCTTTTATTTCTCTTTTTCGTTCATTTTAGAATACTTTCTTCTAGGTTTAGCCTAAAGGCTGAAGAAATTGGAGCGCGTGGAAGGGATTATTTCTTGTTTTCATATTGACACATTATTTATTTATTTACTTTTTATCTAATATCATTCATACACCAAGGTACCGTAATAAAGGATAGACAATATGTGCCTTCAAACCCACTGGCGTAATATGGATGGAGGTGTATTATGTGCAATATTTGAATATTCCAGCCCCTTTATTGCAGAGCAATACACTCGATCTCGACCGGGACGCCCTTTGGAAGCTGGTGGACCGCAACGCAGCTGCGAGCAGGTTTATGCGTGAAGAACTTCTCATATTCGGCGTTCATTTCAGCAAAATCTTTCATATCTGTGAGGAAGACCTGAGAGTGCGTTTTCCGGGAAGCGATCGGAAGCGTTAAGTTAGTAATTAGATGGGGTTGTTATGAGCGGGCAGTTAACGCGAAGTGTGCCAGGAAAGGAGACAATCCACATTCATGTTCGGTAGACAGATAAACGCCAGCATTTTTCAACAGGCAGGTGATGGTTCTTCTTTTTAGGAACTTACGTTAACCTTTACGACGCGCTCTACGGTCGTCCCGGCCGCTGCCAGCACGGCAGCGATATTCTTGCAGCAGAGCGCAGTTTTTTCTCCAACCGAGCCTTCGATCAGATTCCCGTTCTCATCGGCTGGGATTGCGCCTGAGAGAAACACCTGCCCATTCGCTTTGATAGCGTGGGACTATAGTTTTACAAAAGGCAAATTGAAGGTTAGTTTCACTGTCCTAGTCGGAATTGAATTTGGGGAATCTGATGTACATACGTAAGGGCCCGCAGCTAGAGAAGGAGTTAATAGCCATGTTTTGAGTAAAAATATATAGAATCAATGATTGTATGTTCGGGTTGGATGGAATTCCGAACTTACGAGGGCACGCATCCTTTGCAAAGACTTGGACGATATCAGACATTCTTCTAAATTGGGAGGTTGCGATGCGTGGAGCAATTGATAGCGTAGAAGGGAATTGGCAATAGAGACGAGGAGAGCAGAAAGGAGAAATGCGAATAATCTGGTTTCTTATATGCCGAGTCAACATGACCTCAGTAGACGCTGCGGAGTTCGTTGTTTTGTTAATCGTAGAATTGTGTGTTGTACTCCGGGGTGTTGGTTTATCTCAGCAAGCTCAGACGCTTCTCCAGATATTCATTGCTGTTTTAACACTGGATTGATGATTATGTCATGAGCTAACCTCAAATAAGCAATAAGCTAACCCAAATAGTAAAATCAGGTCATGTGAGTGATAATATCTTGCAAAGTGTCTGAGAAGAAACAGTTCCTGGTTGTTAGCAACACGGGAATGATTTGCTCAGTACCCTGAGTATGAAAGAGAATTCCAACTCAACTTCATAGATTCATCATTTCTGTATCACCTTAGAACCTTAGAATAACAATGTTCTCACAATGTATCTGATTTTTATATTCATATCTCAAGTTCTTAGAATAGAAGTATCATCTCAAAGTTGACCAGTGTGTTTTTGAACACAGGAATTTTGATCCAATTTCTCATACAAAAAAAAGCTCTTAGAAATTCTGAGATCAAAAAATATGATCATTTTCAAGAGTATACATCTCTCTTAAATATAGATTTTTTTGAAATATTAAAGAAATATTTCTATTCTTCTTCTCTTTAGCTATAAGCTAAGGTGATTTTCAAATCTCAAAGATATGTGAGTATATAGTAATAGAAAGTCAAAGTTGAAGAATCTGAAAAATCCTTGTAAATCTCAGGAATCTCCATTGAAGATGAAACCATTTCTTCTCAGACCCTCTGGCGAGGATTGCTCTGAGCACATGACTTGTATCAAAAGTAGGTTAGTGTCATGCCGGATTAGTCTGCAACCTGTTCAAACCGAGCCAGAGGGTCTGAGCCCGCTGAGATAAGGTGTTGGTGATTACTACCATACGGGAAGAACGTAGGGTTAATTTACGGTGATTACACCGTGGATCCACCATTCCACCCGTGTCACGTGTCGCTGATCATAACACATGTTCCACCATTATATTCAGTGACACATCACTGAATATTAAATGTCAAGATGGCATTGAAACAGCACAGGACTTCTTGACATCATCAGGGGACAGCTCAGTCACCATGTAATCAGCAGATGCCATTATCAAGATACTACTGAGATACTGTGAGTCACAATATACTGTTCTGTCAGCAAAATCAATACTTGTATACTATTCAGCTAGACTAGTTAACTACTTCATATAAATCAAATTACTATCTAAAGAAATGAGATATTTCAAGTGCAATATAAATATCTTATTATCTGAGATTCATATATCAAATAATCATTATTTTTATCAGTATTCAGTATTGAAATGTCATGCAATACTGTCTTTTGAACTGCTGAAAGTCTGATAATAGTATAACTATCAGAATTCTCTTATAAAATCAGCAGATTCAGCAGACAATTCTGTCTGACATAATATAGAGAAGTAAGTATAAAGAAAATTCACTTAATCTCTCTCATTTCATGAATAAAGATAGTTATAATTCAGTCAATATCAGCTCTCTGATATTGAAGAATATCTCTCTTTATGAGAGAGATTCAGTGAATATACTCTCTGATTTATATATTAATAAGTCAATAACTGATTGATTGATTAGTTGAAGAGATATACTGAACTGAGAATGTTAACTTATTATAGAAAAGAATCAGACAGTGATCTAGTTTTAAAACTGAGAACTTATTTCAATCAGTGTTATAGAATTCTTACAGATTATTAAGAAATAAATGAAGCAATTCAAGTTTGAAGAGATTTATAAATTATATATTAACTTTCTCTGATATCTTGCTTAATAATAAATAATCAAAAGTCTTCAGAGCAATATAATCTTTTATTAACATTAACTTAACAGAGTAGTTCAGTGAATTATTATTCTTATCTTCAGCTTCTTTATTCATTCTCAGCAAATTATTGAAAAGTGCTGAATAATATGTATACAAATCTGGAATCTTCTGTATCAGACACACATCAGAGCTGTCAAAGAAATCTCTTAATACTAGTTATAAGATTCACTGAAAACTCTTCTGTAAGAGCAGTGTCTTTTTCATATCTTAATAATTTATTCACTGTACTAGATTCTTGTAGTCTCAATACTTATTCTCTTCTATCAGAACATTGCAATTGTTAGATACAGTATATTCTTTAATCAGCTCAATGTAGTGTAAGTTAATATATATATTCAGTCAACTCTTCATATATCATATAAGCTTTGCTTTTTTGATATAATTGTCACCACTGATACACATAGCAACTGTGCTCATAGTTGAAGCAGAGAATGATTGATAACTAACAACTGAATCAGCTCAGAATGATTCAAATGTTACTGCTGCTCTCATCACAGCTTTAATAAGAAACTGTAACTGTCAGCAGACTGTAAGTATGATTTGACAGACTACTTCAGAATTATTTTCTCTCAGAGATTGAGACATCAATAGACTATTACTTCTTACAATGACTGCATATATCTGAATAATAAGATCAATAGATGATTGATTTTGACTTTATGCTGAAAATGTTACAGGAATAATCTGCTTAATCACTGAACTGAGTCATCTCTCTCTGAGCTCACACTGTAAGACAAGAGATATAATGATTGAAGCTTAAGCATATTCTTGAAGCTGATACTTCTTGAGATGAGTGATTGACAACTGTAAATAATTTCAACTGTGAGAAAAGAAAAATGTCTGTAATATTCAGAAGTATTCTTGCTAATTATACAGTGACAGAACAGAATAGATCAGTTATAAGTATGAAATCTCTGATATTTCAGCAAACTCACTATGACATGAATCTGAAGGGAAAAATGAGATCAAATTCAAACTTAAGCATATTTAAAAAAGAGATACTGTCTGTGCTGTCATACTCTGCTCTTGACACATTTAATCTCTATGTGTGAGATTCAGCAGGTCATCTAGTTTAGTCTGAAGATGCTGTATATAATGATGAAATCAGCCATTATTACATAAATCATAGTTCAAATTCAGTCAATTCTTGTCATCAATAAAACAGTTTTAATAAGATCTTCTCACAGTTGATTCTTTGATCCCTGCATTACTATTTTACTGTGACATATCTTTAAGAAATGCTATGCAAGATGCAATTACTCTCATCTTTTCTTTATTAATATTCATCATAACTCTCTCATAATTCAATATAGATAAGTCATGCAATAATGCAGTGATAGTGTCAGAGAAATTAATATCATGAGAATCAAAGATTAGAATAAAAATATTGTTGCACTTTAAACACTTAACAGCACTCAGTGCAGAAATTATATAAAAACTTATCAAGCTTTGATACATGTTCTGATATAAACCAAATCCATCAATGAACAATTGATATGATAGGGAAATAACTTGTATATCAGAGTAAAATATGCTTTTCAAAATATCTTGTTCATATGCAGCAATTTTCAACTCAGTCTGAATCAGTGAAGATTTACAATATGATTATATCTTAACAGCTTCAGTCTTGATTCTCATAACCTGATGAAGAAAATACTGATCTTTACTCTTATATTCTGCTGATAGATTGAAATCTGATTCAAATATTGTATTCATATGAACATCAAGTTAATTCAGAATCTGAGTAATTGAGATATATTTCATCTCATCTTTCATTGTGATTAATTCAAATGAAACAAATAGCAGATTCAAGAATGATAATCTTTGTACTATCTGAGAAGTATGATGAATGACTTCTTGAACTTTCAGAACTATTATATAAGGTCTCATTCTCATGTCTGAATGTTAATAATCACATCTGACAAAATGCACTCTCTCAATATGAGATATATTATTCAACCTCAATTTGCAGTAGCATTCAAGATTCCCACACTGATACTGAATAAAATCAGAAGAAAAAAGAGGTTTATTTGTTGATGAATATTATACAAAGTTGCTGAAACAATATTTGACAGAGCTTCTTCAACTGTGAGATTATCATAACTCAGTGAGATTGTTGACAAAACAAATGAATTCATTTCAAAGTTACTGCATTTGTGAGCTATGTCAATTGCTGGATCAGAATCAATAAATTCATCAGTAGAGTGATCTTATAAAGAATACAGCAAGATTTTTCTGAGTAGAACTCAGAGTTAGTATTTACATTAATGACACTATTGAAATTGACATTTTCTTAACTGGCAAAATCGGAAATTGTGCTCTGCATTGCTTTTTCAGAGTTGATAGGCCTTCAGAGAGCAGACTTATCAGTGATGTATTCTTCAATAAATGCAGGATTTGCAGCAGTGATTGGTAGTTTTTTCAGGAAATACCCGACTCTTCAGCCCAGAGTCCCATTGTCAAAACAAATGAATTCATTTCAAAGTTACTGCATTTGTGAGCTATGTCAATTGCTGGATCAGAATCAACAAATTCATCAGTAGAATGAGAGACAGTAGTAATATCTTCAATAGCAGTATCTTTCATAGCAATATCTTCAGCAACTGGCTTGTCAGAATCTTCTTGATCATCATTTTCTAAGATATTTTCCAGGATATTCTCTGGAATATTCTCCTCAGCGCCTGCTTTCAAAAGCCACTCTATATACTCAACATTATCAGCAGCATCCTTGTTATATGACTCTGCCTTTAGACAATGTTAGTTTTTATAATAATAAGACATTAAAAGTGATAAACATACTGAGAATAGCAATGCTTCTTCATCAGAAACATCATTATCTGAATCACTGTTAGTGAAATCCTCATTTGCAGTTTCTGGGAAAAGAGGGCTCTGAGGTTGGAATTTCAATTGATCATCCCCGGATTCTTGCCTAGAGACAGATAGCAGATAGTGTTTTGAATTTCAATTAAACAGACATGACATTTTGCTTTCTGATATGATTTATAGAAACAAGTTGTATAGTTGAAAAGATATGATTGAAGTGAGTGAGCAGTCTTGATGAAATAAAGAGATGAGGTTGAATTACTGAAAAGAAGTATATTAATAAGAGCTGCAATCAGTGACAATCTACATCAAATTAATATTAACAATCAAACTGTTTTCTTTATTTCAAGATTATATTTCTGCAAGCTTCTGAAATCAGTATCATTCATTGACTAGAATTTGAATCTAATTTCAAAAATGAATACTCTTATTGACTCTGATATGTTAGATCTTTCTGAACTTTCTCATCTAGTAGATTTAATAAGACAATTCACTGATTTCAAAGAAAATTCAATATTAACATTTCTTAATCATAGCAGGCACACAATGACATCAATGAAGAATGCTCAACAGGTGAGAAGAACAGTGAGAAGGACTCAAACTCCTCACTGACAAGCAATTTATCAAGAAGGCATCAGAGAACTAGACACCTCAATACTGAAATGTATGAGAAGGAGATCTGCCCGACAGAGCAATGTCTGCAGCTAGAGATCAAATGAATGTATTTTCTATTCTTCACAAAGGAAAATCTTGACCAGACAGTCATAAAAATAATCAAAATCAATGATAAAATATCATATACATTCTCATCCAGCAGAACAACAATGCTGGACACAGTTAAGACCTGAAAATCAAGATCATTAAAGAAAATGAAGGCAAGTATTTAGATTTAGTAAAATAGCAACTTTTTAGTGAGATATAACAAATTCTTGATAAGAGATCATAAATCTCTGATGAGAATTCAGTGAGAAATCTTAGAGAAATCTAAACTTTTGTAGTCAAGTTAGCTAACTTAATTTCAATATAGAATCACATTCAATGGGAAAAGGCAAAGAGCAGGGCAAGTTCAGAGATAATCAGCTTGTATAATTGTTATAAAGAAATAATTATCTTTGATTACTTTTGTGAGTTGTTCACTGCTGAAAAGTTCTTCCTGGTTTTTTATTAAGTGCAGAAAGTTATTGACTTTGATTAATTCTCTGAGTGAGAACAATGATATATAAAATGTAAGTTAGCATAATTCAAATTATTCTGAAAACTAGAAACTGATTTCAAAAACAGAGATATATGCCAACCTGGCAACTCAGGTCAAAATGTTTGATGATGCTGACATGAACAAAAATTCCATCGCAGTCATGATGCAATGGCAAAATATTCTGACATTTTGAAATCTGATGAGCAATGTTCTCAAATATCAGAAAATTGTCAGAGATGACTTTGCAGAGGTGATTCAGAATACCCTGACAGTTAAAAAGAGATATGCAGTGAAAGATGTATAGAAGAAGATATGAAAAAAGATCAAATTTTTGAGAACACTTTCAGCAAAAGATAGATGATGTAGAGATTTCTGATACAATCTATTTCTATTTCAATATATTTAGTTTTCTATGCATTTTATATATAAATTAGTTAATATATACTTTATCATATATCATTAGAATACACCTGTCTTGATATTCACTGATAAAAGTTGTCATATCATCTATCTTGCATTTGATTATAGTTATAGCTGCAGCAGAATCACTGATTTCACTGTATCAGAAAATCTTCTTATTCATCTGAAATTCTGTAGATATATTTCTGACAGTGTGTTGAACACTTGTTCTCAGTTAATTAAAATGATTTTGTATTCAAAATAGCTGTAATTCATTCAGTGATAGCCTGCACAGAAGATATTTATTACAAAAATAAGATATAGATGAAATCTGTCAGATTCACTAATTACACTCAGAGATGAAGTATGAAAGTAATCACTCTACTGTATAGTAACATACAAAGATAAATCAACAATGCATGTAAAGAGAATAACTTGTTATCTTCTTTTTCTTTCATTCTTTCTTTCTTCTTTATACAACAATATTACACTGTGAAAATCATTCTCTGCTCATTCTGCTCATCTTCATCTTCAGCAAGATTAGTATTCTGTCAGCTGTAATAGAAAGCTTTAACAAGACAAGTTCTGATTTCAAGATATCTTATTTGCAGAATATCACAAACATCAGTGATTTATAACAGCAATGACAGCAATAACAACAGCAGTAAAAATGATCAGTGAAATACTAAAGCATACACATGCAGCTGTTATAAAAGCTCAGAAGAAGAAGACAAGCCAGCAGAATACTCTGACAAAGCAGTCAGATAAGAAGACTATGTGTGAACACTGTATCAGATGAATTTTCCTCTGTCATCTCAAAGCCTCTTATAACAAGGTGAAGAGAAGCTTGAAGTCATGCAAGAACTGCAATCATGATAAAAAGAGATGCATAATCCTTCTCTCTGAATTAAAAGAGCATGTTAACAAGCTGATCTGAATCCACAATTTTTATGTTACTTCATCAGATGATTTCAAGGAATCAGTCAAGAGATCAATGTTAGAGACAGTGAAGAATCTGGCCAAACAAATCAAGGAGGCTAGGATGCATCATCAGAAAATGAAGAGTGTGACTGTTGTAATCAAGTCATTGAATACAATCATCAGTGTCACTGAAAAGGCTAGAATCAAGATGTAAAAAGCTATAGTGAATATTGAACAGATCAAATTGGCAGTTGAGCAGGAGAAAATAGCAATCAAAAAGTCCAAATTGGCAGTTGAGCTGGAGAAATTGATGATTGAAAAATCCAAATTGACAGTTCAGCATGAAATCCTGGTGGCAGTCAATCACCATATGAAAGACCAGAACCGGGCAATAGCATGCCTGACAGACACAATGAGCCAGGTGAATCAAAATGTCTTCAACATTGTATAAAGATGTGTGAAATTTTGAATCAGGCGAGGATGTTCTC
>NW_003101677.1:2278568-2291171 GCF_000003855.2 Blastomyces gilchristii SLH14081 | reverse complement strand
CCCCTTGCTTCCCGCACGGCTCTGCTGCTGTCTTGTCGCCGCCCCTGCTGCTGATGCTGCCCCCCCCGCCCCCCTGCCACCCCGTCTTATCACTGCCACTCCTGCTAGTTCTCCCTACCTCCCCTCTGAGATTCTGATGACCAGCCCTGGTTTGGACATTTTCTGTGATGAAAAAAATGTAAGTTAGAATCAGTGAAATGCTTCTCACATTTATGTATACAGAAGTTGACAATGATGATATAGATGAATAAATGAACTGCCTGTGAATATTCAGAAATCCCCCAGCCTAAACATTGTATTGGCCCTGCTCCCCTTCTCAAGAAAACTCCAACCAGAATCCCCAAGTTCACTGATGTTGACAAGAACAAGGACATGCAGGTGGCAGAGAATGATGAGAAAGAACAGAAAATGATGCAGAAAATCTGCAAGGAATTGAGTTATCACTAGGGATTGTCAATATCAGTGAAGAAGATGTTTTTTTAAGTTAGTAGTTAGAGAGATAGGAATCAGTGACATTGTTAATATGATGATGATTTTTTCCTGTTCATAACTTGTTTACAGTGATTCCACAGCTAATCCACCATTATATTATATTTTACGGTTCGGCGACGGTGTCGGCGACTGGCACGGCGGAACAACCATAACCCGGTTGTATAATAAGCCTACATTTTTCCGGTAAGGTACACCGACGCTAGTCACGTGCCACCCCAACCTATTTATGAAGCGCAATGAAAAGCTGCAAAATAATGTACTAAATTGACATCTTCACATATCATTACAAGTGTGCCTAGATGATTTATTGATTAATTGAACTCATGATAAACCTGAGATTGAGTGAAAAGCCTGACTTAACAAAGAATTACATGTCAATGTATAGAAGAAGAAATTCATAAATATTTGAAGTATAAGAAGAATTGAGTGTTAACTTATCAATATCTGTAACAAACTGAAAAGTGACTGCATCAGAGACTTTTAAGCTGAATAACACAATTATGAAAGAACAGTCTGATAAGTTTAACAATAAATACAAAGACTCAGTTAAAGATATTAGTGAGATATCAGATAATACAGAGAATTTAAGTAACTGAAATAATAATAGCTCTGTGAGTGAGAAGACTTATATAAGACTAGAAATTACAAGACTTCAGTATGAAGTTGAGCAAATGAAGACAGACAGAGATAAGAATGAAGAGCTTAATATAGATTTAATAAACTATCTTTAATAGAAGAGTAGAATATCTGTATTAATAAAGATTCTTAATAAATTCATAGATTAAGTAAGATCTATAAAGAAGTCTGTTATACTCACTGACTCTATAAATTACTCTATATAAAAGAAAGAGAGTCTGCTGCCAGTAAGATAATGTGAAATAGATGATATTCTTAATAATAAGCAGATTAATTCTGATAAGGATGTCAGTATAAATATATAATATTTTTAATCAGAATAGAATATCTGACTATATAATTATATATAGTCTGCAATCACTCTGCAGATCAAATCTCACTTTATTATACTTAAGAAGTCTCAACTATCTGCTTATTCTCTATGATCTATCACAGAAAATAATTTTACTAAGAGACCTGCTATTCACAGAACTTATCTGTTTTAAGAAGTGATTGAGATAATATTAAAATCAAAGAGTTCTGATTATACATCTATTAAATATTTAATCATAATCAGAACTGATTATATCTGATTGAAATATAATATTGAAGATTTCATGTTTTTTAACAGACTTCTTACAGGGATTAGTAAAGATTAATTATCTTTTATAAAGAGTTAAATAAATGTAATAGAGAAGAATGAGAACACTAGAACACTTAAAGATGATTTCATGAAATTATGTCAAGATATTCTTCTATAATTATCAGCTACTGATGAATCTCTCACCTCTGATGAAAAGACCTCTGTAAATAACACTCAAGACAAGGATAAGAAAGACAAGAACAAAGATAATAACAAGAATAAGAACACTGAATTCGAATCTGAACATAGAGATAATAATGCAAGAACATACTATTATTGTCAAAAAGTTAGTCATATTCAGACTGACTATTGAAAGAAATACTCTGAGAAACATTCTTTGAATTCAAATTTCAACATCAATAGAAACAAGAATAAAGACAAGAATGTGAAGAATACAGGCACTGCTTCTATTCACAGTATCATGAAGCAAGTATTTTGCATTAAAGAGAAGGTCTCTGCAAGTGATCAGACAGAAAAAGATACCTGAATTCTAGACTCTGAATCAGGTACACATGTCACACCTCACAGAGATCTTGTTATGACAAAATCTCAGAAGATGAAAGTAATGTTGAAAATGACAGATGAAACAGTGATCTCTGCTGCAGCTATAGAAGATATGAAGATTTCAGTGAAAGAAATGAATATGCTGTTAAATAATATCTGCTATATTCTGAAGTTAGAAGTGAACCTCATGAGTATGAATAAGCTTGTATATCAGAGTTATATCTATAAGCAGTTAATATATGAGAATAATCATACTATGTTGATTATATCTTCTAATCACATATTCTCATTTACAGCAAGATTAAATGAGAATAATATCTATGAGATGAAAAGGCTGATTATATACAGAGACTTGATTCAGTTTACTATACTCAATGATGATTTTAAACCTGTGAATATATTACAGATGAAAGATGACATAATATTAATACTATCTGACAGAAATGATACAAATATTATAGAACTTACAATGATGCAATGATATTAAAAGCTAGAACATTTAAATTCTGTGAATATTGTAAAAATGACAGTAGATTCACATCTAGAGATGAGAATTATTGATCAATGAGCTTTATCATTCTGTAAAGTCTGTGTTCAGGTGAAAATGACATATTCAATCTTTACATCTATGACATGAGCTGTCAAGCTGATAATGAGATTCTTCATTGATCTGGCAGAGGGTGAAAAAACACTTTTTAACAGAAATGACACTCTTACTAGAGAGAATGCAAGCTACTGATTGAGTATAACAGACAATGCAATCTGTTATAGATAAGCAATTCTCATGATAGAAAAGAGAGAATCTACTGCAAGATTAATGAATTTCATCATGAGTATTGAGATAACTATACAACATCAAGTTGAAACCCTACACTAGAATGATGAAGAAGAGTTCAAAAGTCAAAAACTTAAAATCTACTGTCAGAGCAAAGAAATAGTGTATGAAATGACTATATCTGATACATTACAATCAAATGACTCAGCAGAACATATGAATTAAATAGTTACAGAAAAGATGTAAAGTCTACTATTTAATAATGAATTAGAAAGAGAACTTTGAGATGAAGTAATATAAGTCATGATTATAATAATTAACACATTCTCAACATTAATAAAGATATTTGAATGTAAGAAAGAAACATTATTTACATTCTTTGAAGCTTGAACTGAGATGCAATCTTCTGTTCATTGAATACAGAGATGAGGATGCAAGGTCTATAAGAACAATTTAAAAGTGTTAAATAAGCTCACAGATAGAACTGACAGCAAGAAATAATAGCTGATTGAATATCAAGAATTACATCAATATCATGTGTGAGATTCTGTTGTACATTGTCTTGAGATTGCATAAGATGTCATATTTGATGAAGCTCTTAATATGAGTGCAAATACATCTGTAAATACAGTGAGAAAATTAAATAAATTGTCTAATGAATTGAATATTTTGAATACTAGAGAGAGATAACAGCACTGCTTACTATGACACCTAGTGAAGAAAAAGCCAGATGTTTTAAAGATGATTGTTAATGAGAACTTAGAGAGTGTAATTAATTCAATCTATCTTCTAGATAATGAGACACAGCTTGTTATAAATGAAGAGTCTGAAGACTCTGTTAATGAGAATGATTCTGTTCTAAGTATTCTGACAGATCAATCAACTACACTGATAGAAGTTAAGAGAAGCTCAGACTGAGACTATTAACATGAGACAATGAAAAAGAAGATTAACATATTTGAACAGAAGAAGATATATATTATTATTGAGAAGACTCTGAAAATGAATATTCTTGCAGATAAATGAGTATATAATTGAAAATTTAATAATAAGAAAGAAATCATTCATTTTAGAGCTCACTGAGTAATTAGAGAATTCTTACAACAGCAGAATATTCACTATATAAGATTATATGCTGTAGTGGTATCAGAGTCTACATCACACAGTCTATTTACTATATTAACTGTCAAAGAATGAAAGATTAAATTGATTGACTATGTATTCACATTTTTGAATGACATACTATCACAGAATAAGATAATCTATATGTAACTGCTCACAGATATTAAGCACAGCAGAGAGAGCTTGATAAGACTACTTTGTCAGAGTCTATATAAAATGAAGCAAGCTGTGAGAGTATGATATTTCCTAGCAACAGAACATCTCATCACATTGAGATTCAAGATATTATCTTATGACAGTGAATTTCAATATTACTCTATTCACAAGATCTATCTGATATTGCATATTAATGATTGCTAAGTGACAGAATCTCAAGAACAGCAATTAGACTGAGTATTGAGAGAGATTATAAAGAGATTTAAGATAAGAAATATTAAAGAGATTAAGTCATATCTTAAGATGAAGATTAAATATCAGAGAAATAGCAATCTAGTAGTTACACAGAGCTGTTATATTGAAGAGATTCTTGAAGATTTTGACATGAATAAGATAAATCCAGCTAACATCTCAATGATAACTGATATATAACTGAAATTCTCACCTGATGAGAGAAAGAAATTGAATGATAACTTTACAGCTATGAGATATTATTAAGAATTGAGATCATTGCAATATTTAATCTTAAGCAGTCAGTCAGATCTGATATTTGCAGTTAACTATCTCTTACATTTTAACTCATATTTATATAAAGAATGTTGAGTAGTATTGAAACATGTTCTACATTATATTAAGAAGACAAAGAATCATGATATATTGTATAAGAAGAAGATAGAAGATGATCTGAGTTCTATGACATACTGTGATTCAGACTGAGTGAGAGTGTTATTATTATTCTTCAATTATAGATGTATGCAGTCAGAGACTATGACATCTACCTGAGAACTTTTAGTTCTCAGGGTTTTTCCTATATCTGTAAAGTTAACTATTATACATTCATCCATTTCAGATATGCAAAATCAGAAAATTCCAGCCCAGAATACAAAAACTGTTTACAAATTGCAGTGTTTTAACATCTTCTGATACTTTGAAATCATTTGACAATATCATGACAAAGGAAAAGAGAAAGAGAACACAGTCTTAAAGATAGACACATTAAATAGATAGATAGAAAGAAATTGAAAGGAAAAGATAAAGTAAAGAGAGACTGTAACAAAACAAATTATTCAAAGATAGTGTATAGCTGTTTTAACAGACTATATCTGATTGATTTCCCTCTCTTCATATTCAGATAATTCTGAATTTAGCCATTTTCTTGTAGCTGCTTGAGTTTCTGATAGAAAGTCTATTAAGTATTTAATTCCTGTCTCAGTTGAGAATAAGAATCTCATATTTAATTGATTTAGATCATACTTCTCTTTCAATCTGACTCTGACATTATTGTATAATGCACAGTGCATTACAATATGCTCAGGATTCTCATTTGTATTGCAGAATGAGCATTCTATTGAGTCAAATCTATCATCAAATCTTTGTATATAAGATTTGAAATAGCCATGTCCTAGTTTCAGCTGTATTATAGATGAGAATATTTTCTTTTTATATTTAATTGAACAAGATTTTCACTTGGGTTTTGTTTCAAATCTTGAATAATGTATACACTTCTTTTGTTTCTGCCAGCTTTCATTTCACTTGTCTAAACAAGATTCTTTTATTTTTCTCTTTATAAAAGACCAGGACATAATTTTTTGAATAGATCTGCTTAATTCTGCACTCTTTTTTGCAGCTGAATCAGCCAATTCATTGTCATGTATATTCATATAAGCAGGAACTCAGTGCAGATGAATTATCAGCTTTGATGTTCTTCTCTTTTGAATTTTCAAAACAGAGTTTAAGATCAGTTCAAGATTCATTTGATCATTATGAATCTGACTATTTCTAAGTCTTTTTAAAGCAGCTTGACTATCAGAGAATATTCATGTCTCTTTCAAACTATTTCCTCTTTTATGAGATTTTATTTCTATGAGTTTGAAAGCTTTCACTATTGCAAATACTTCAGCATCAAAGACTTCAGATTCACAGCCTAGATTTCAGAAATCTGAGATAAAATTGATATTATCTTCAGTATAAGCAATGCCTGCGCCTAATCTATTCAGGTTCGCATTTTTTAAGCTATCTGAATAAATCAGAATAGAGTCTTTTACATTAATTGTAGAAATCCTCTTCAAATGCTGTTCATATTCTTTCTCTTTTGATAGTTCACTGAGTGAGAGTGAATTCTCAATATAAATTAACTATCAGCTATATTATATTGATTAATGAGTCACTGATCTCATAACAGTCACAGAGACAGACATCTATTATCAAATCAATTACAGAAGCTGAGTATATTACAGCTAGTGAGACAGCTTGTGAGATAATCTGATTGAATGATATATTATATAATATCAGATTAATGAATAATGAAAAAGTAAAAATATACTCACATCTATAAGTTAATAATAAGAAAGCAATTAATCTAGTAAAGAGGAAATTCTTAATATAAAGATTACATTATATCAAGATTAGATATTATATTCTCTATAATTTAATTGAAAAAGAAGAAATCATGATGAAACATGTTAATTCTACAGTGAATATAGCTAACAGACTTATCAAGTCACTGATAAAGCCTGTATTTGAAGATTTTATCAAAAGAATTGACATTCAGAAAATTGAGAAGAAATGATTGAATGATAATGATGATACAGCAGATTAATGAATTTTATATGTATTTCTTGATTTTTACAGTTATTGCTGTACAGACATCTTTTCTAATAAGAAAATCAGAATTCAATTGATGTAATTAATTATTATTACATTTTTGAAAGATTTGAGAATGAGAGAGGCCCTGGGTGGCGGCTTATAGGCCATGGTGTAGCAAGGGAGAGTGTTGATGATTACTACACCTACTCTAGTCACATGCCACCTCAATCTATTCATTTAGTGTAACTCGCGTAGTTAGATTACAACATAACACAATAACGTTATCCTTCAAGATGAGGGATGATCATGTGACTTCGGGTAACTTACCATACCGGAAAAACGTAGGCTTATTATACGACCGGTTATGGTTGTTCCGGCGTGCCAGTCGCCGACACCGTTCATGAATTTCACATTTAATCCCATTTGGTCCCATACATTTCTTGGCGTGAATCCCGCTGGGACTAATCATTAAAAAACATGCAAAGTGACTAGTTATCAGATCTTAAAATAAGACTATAACTTAGAAAAAATAAGAAAGTAATCTTATTTAATTTCATTTAATCTTATTCTTAATATAAAGTTACTATTTTTAAACATTTTAAGGTTTTTTTTAGACTATTTTTAATTTTTTAAAAAGTAACACTTTTTAATAACACTTAAATAAGATTTAAAGTTATTTAAAGTAATAAAAATAATTTAGATTGAGAAGTAAAAATTATAATATGACAGGCTGCACTCAATTATTATATAGACTATTTCTTTACACTTCATAGATTTCACTCAAAGCTCTGATTCTCAGTCATTCTCAATCACTAATTCTCAGCTGAAAAATTCATGAAATTTCTATTCTTCTGCTCTGAAGCTTCACTGTGTATATACTGTATATATGTATAAATATTCACTCTGATTGCTGATTCTCATACTTTCTCTTTCTTTTTCTTCTTTAATGTTTTTCACTTTGTTATATAAGATCTATAAATATTATATTGATCTATTTAGTGTAGACTTCTTATACTTGAAAAACATTCATTATCTTCTTATTAGAAATAATTATTTACTGAGATATCTGAATATGTAACAATGTGTAAGAAATAGACAAACAGTTAAACAGTTAAGTGAACACTGAGTTCTTAGATAGAAGCTTGCTCATCAGTCAATCTGACTCTGTAACAAGATCTTACAAAGAGAGTAAGATCTTATAAAGAGAATATCAGTGAAAGATCTAAGAGTTCTGACACAGATGTATGAGATATTCATATCATTACACACATCTGATAAATGATACAGCTATGTCTACTGATAAAATAAGAGAACTCTTGAATGCAAGTATAGATACAGTGTCACAGTGACTCTGAGCAATGTTGAAATTACAACAGCAACAGATAGCTGATATACATGAAACTTAATAATGCTAATATGAAGAGATTCAGTGATTGTGTTAATAAGAAACCTCTGCACAGACAATCTCAACACTGACAGAATTAGATATGAATATAATATGAATACTGAAGAAATGCTTAGATACTCTCACATATTTCAATACTTCTGATCTCACTCTCTACTCATCATGAAGGTTGGAAATTCTTGTGAAATTAAGTGTAGATGAAGATGCCATCAGTTCAATAATTAATCAATTATTATTATTATTATTCTTCAATTATAGATGTATGCAGTCAGAGACTATGACATCTATTTGAGAACCTTTAGATCTCAGGGTTTTTCCTATATCTATAGAGTCAACTATTATACATTTATCAATTTCAGACATGCAAAATCAGAAAATTCCAGCTCAGAATACAAAAACTGTTTATAAATTGCAGTATTTCAACACCTTCTGATACTTTAAAATCATTTCAAAATATCATGACAAAGGAAAAGAGAACATAGTCTTAAAGATAGACAGATTAAGTAGATAGATAGAAAAGAACAGAAAGAAACAAGTACAGTAAAGAGAGACTATAATAAAATAAAATTATTAAAAGATAGTGTATAGCTGTTTTAACAGACTATATCTAATCAATTTCCACCTCTTCATATTCAGATACTTTTGAATTCAGTCATTTTCTTGTAGCTGCTTGAGTTTCTAAAAGAAAGTCTATTAAGTATTTAATTCCTGTCTCAGTTGAGAATAAGAACCTCATATGTAATTGATTTAAATCATACTTCTTCTTTAATCTGACTCTGAGACTATTGTATAATGTACAATGTATTACAATATACTCAGGATTTTCATTCACATTGCAGAATGAGCACTCTGTTGAATCAAATCTATCATCAAATCTTTGTATATAGGATTTGAAATAACTATATCCTAGTTTCAGCTGAATTATAGATGAGAATATTTTCTTTTTACATTTAATTGAACAAGATTTTCACTTTGGTTTTGTCTCAAATCTTGAATAATGTATGCTCTTCTTTTGTTTCTGTCAGCTTTCATTTTACTTGTTTAAACAAGCTTCTTTTATCTTTCTCTTTATGAAAGATCAGAACACTGTTTTTTGAATAAATCTGCTTAATTATGAACTCTTTTTTGCAGCTGAATCAGCCAATTCCTTGCCATGAATATTCATATAAGCAGGAACTCAATGCAGATGAATTATGAGTTTTAATGTGCTTCTCTTTTGAATTTTCAAAACAGAGTTTAAAATCAGTTCAAGATTCATTTGATCATTATGAATCTGACTATTTCTAAGTCTTTTTAAAGTAGCTTGACTATCAGAGAATATTCATGTCTCTTTCAAACTATTTTCACTTTTATAAGATTTTATTTCAATCAGTTTGAAAGCTTTCACTGTTATAAATAGTTCAGTATCAAAGACTTCAGATTCACAGTCTAAATTCCAGAAATCTGAGATAAAATTGATATTATCTTCAGTATAAGCAATGTCTATGTCTAATCTATTCAAATTCTCATTTTTTGAGCCATCTGAGTAAATCAGAATAGAGTCTTTTATATTGATTGTAGAGATCTTCTTCAAATACTGTTCATATTCTCTCTCTTTAGATAGTGCACTTATTTGTAAGTCTATAAGAGATTTCAGCTTTTCTCTTCAGAGAGATGTCTTCTCATGATCAATTTTCTCAATATTTAATAAAGAAAATTGATTTTTAATAAGTGAATAGGGTCTATACAGTTGAGAGGGCATTTTCTTTAAAGTATTATTCTCATTTCAATCAAGAAATCTCTTTCAATTCAGTTCATTTCCTGAGTTAACTAGTGAAAATGAAGAAGAGACTCTTTCTCTGATTATATAATTTGAGCTCATTTTCATGACTGTCAGAGCATAGTTCATACAGGTCTTTTCAAATTGAATAGTAGAAGATGAAATTGAAGCTTCAATTTTCATTGCTTTAATAGAAGATGATTTGAATGTTTCTAGAATTCTTCTCAAAACTCTGTTTTGTAGACTTTGAAAGAGTTCAGTAAAGTGATCTTAATTATTCTATCAAACTTGAACTGCTTAATCAGCTACTGAGATAATACAGACTATGTATAATTGTCTCATAGCCTGAAAGAATAGACCTCTCTCAGTATTTAATAGTCTGATTATACTATTCAGTAGTCTCTCTGTCTTGATGATTCTTTGTTGAATATGATATTTAAAATTCAACTTGGAGTTTAACCATACTCCTAGTCATTTGACATTCAAACTGGGTTTAATCTCTTTTTTCAAAAGAGTTAGACTTAGTTCTTTCTCATTAAACCTGGAAAAAAAGTGAATGAACTCAGTTTTATTCATATTAAATTAAATTAGATTGATATCTGCTCTAACAAAGATTTTCTTTGCTGCTTTCTCAATCATTTCTAAATTCTCTTTGATTTGCCTTGAACTGTAGAGTAGATTAATATTATCTATATAACTTGAAGATCTCATTACTTTTATCTCTCTATTCTTGAATAGACATGCAGTGTATATTGCAAATAAAACAGATAAGATTGAAGATTCTTGTGATACTTCTATTTTTATCTTAGTTTTATCTTGTTTTCTTTCATCAAAGAATAGTTGTATAATTCTTTTAGATATAAAACAATTAACTTATTTTATTAGAGAAAGTGACAGTTTTAACATCTTTACAGTTTGAATCATCTTAGACTTTGAAACATAATCAAATGCATCTTTTATATCAATAAAAACTGCAGTTGAGACCAGGTCTTCATACTTTACTACTTAAATATCATAAATAATTGAAAGAACAGTGTTAATTACAGAACATTGCTTTCTATCTCTTATTTATTCATTAAATAGAAGAGAATCACTAATAGAGCTTATAAAAGATAATCTGGTAGTTATTATCTTTGCTAGAACTTTTTTCAAACAGTTCAACAGAGATATTACTCTATATAACTTAGAAATTAAAGCTTTTCTATTAGATTTTGTAAGAATTACTTCAGTAGCTTCTCTTCAGCATTCAAAGTGATACTCATTTTTTAAGAGATTGAAAAAGAGCTCAAAATATTCATTCCTCAAGTAGTAATATGTGTTTTGAATAATTAAGTGATTAATTAAACCAGGCCCTGCAGCACTCTTAATTGAACTTGAGAATATTACTGACTCTAGTTCATTATATATAAGCTCAGATCATTCCCAGTTATTTTCATCAATATATTCATGAAATGACATATTTTTCTCTTCTAAATGTGATGAGTTTTGAAAGAGAATTCTTATAAAAGCTTGACATTTTTCCTCAAAAGAGTTTGCTGTATACAATTTGTTCTATAATTCATATTCTAAGGTTGAAAGCTTTGCTACACTTCTTATTTTAGTATAGTTGAAGACTTTACAAAACTTCTTTTTCTTATGCTTCTTCAAGAAATTTATTTCAGTAATCTGTTTTGTCTCTTTTAATATTTGAAAAATATTCATTTTGAATAGTTTTAAACTCTTCATCAGATATTAAGTTATTCTTTCAATCTCTCTTAGCAGTGGCTAATTACTTTCTTTTAGAAGTGATATTCTCATTTCATCAAGATTTGAAATACTCAGAAGACTTTCTCTTGAGAATATTATCTTTAATACTTATTAGAATAATAGATGCAATGAGCTTCACTCTATTCTTAAGCATTTCATTTAAGATATCTTGATCAGAATTTCAATATAGCTCACTCTGCTCTTCAGATTTTAACAGTTTTATGCTTTCTTCAACTGCTTTTCAATCAGCTTTTTCAAAGTTATACTGATTAGAGAGAAGAGGATTTTCACTTCTTTGTTTTTCACTCAGTTCAATATTAAATTGAATGATCTCATAATCTGATTCTGAGGTTTCATTTGAATTAATAAATCAGTTTATAAATCTTTTTTTAATTAGATTTTATGATATGAAAGTTAGATCTATAATAGATTTCTGTTTCATATCTTTTCTAAAGAATGTTTGTTAATCAGACTTGTTAACTAAATCTATTCAATGCTTAAAAGTTCATTTAACTAGATTATCAGCTCTCACTGCTCTCGTGCACTCTGAGTTTCATCAGAGATGATGTGCATTGAAATCTTCTACAGTTATAGAGTTTCTTGATGAAGTTATGTTCAGAAATTCTCTATCAATTGTTCAGATATTGTTATTTTTCTTCAATAACTTTTTATTATAGATATTTATGAGCTGTATAGTATCAAACTCATTTTCTTTATCTATAATATCACTCATCAGAATATCAGGGTCAGACATGATATTAAATCTTAGATTAAATTAATATCTTAATCTCTTTCTTTTA
>NW_003101677.1:2263262-2278053 GCF_000003855.2 Blastomyces gilchristii SLH14081 | reverse complement strand
TCAGTTCTAGATTGACTTTGAGCTTCATCTTTTCTTCAGTTCTTCTGAGTTCTTGAAGTAAATACACATTCTTTTGAGCTAGATGCATGATTTTCTTTGCAATTGAAGCACTTAAGCAGAGTATATTGACATATTTCATCTCTTTTTAAGCATGTTTCACATTTATACTCACTAGTTTTGTGATCTCTAGCACAGAAGGTGCATTTTGAGTCTCTGAAACAAGAGATTGCAAAGTGTTTATATCTGTGACAGTTTGAACACTGTGTTTGAGCTTTGAGATTCATTCTTGAGTCTTTGTATTCATGAACTCTCATTTTCAAACCTGCTACTCTTACTTCAGAGATTCTTGATTGTTTAAGTGTTCTTGTATACACTAGAACAGAGGCATTTCTTCTACTCTGTCTGAACTCAATTGAATTAAGTCATACAGACTCTTTTCTCAGTTGAATAAAATTGTATTCTTTCAATTCATTTTTGAGAAGTAGCATTTCTTTCTCACAGTCAAAGATTTCAACTGGAATATTATGACTACTGCTGATTTCCAGAGATTCTCATTCTGAATAAGGAATTCTGCACTGAATTCAGACATTGTGATCAGAATGATGAAGTTTTCAAAGAAGAATGACTCAATTGAAGCTATAACTGATTTTTGAACTTCAATATCAGTCATTAACTGAGAAAAGAACTGCTAATTGATTTCATTTCTAATTCTGAAAATGAGATTTGAGTTTAGCTTATTTCTCTGCAAGATATTCTGATTTGAGACTTTCTGAATAAGTCTTCTATTTCTGAAGATTTGAAGATTTTTCTCTTTTTGCATTTTTTTCTCCACTCTTCTATCAATAGAAGTATGAGCAGTATTCTTCTCAGTTTTCTCAGAATTTTGATCAGGTTTTGAGACAGCAGATTTAGAGAAAGCAGGTTTAGAGACAGCAGATTCAGCTGCTTGAGCATATATTTTCTTCTAATTTAAAGAAGGAGAAGAAGAAGAAGTAGAAAAGAAAGAAGAGCAAACTGAAGAGTCAGTGATTGCATTAGAAATTATCAAAGTTTTTAGAACTGTGTTTGAAATTCCAAGCTTGAACTTGATCACTTTCTGTAGTTGTCTAGCCTGAGTAGACTGACTGTGTGACCGTGTCTGGGACCAGGACCAGATTTTTGAATAGTCTCATTATCAATTCGACTGATTTCATTACATGGTTTTAACATTAGATAGTAGTCTCATACTGTCCCAGTGAGACTTACTGTCTACTCTTGTCACATTTTCCAAATGAGATCATGATTTCCACTTCTCAATTTAAATTATTTTTATTGCTTTAAATGACTTTAAATCTTATTTGAGTGTTATCAAAAAGCGTTACTTTTTAAAAAAATAAAAATAGTCTAAAGAAAACCTTAAAATGTCTAAAAATAGTAACTTTATGCCAAGAATGAGACTAAAAGAAATCAAATGAGACCACTTTCTTATTTTTTTCAAGTTATTGTTCCATTTTAAGATCTGATATATGGTCACTTTACATGTTTTTTTAATAGCTAGTCCCAGCGGGATTCACGCCAAAAAATGTATGAGACTAGATCAAATGAGACCAAACATGAAATTCATGATCCCGGCGGTCAGTCTAAGTCTGAGTATGAAGAATTAACAGAACTTCTTCATTCATCTCACTCAGCCACTACTTTCCAAGAATTTTATTTACTTTTTCAAGTTTCTGTATTTCAAGAACTTGTGATTTCTCTATTTCTTCTTTCTTTCTTCTCTTCAGAATTTCAATCTCAGGAATAGCATTTGAGAAAGCATCTTTTTTCACATAAACTGAGTGTACTTTTGAACTCATTGTTCTTACTCAATGAAAAGTTGATCAGACTGATTCAATTGAGATATTTATTAAACTCTTTTGAATTGAAAAGTTGATCAGACTGTTTCAATTAAGAGATTTCTAAGTCTGTTTTCATTGAAAGTTGATCAGACTGTTTCAAAAGAGAATAAAAGACTTTTGTGTATAAAATATCTGATTTTTTTCACACTAGTTCAGTAACTAGGTTAGATTTTAAAGAGAATCTAATAAACTAAAATTGATTTTAAGATAAAGTAATAAAATCTTTACAATCTCTTTCTGAGATATAGTGAGAAAAAGTATGATATCAATTGATAATAAATCAGATAATATAACAGTTTTTGAGAGAAAAACTGATAAAAAATAGATGTATTTTTTACAGAGAAATTGATTAAAACTATTCAATTTTATTCTAAATCATTCAATTCTTCTCACACAACAAGTATGCAACTCAAATCAGTTAATAAAGAGTGTAAAAAAGAATTAAGTATTAATAAAAGCTCTTCAGTTACTGAAAAAGTAATTCTTACTTAAAAGAATGTGAAATTATGATAGAAAATAACTCTGTTTTTAATTCTTTGTAAGAATATTGTATAAAATCTAGAGAAAAACATCTTACTTTTTTAACAGAAGTAAAAAACTACTTCTAAGATCTTTTTTTTTTTTGCAGTAACTACTACAGAAGAATGAGATAGAAACTGCTAAGATATACACTACTGTATATCTTCTATCAAGACTTTCTCTCTTCAGAGTCTTGATATTATAGAGAATATAAGTCTGTTTCTATATAATAATATAAATATTGTCAGCAGAATGTAGAGAAACTGATTATTTATATTTTAAAATAGAAGACTTTGTCAATGATTATATTAATACAGAGTTAATTCTCAAATTCAACAGAAATCTAGTGTTGCTGTTCTCAATTTCTTACAGAATCTATTAAATATTAAGATATTAAAACTAGATTCAATATATCTCACTGTGCAGAGATCAAAGACTCAGTCAGATCTTGAGATATACTGAATTTATAGTTATTAATATGCTGTTGACTTGTTCTATTGACTTATTATCTGCTGATTATGTATTAAATACTGTTACTGAGGTATCTTTTTGTATTATTCTGTCAGAGATGAATCAGATTGAGAGAAGTAGTACAAGAATGAGACTTGATATTGATATCTAGATACACTGAAGGCAGACTGCAGAGATTACACTTCAGAAGTATTCATTGATTATGTACTTGATATTATTATCAAGATATCTTTTTGTATTTTTCTGCTGGGGATGGGCCAGATTGAGAAAGGTGATATGAGGATGAGACTTGGCATTGATGTTTTGAAACATCAAAGATGAACAGGGTTTTTGTGGAGATTACTTCTCAGATATCTTCACAATTACAGATCAGGGATCTTCCAAAATCAAGAAGATTGGTGCAGATGACTAGGTCTCTTCACCTTACACTTTGTATGGCAATTTGGCCCGGGGTTGTGATGTGATAGGGGAGAACAGGGGATAATCCCACACAGGAGTTTTGAACAACATCTGGTTCATATTTGGCTGAATAACTCCACCATCAAACGGGGTATGCGGTCGGCGATGGGGTCAAAATGCTTGTATGATCGAGGACTTTTTGATGAATCTATCAGCGGGTTCTTATTCGAAGGATCGAGCGAGTTCGAGGTGGAGCGGTTGGCTGAGTGATCAAAGAACAATGAAAAGTCAAAAGTATTAAATATCTAGGTTTTATTACAGAAGCTGGTAAGAAGATTCAAATGAATCTCAAGAAAGTCTTCATTATTTTTGAATGAGAAGCTTCATGTACTGTGAAAGATATATGAAGCTTCATCAGATTTGCTAACTTTTATCAGCAATTTATATAAAACTTCTCAGATATTGCAAGATCACTTACAGAACTCATCAGAAAGAACTCAGTATTTCAGTGATCAATAGACACTGAAGCTATATTCACACAGATGAAGAAGATATTCATCAATATCTCTCTGCTAATGATATTTAATTCTGATTATAAAATAGTTGTTAAAGCTGACTTCTCTGACTATGTTACAGAGAGAGCTATATTACAATATGATAATAAAGATATCTTATAATTATACATTTTCATGTCTAAGAAACTGAGTCTCACTGAATACAACTATGAGATCTATGACAAGACACTTCTTACAATTGTATACTATCTAGAAGAATGAGACTCTGAACTCTGAAGTGTCTCTGAATTTAAGATAATCACAGATTATAAGAATCTCAAGTACTTCATAACTATCTATAGACTTACTGAATAATAGATACAATAATCTCAGTTCTTAAGCTGCTTGTATTTTACAATACACTGCTGTTCTGGCAGTCAGAACTTGATAACAGATGCTCTCTTATAATCAGAGAAAGATATGTCTTTCAATGTAACAGAAACTCATTGAATGAACTGAGAATATCAGCTTCTAGATCTGAAGATATTAGTTGATCAAGATGAAACAACTCATGACACTATACACACTTCTCTAATTAGAACATCTTCTCTCTGAACTGCTATTAATACTGATACTATCACTGATACTGATATCTTAACTTCTCTTAAATCTACACTGAATCAATTATGACATGTAACAGCTCAAACTGATGAACTTCTTTAAGCACTTATTAAAGTAATATATCAAGAATCACTCTGATTCTCTCAAGAACTATGTATAAGAACTGATATCTCAGAATACTTAATTAATGATAACAACACTCTGCAGTTCTGTGAATAATATTAAGTTTCTTACTCTGAATTCTTACACATCTGAATAATGTAAGAGATGCATGATTTTTGTATAATTAATTATTCAGGTTATAAACAATTATACTGAATAATCTCTCAAGAGTTCTACTGATCCGAAATATTAAACAGTATCAGATATTTTATTTAAAACTGTAATCATTGTTATTTCATCATCTTGTAAAAGAATTGTAGAAAAGATTTACTGAAATCACTTAATATTTGTAATAGAATCTGATAAGATGTAGTAATTGACTTTACTATTAATCTCTCTGAGAGTAAGAATTATAAGAATGTTCTGATTATTGTGAACTAATTGAGCAAAGATGTAATATTAGAATCTTGTAATAAGATAAATACTGAATAAGTCTCTGAAGCTGTTATTATTATTATTATTATTATTATTATTCTTTCATTATACTCATATACAAGCGGAGCTTATGATGAGTCCTTGCGTGATGTTAAATACAGGTTAAGTGTTGATTATACAGGAGGAAATACAGGTGTTGAGATCACATCAAGATAACAAGAACATAGAAAAATACAAAGAAGTGACAATTAGATACATGCGATAATAACTTCTCAGCTCAGGAACATAGAGTGATTCATTGAAGTGATTTGTACATCTCTGTATTTATTAGAAACCTGAGGTGCTTGAGTTCTTGATTTAATGTATCCCCTGCGGGTTTCGAACCCACGCGCCTTGGTTTCCCACGCCAAGGCGCTACCAGGTGGCCGTATTAACCATTCGGCCACCGGGGCTCACTGAAGCTGTTCTACAGAGCTCATTCTATCAGATATATAAATTATCAAGATCTATAGTAATAGATTAAGATTATCAATTCATGAGCACTCTCTGAACAAGAATCTGTCAAGTTCTTAAGATTATACACTGTTTGTCAACTGTCTATTATCTCAAGACTGATGATATGTCAGAATGAATTATTCAAACTGTAAAGAATTATCTTTGTAAGATCTGTAATTATTTATAAGATAATTGATATGATCTTCTTCTACATATAGAGATTACTATTAACAGCTGAGATGCTATCTTAACAGATGTAAGCCTGTTCTTTCTTACACACAGTTATCACATAAGAGTATTGAATCTTATAGAAATCACACATTTCATATTAAATCTCTGCAGTTTAATTCAGATCACGGATAATATAGTAATAAAGCTTCAAAATATCTGTGACTGAGCAGAGGTCTTCATGATAACTGTGAAACAAGATCAAGAGAATCAAATTAATATTCATTAAGATCTCACTGAGCAATATAAGATAGAAGACTTAGTGTCATTGAATCTCAAGAATATACAGATCACATGTTCATCTCATACACTGAATTACTATCATATCAAGTATAAAGTGATAGAAGTTCTAGATAGTCATAACTACTATCTTGACACATTATCAGAGATTTATAATATCTTTTATATGAGCTTGCTTCACTGTGCTGTCATCAATTCATTCTCTTCTTAACTGATTTCTGACTGGCAGCTGGCAGGGATCATAGAAGAAGATAATGAACTTGAATGAGAGATTGAAGATATTCTTGATAAGAGACCTCACGGCCGCAGCTGACAATATCTTGTAAAATAAGTCAGCTATAATTGTCTGACCTGAACTCTGAGTTCTGCGTTATTCAAGACTGCAGCCCTTGACAGATGAGAACTACATATGATCAGAAAAGAAGGGGACTAATGTGACAGACTGCATCTGATCATTATATAAACTATTTCTTTACAGTTCATAGATTCTGCTGAAAGCTTCAATTCTCAGTCATTCTCAATTGCCAATTCTCAGCTGAAAAACCCATGAAATTCCTATTCTTCCACCCTGAAGCTCCACCGTGTATGCACTGTGTATATGTATAAATATTCACTCTAATTACTGATTCTCATACTTTCTCTTTCTTTTCATTCTTTAATGTTTTTCACTTTGATATATAAGATCTATAAATATTATACTGATCTATTCGACGTAGGCCTCTTATATATAATCTTATTTGAAAAATATAATAAGAGTAGATAGTAAGTCTCACTGAAATAGTATATGTAACATGATAAAACTGAAGTAGTGACTAGTCAGCAGCCTTATGTAGAGATAGTTATTTAAGAAGCTGTATAAGTAAGCTTAACTATCTTGCTTAAATAGTGAGCTTGTAAGCTACAGAGTTATTGCAACAATATCACAGATATAATACTTAGTATACTAAAAAGATTGTATAAGAAATGCAGTAACTCTTGTATATATTTCTATAGAAGAAAAATGAATTACTGTCTTCTTTAATGAGAAGTCAGCATTCAACTATTCTATATAGATAATGAGTGAATATCTCTCTTCTATTCTATAAGTGAGAATAGCTGAAGTGATATCTCAGCAGTGTCTCACTGTTATAAAAGAGTAATCTGCTAATCTTATATAGAAGTAGAATTATTATATTTATCAATTAATTCTTTCTCATGAAATTTAGACTGTGAATCTGAAGGCTTTGATACCGAACTATTTGCAATAGTGAAAGCTTTCAAACTCATTGAAATAAAATCTCATAAAAGAGAAAATAGTTTGAAAGAGGTATGAATATTCTCTGATAGTCAAGCTGATTTAAAAAGACTTAGAAATAATCAGATTCATAATAATTGAATGATTCTTCAACTGATTTTAAACTCTGTTTTGAAAATTCAAAAGAGAAGAATATCAAAACTGATAATTTAACTGCACTAAGTTCCTGCTTATATGAATATTCATGACAATGAATTGGCTGATTCAGCTGTAAAAAAGAGTTCAGAATTAAGCAGATCTATTCAAAGAACAGTGTCCTGATCTTTCATAAAGAGAAAGATAAAAGAATGTTATTCAAATAAGTGAAATGAAAGCTGGCAGAAACAAAAGAAGAGCATACATTATTCAAGATTTGAGATAAAATTAAAATGAAAATCTTGTTCAATTAAATGTAAAAAGAAAATACTCTCATCTATAATTCAGCTGACACTAGGACATGATTATTTCAAATCCTATATACAAAGATTTGATAATAGATTTGATTCAACAGAGTACTCATTCTGCAATGCAAATGAAAATTCTGAGCATATTGTAATGCATTATACATTATATAATAGTCTCAGATTCAGGTTGAAGAAGAAGTATAATTTAAATCAATTAAATATGAGGTTTTTATTCTCAACTGAGACAAGAATTAAATACTTAATAGACTTTCTATCAGAAACTCAAGCAGCTATAAGAAAATGACTGAATTCAGAAGTATCTGAATATGAAGAGATGAAAATTGATTAGATATAGTCTGTTAAAACAGCTATACACTATCTTTTAATAATTTTGTTTTATTATAGTCTCTTTTTACTGTACTTATTTGTTTCTGTTCTTTTCTATCAATCTATTTAATATGTCTATCTTTAAGACTATGTTCTCTTTTCCTCTGTCATGATATTTTCAAATGATTTTAAAGTATCAGAAGGTGTTGAAATACTGTAATTTATAAACAGTTTTTATATTCTGAGCTGGAAATTTGTGATTTTGCATATCTGAAATTAGTAAATGTATAATAGTTGACTTTATAGATATAGGAAAAACTCTGAGAACTAAAAGTTCTCAGGTAGATATCATAGTCTCTGACTGCATACATCTATAATTGAAGAATAATAATAATAATAATAATTGGATCTTTCTATATTATATCTGAATAATGTCATAGAGTGATTGAAAACTGATTTAAACAGTCTGTGAGATGAATAAAATCATCTGTATAAAAGTGATGAGCTGTGTGAAACTATAATAAGATCTTAGTATAACTGAGAATATGATAATACTCTCTTCTTTATTAGTATAGTTCTGATACTCTTAAGA
Organism: Blastomyces gilchristii SLH14081; assembly: GCF_000003855.2. Classification (NCBI taxonomy): domain Eukaryota; kingdom Fungi; phylum Ascomycota; class Eurotiomycetes; order Onygenales; family Ajellomycetaceae; genus Blastomyces; species Blastomyces gilchristii. Next base: position 2,269,576 of record NW_003101677.1, on the reverse strand, counting down.
TTATCAGATTAGAAATTATCTTTATTATATAGTAATAATTATCAACTGATTAACAGTGTGTATACTATACATAATATAAAGAAATAGATGAGTTTCTCTACTGACTGTGTAAATCTTCTCTTTCTTATCTCTGTTTAAATCAACTGTGTGATAAGTAATTTTCTTATATATTAATTAAAATGTGAAAAATGTAGTTCATAAGTGACTTATAAATCTCTTAATATATTTCATTCTGTATATAAAAGTCTCTACAAAAGTAATATGTTTTAAAGACAAAGCTAAAAGTGATGACAGAATTTTTCAAAAAGATTCTTCTCTCTTATAATACATTTTTCTCCTCTTTTCTCATCTGCAATAGTGAGTGTATGAGAGTATTATTCTTGAAAGACAATAAGAGGCTGATTCTGACATTTTTCTAGTGAGTAATAAACATCTTCATGATGTAGCTGCGGTCTTCATGACTGCTAAGAAAGCCAGATTGAAGATGATAGCAGTGATGAGCTGTGAGAGTATCACTCTCATTATCACATCTTCTTCTTCTCTGCATCTCTTACAGCCGCGGTGGTAGTAGCTGTGTCTTGTAGTGAGATGTTGTTCTTTCTACTGATCAGTTTCTCAGTGATCAGTTCTTTCTCTATCTCTCTACTGTCATTGAAATGCTGCTTCTCTCTTCATTTAACACAGTAATGTATTACTCTGCATGATTATTTAAAGAGAATCTCAAGAAGAGCTTGATTCTGAGAACAGCAGCTTAGAGAAGTTCAATTCATAGTTCTTCTTCTGTGACATATCTGAGCTCTGCTCAGAATGCTGCTGAGTTGAGTTTATAGAATTTCACTGTTTCTTTATCTTCTCTCTGTGAGAAGGCTCTGATACAGTCTCTGATCAGTATTATTACATGTCTGTGCTACACTAAGCAGCTGAAGAAAGAGAGAATTTTATATATCTGTCTCTTCTCTTACTTCTGTTATTTCTGTCATATCTGTAACAATAACTTCTATCTCTCTGCAAGTATTATCATATAAGAAGGTATTATATCAGTTCTGATAAGAAACTTAGATAGTCAAGTAGTACAGAGTAAGAGTCTCAGAGTCTCAAGTATTGACAGACTCTATCAAGACTGAGAAGATTTCTCTTACTTATCTGTAAAAGAAGATGAAAGTGTGAATCTCTGAGATAAAAAAACATCTTAGAATGACTAGACTGACTGTGCGACCGTGTCTGAGATCAGAATCAGAATATTTAATGATCTCATTATCAATTCGACTGGTCTCATTACACTGTTTCAACATTAGATAGTAGTCTCATACTGTCTCAATGAGACTTACTGTCTACTCTTATCACATTTTTCAAATGAGACAATGATTTCCACTTCTCAATTTAAATTATTTTTATTGCTTTGAATGCCTCTAAATCTCATTTGAGTATTATCAAAAAGCATTACTTTTTAAAAAATTAAAAATAGTCTAAAAAAACCTTAAAATGTCTAAAAATAGTAAATTTATGTCAAGAATGAGACTAAATGAAATCAAATAAGATCACTTTCTTATTTTTTCTAAGTCATGATCTCATTTTGAGATCTGATATATAGTCACTTTCCATGTTTTTTTAATGATTAGTCTCAGCGGGATTCATGCCAAGAAATATATGAGATCAGATCAAATGAAATCAAACGTGAAATTCATAATCTCAGCGGCCAGTCTAAGAATGACTGACTCTAAGAAGAAGTCAGTTAATATTATTATTAAAAGTATCACAGAGATCAATTACTAATTAAAGAGCATCTCACTTTTATTAAAGTAGATAATTGAGATACTTTATAAATTAATAAGTTAATACTTTATATATCTTTTATACTCTTCTATAGCATGGTCTTCTGCAGTAATGCAGTACTAACTTCTTAGTAAATAAAGATATTAGTACTGAAGACTTTCATAGTGAAGAATGAGTTTAATCAAAGTGTAATTACTAATAAGTAGACTCTGAGATTTCTCTTCTTACTTTTTCTACAGACTGTAACTCTATTAGAATAGCAGTAGTCTGTAGATTAATAATATTAATTTTTATTAATTTCAAATATTTCTTTCTTTTCTTATTAATCACTTCAGGAAGTTTATACTTTTATAGTCTTATTAAACTTCTAAAAACTCTTTGAGAGAAAATAGAAGAAGAGTACTACAGAGTGTATAGAACATTAGCTTATCATTATGAGATCATCTTTAAAAAATTCTTTGAAAAAAATAAGAAGTCTTAAGTAGTATTTCTTACTTAATATCTCTGATATGTAATAAGACAGTCTTTACTAGCTGTTTCATAGCTTGCAATCTCTTTCTCAGTATTTTTCAAATACTTAAGTAGTTCTTATAAATTCTCTAATAATGAATAATCTTCTTATTTAATAAGATATTGAAGCTTGCTGTAATATATTCACTTATTTCATATTTTCTTCATAAGATATTCAGTATCACTCTCTATCTTGATACTATCTGATTGAGATGACTTCATCTCAGAGTGTTACTTATAGAGCTTTAAATAGAAAATGTAAAAAATAGAATGAATTAATTTTAATTCTGAGATTAATTTCAACTTATATATCTGTATGTTTATCACTCTTATTACTGAGAAAGATTCTAGTTATCACTTACTGAGCTTCTTACACAGTCTTATTATCTTGATATTCTTTGTTAAAAGTAGTACTTAATTGTCTATTAAAAACTTCATTGAAAGATGTTTTCAATTATAGTATTCTGTCTACTACTTCTAAGTACAGTGAATACTTTTCACTATCTTTTTATAAATTTTATTCAAAAGTTTCAATCTTACTTTTACTTCTGATACTGAGAAGTACTCTGTTCTCTGTATCTGTTTGACATTCTGACTATCTATTCTTTTCTTTGAAATATTGTCTGTGATATTACTGAGTAATAAAGAATTATATTTATAATAAGTGTAGAAAGAAGATAACTTTAAGATTATATTCTTTATATTATTATATACAAATTCAGTGATCAGAAGATGTTTAAATCAGTCATTCTAATAATAGAAATAGAACACTTAAAGATGCTGTTCTAATGTCTGATATTAATATTCAGTCTGATTATCTATCTGAGAATGAAATACAGTGCTGAGTAGATGTCTTATTAGAAGATAATAGTATAAAGCTGATCAGTATTTACTGATGAAGAGAGATTCTTAATCTGTTATTAATGATTTCAGAGCACTATGATTATGAATGATAATATCTAAAAACAGATTAGTCAATTCAGAGGTTTTAATCTTTTTATAAGTAGAAATATATTTAATTATCTTTATAAAAAAAGTCAATAATGATTAAAATTAAGTTATATTCTTTATCTCTTATTAACTTCAGCAGATCAACTATGAAATTCATTGATAGATTCTATTATAAGTTCTTTAAAATAGACAGTAGTATTCACTTATTATATCACTTATATTATAGAATCTTTATTCTTTGATAGATATTATAAGTCTTAATATACTCTTTGATATCTACTCAGAGCTTGTCTTAAATATATTTATGTTTTAGAAGCTATTCAGTCTTCTCTAACTCAAAGTACTCAGTATAAGAATTATTATAATAAATTCTCAATAACTTCTAATATACTGCTCTACTATAAGAAACAAAGACTGAATTACTTAGTAGTAGAAGTTCATATTCTTCTAGTTATCAGTAACTTGATTTCTTAGCAGCACTGTTCTGCTCAGAGTCTATCTCTTTCAAGTTTAAATCAGATTCTTTCTTCTTTAGCTTCTGAATTTAAGCTGTAGTAAAGATATTTCTCTGCTGTAACTTATTAATGAATTCTAAAAGTACTCAGATTGAAAGATTGTAGATTGTTTCATTCTTTATTAATTCAATAATAGTAAGATATAATATAAGAAGCTTATGATCTTCAGTGTTAGTTCTCTGTGAGAACTCAGATTTTCTTTTATCTTCTATACTGAGTTATACAGCTGTCTTACTGACACTGTTTCTATATTTCAGAGAATCTTGACTCTCTACAGCCAGCTTCTTCTGCACGTGATGACAGGGATTCTTTTATAGAATTCTTCTTCTCATCAATAATATTTGTGGCGGGCTGCCCCAACATTTATATAGACTATTCCGTTACACTTCATAGATTCCTACCGATCCATTCTCGATCGCCGATCCTCGGCTGCTACAAACGCGTGTATATTCTTCTGAACGCGAATGTCCGATTCTCAGCCATTCTCGATCACCGATCCTCGGCTGCTATGAACGCGTGTATATTCTTCCACTCTGAAGCTCCACCGCATACATCACCACATACATGTATAAATATTCACTTCAATTACTGATTCTCATACTTTCTCTTTCTTTTCCTTCTTTATCATTTTTCTCTTTATTATATAAGACCTATATATTATACCGATCTATTCAGTGTAGGCCTCTTACACTAGAAAAACATTCATCATCTCCTCATTAGAAATAATTATTCATTGAGAGATATCCGAACATGTAACAATCTGTAAGAAAGAGAAACACAGTTAAGCAGATATCAAGTTCTCAGATAGAAGCTTGCTCATCAGTCACTCTGACCCTGTAATAAGATCTTACAAGAGAATGTCAGTGAAAGACCTGAGAGTTCTGACACCTCAAACATATGAGATATTCATATGATTACACTTTCACAGATATCACACATCTGATAATTAATATAACTATGTCTAACAGTAATATGAAAGAACTCTTGAATGCAAGCATAGACATGATATCACAGTGACTCTGAGTAATGTTGAAATTATAACAGCAACAGATAGCAGACATGTATATGACTCAATAACTTTAATATGAAGAGATTTAACAATTAACTCAACAAAGAACTTATACAATTTGAACATCTACAGAATTAAATACAAAAGCACTGAAAGAATGCTTAAATACTTCTGTATATTTCAATACTTTCAATCTTACTCTCTACTCATCATAGAGAATAAAAATACTCATGAAACTGAGTGTAGATGAAGATGCTATTGATTCATTAATTAATCAAGATTGATATATCAATGAATGATTGAAGAATTGTGTGAAACAGAAGTTTCATTCATGAATAAAAGTATGTGAACCAGTGGTGCAAATATCTGATACTATTATGAAATATCTTGATATTCTGTTCTGAGACACTGTCATATAACAGAAGATATTAGATTGATTACAGAGTATCTAATAGAGAAATACTTCTCTTACAACATTCATCTCTGACTTCAATATCAAGATCTTAGAAGCAGATGATCAATCTTGAGAGAATTGAATGAAGATTAGTATACTCAAGAAGATATTAACTTTCAAACTCTTACAGACTCTTATAAGTGTAGATAAAGACTCAACTTATGAAGGCTTCTGCACACAGCTTTAGACATTGAATGACTGTCTTATCAAGCTCAAGAGTATACAGAACAGTGATAGAAGATATTACGTTTATACACCTGTGCTGAGGAATAATTCAGTCACTTATACACCTGTGCTGAGAAACAACAACAATGATGCAGATGGTATGAACTGAGTAGACTTGAATATCTATGTATAAGCAAGAGTCTCTGCTGTTTAAACAGACTTCTGAGTTCCTGAGATCACTTCTGAAGAAGTCACTGATTGATGTCAATATGAAGTATGCATTAACTGTGATCAATCAGAACACATTGCTTTCAACTGTCAATTAATCTATATGCCTTCTCAATCAAGAGAAAGATCAGTGTCTGTCTGCATCAATCACATTGCAGTGAAGAAAGATTTGAAAGATAACTATGAGAATGTCTCAATGAAACAGAGAAAAGATTAGCTTCTGTTCAAATTCACAAACAGAAGCTTGAAGAGGTTACATAATAATGATTTGAAGAGAAAATAATAATAAATGTGATTCTTATATCTACTGTGATTGATAACATGTATAATATGAAAGCTATGATAGACAGCAGTCTATATTACTATACAATAATAAAATCTTCAGTTGTAAGACATTATAATCTTCAGTGTATCTTCTTATTAAAATCTCAACTCCTCACAGAATTTGATGATTCAAAAGATTTTTATACTTATTACATGATGAAACTAAATATAGATATGAGAGAACATTAACATGAAAATATCTATACATATGAAGTTAATAATCTTGATTATAATCTTATATTAGAACTTATCTGACTATCTGAACAAGGCATCTTATTGAATACTTGAAATAAAAGCTTGATATTGTCTAACAATGATAGAATTCATAAAGATGATATTCACACGACTATGAACCTTACACAGATCTCTGTCAATGCTTATGAAA
>NW_003101677.1:2245052-2263162 GCF_000003855.2 Blastomyces gilchristii SLH14081 | reverse complement strand
AATTGTCTGACTGATATTAAAAAGGCTCTAGAAAAGTTATTCTGTGTTACAATAACAGATTCTTGTATGAAACTTTCTCAATAATATCATGAATATCTAGATGTCTTCTGACAAGATAATAATGTTACAAATCTATCTCTCTTACAAGGTTCAGAAGTGAATCACAGTATCAAGTTAATAAAGAGAAATAGCAAGAACTCTGAATCACTATGAGACTCTCTTTATAACATGTTCTGAGATAAACTTCTTCTTCTTCAAAAGACACTCAATGATCTGTTAAATAAAGAATTTATATACATTAGCAACTCTTTCACTGCAGTCTCTATTCTCTTTACAAAGAAACCAGATGAAGAACTTCAGTTCTGTGTGAATTATTGAGAATTGAACAGATTAATAAAGAAGAACTATTATTCTTTATCTCTTATCAATGAAACTCTAGCTCACATCAGACAAGCTCAATAGTTTATAAAGTTAAATATCATTGCTATGTTTTATAAGATCTGTATTACTGAAGAAGATAAGTGACTTACAGCATTTCAAACACAATATAGTCTCTTTAAAGAAGTAGTCACACTCTTTGAACTGATTAACACTCTCAGTACATTTCAGAAGTATATCAACTGAGCACTCTGAGACTTTTCTAATGAATTTGTATCTGCATATCTTAATAACATTCTCATCTTCACTGATGAATTCAGGAAAGAATATCAAGAACATGTATGAAAGATATTATAATAACTACAGAAAACAGAACTGCTGATAGATATAGATAAGTATGATTTTAAGATTAAAAGTACAAAATATCTAGACTTTATCATAGAAGCTGATAAGAGAATCTGAATGAATTCTGAGAAGTTCTCTGCTATTCTTGAATGAGAGATCTCACACACTGTGAAAGATATATGAAGCATCATCAGATTTGCTACCTTCTATCAATGATTTATATGAAACTTCTCAGATATCATGAGATTACTTACAAAACTTACTAAGAAGAACTCAGTATTTCAATGATCAGTGAATGCTGAAGCTGCATTTACACAGATAAAGAAGATATTCATTAATACCTCTGTACTGATAATATTGAATTCTGATCACAAGACAGTTATTGAAGCTGATTTCTCTAATTATATCATAGAAGAAGTCATACTGCAATATAATGATGAAGATGTCTTATAATTATACATCTTCATATCTAAGAAACTGAGTTCTGCTGAATGCAATTATGAGATCTATAACAAGAAACTTCTCACAATTGTATACTGTCTAGAAGAATGAGACTTTAAACTTCAAAACATCTCTGAATTTGAGATAATGATAGATTATAAGAATCTCAAGTACTTTATAATAATCTGTAAACTCACTGAATAATAAATATGATGATCAGAGTTCTTAATCTGCTTTCATTTTATAATACACTACTGACCTGGCAGTCAGAACTCAATGACAGATGCTCTCTCATAATAAGAGTAAGATATGCCTTTCAATATAACAGACACCTGTTGAATAAACTGAGAGCATCAGCTCTTAGATCTGAAGATATTGATTAATCAAGATAGAACAACTCATGACAATATACACATTTCTCTGATTAGAACACTCTCTCTTCAAACTAATACTGATACTGATATTCTCACTTCTTCTATACTGAATGAACTGTGATATGCAGCAGCTCAGACTGATGAACTCCGTCAGACTCTCACTGAAGTAGTATGTCAAGAAGCACTCTGATTTCTCTCAGAACTACATATAAGAACTGATATCTCAGAATATTCAATTCATAATAATAATGATCTACAATTTCACAAACAATACTGAGTCTCTCACTTCAAACTCTTACACTCTTGCATAATGCAAGAGATGCATGATTTGTATATGACTGATCATTCAGACTGTGAATAACTATACTGAATAATCTCTCAAGAATTCTACTAATCTGAGATATTAAACAGCATCAGACATTTTGTCTGAAGCGGCAACTGTTATTCTTTCATCATCTCATGAAAGAACTGTAGAAAAGATCTGCTAAAATCACTTAATATCTCTAATAGAATCTGATAAGATGTGATAATTGACTTTGCTATCAATCTCTCTGAGAGTAAGAATTATAGAAACATTCTGATCATCATGAATTGATTGAGCAAAGATATAATATTAAAACCTTGTCATAAGATGAATACTGAACAAGTCATTGAAGCTTTTCTATAGAGCTCATTCTATCAGATGCATGAATTGCTGAGATCTATAGTCTTAAATTAAGATCATTAATTTATAAGCACTCTCTGAACAAGAATCTGTCAAGTTCTCAAGATTATATACTGTTTATTAACTATCTATCACTCTGAGACTGATAATATATCAGAATAAATAATTCAGACTGTGAAGAATTATCTTTATAAGTTCTGTAATTACTTATAAACTAATTGACATAATCTTCTTCTATATAGAGAGATCACTATCAACAGTTAAGATGCTATGTTAACAGATATAAGTCTGTTCTTTCTTATACACATATATCACATGAAAGTTTTAAATCTTCTAGAGATTACACAGTTCACACTGAATCTCTGCAGTCTGATTCAGATCACTGATAATATAGTAATAAAGCTTTAAGATATCTGTAACTAAGCAGAGATCTTCATGACAATTATGAAATAAGATTAAGAAGATTAAATCAACATCTGATGAGATTTCACAGAGCAGTATAAGATAGAAGATCTTGTATGATTTAATCTCAAGAATATATAAATCACATGTTTATCTTATACACTAGATTACTATTATATCAGGTATAAAGTGATAGAAGTTCTAGATAGTTACAACTATCATCTTAACATATTATCAGAGATTCATGATGTCTTTTATACAAGCTTGCTTCATCATACTGTCACTGATCTGTTCTCTTCTCAACTGACTTCTAACTGACAGCTGTCAGAGATTATAGAAGAAGATAATGAGCTTGAGTGAGAGATTGAAGATATTCTCATTGAGAGATCACACAGCTGTAATTAATAATACCTTGTGAAATGAGTTGACTATGATCAACTGACCTGAACTCTGAGTTCTGTGTTATCTGAAATGGCGACTCTTGACTGATAAAAACTGCTTCTGAAAAGAGGGAACTAATGTAGCAGGCTGTGCCTGATCAATTATATAGACTATTCTGTTACACTTTATAGATTTCTACTGCTTCATTCTTAATTGTCAATTCTCAGCTGCTACAAACGCGTGTATATTCTTCTGAATACATATGCTCTGATTCTCAGCCATTCTCAATCACTGATTCCCAGCTGCTATGAACGCGTGTATATTCTTCCACTTCAAAGCTCCACTGCGTACACTATCACATACGCGTATAAATATTCACTTCAATCACTGATTCTTGTACTTTCTCTTTCTTTTCCTTCTTTAATGTTTTTCTCTTTGTTATATAAGATCTATATATTATACTGATCTATTTGATGTAGGCCTCTTACAATATTATAATTGAGTTATTTAAATAGTGTATTAATGAAGTGAAGCTGATCTGAACAGTATTAAATATAGAAACTATACTCTGCAAGCAGCTTCACTTATCTGACTTGATGTTCTGTTAAGCTCTTTATTGTCAAGAAGTAATACAGATTTGTTTAATCAGTGAGAACTTACACTGAGTACCTACTACTCTGAAGATAATGTTATCAGATCTTAAAGAATTTGACAGTTACTAATATTTTTTAATCATGAGTATTAGATCTTCTCTACATAAGTGATAACTTCTTGAAGAAGAAGATCACTAATCTGTATTTACAGTATCTTATAGACTCTATGAAAAAATCTTCTCTCATAGACATTTCATTACCTGTATTCTCAGAAATTATTATTTCTCAATTCTTTGAATATTGAAAGATCTCTGATATCAACTGTGAAAAGATTCTATAGATTTCATTCTCACATACATCAGTCTTACACTGACTGAGTAGATTAGAGTTAAAGTGATTCAGTATTGTAATATCTGTAAAAGCTTGTTTCAATTCTGCAAATACTCATGCAGTGTCTTGAATGAGAATAAACAGTTCTATTTTTCTTTCTTTAACACTTCTCTTTAACAGATCTGTAAGAGAGACAGTAATCTGTGAATATGTATAGATGAATTATCTATAGAAATTCACAAATTCTAAAAACATCTGCATCTCATAATATATCTATGACATCAGCCAGTTCTCAATGACAGAGACTCAGCTTCTGTTCATTGAAATGTCATTAATCTTAATAATATAATCTAAGAAATTAATTGCCTGCATATAAAACAAGCATTTTTTAGTGTTTATATAGAGTTAATACTGTCTTAAGTGACTCAATACTTTCTGAATATGAGTACCATGTTCTTCTTTCATTTTTGAGAAGATTAGAATGTTGTCTAAGTATACTATATAGAAGATGTTGACAAGGCCTCACAGTGTCTCATTTATATAAACCTGAAAGATGACTAAAGCATTACAAAGATCAAAAGATAAAACAAGATATTTAAAATTACTATACTTAGTATCAAAAGTTATTTTTCAAACATCATCTTTATTAACTCTGATTCTATGATAGATATTTTGTATATCAATCTTCAAGAATATATTTATTTCAAATAATCAATTAATCATCTTATTAATTAATAGTAATGAATAGTGATTCTTAATCATCATCTTATTAATTCCTCTGTAGTCTACATATTAACATAGTCTACTATTCTTCTTGAGTATATATAGTATGAATACCTCTGCTGAACTCTTTAATAAGTATATTCAGTTCTTTAATTGCACTTTCTCAAGATATTTACACAGAACATTCAATTTCTTTACTGAGAAGTTGTAAAGAGATCTGTACAGTGCTATTACATCATCTTTAAGATAGATCTTATATTTCATCTTGATATCAGAAAGCTTCACTGCTTGTCTTTCTGAAAAGATATTCTTATAATCTGTAAAGAGATATTATATTCATTCAGATTTAATAACAGATACTGCTGTAAATCTTGCAGTGAGAGTGATGACTTTCTTATCTATTTTCAAGTCTCAGTCATCTGCTATATAGTATATTAACTCTATCTTTTTCTCAAGGTTCTTCTGATGCAACTCTTCAGATTTCTCTATCAGTGTCTCTTCATCAGTGAGACAGTATCATCATATTGAAGTGACTCAGTTAATGAGAGAATTGTTTTCTCTCAATTATACAAGATCTAAAATCACATTCTCATCTATGATATTAATAGCATGGAGGAGCAGACTGCTCTTCTTAAAGATTTCTTCTAAGTCAGTGATCACACACTTCACTTAAATTATGTCACAACAGTTATATTTCATTTCATCAGTAAATTTCACATAATCTGACAGCTCTATCTTCTTTCAACTCTTCATTAAAGATAAGAAATAGAATATAAAGTTAGTATTCATCTCAGAGTTAAGTAGACATTTCACTGATATCTTCTCATTCAAAGTATTCATTATGATTGTAATATGAACTCAGAGATATGAGAATTATCAATTCTTTATTTCTTTCTCTTCTTTATCTTCTATGAATACATTTGTCAGAAGAGAAGATAACTTTAAGAAGATATCTTCTCAGTTTCTTCTCTTCTACAGCTTCTTATACTTACTAGTATAGTGATCATCAGCTCTGTAGTTAAAGCAAAGATCTTTATTAAATCTTGTTTAATATTTTTTTACAGTGAGTGAAGAATTGAAATACTTAAAATTCTTCTTTGTATTCTCTGTACTAAAGCTGTTACAGTGCTGTTTAGTTTCTATTATTAATTACTTATAAGAGATCTTATTAATCTTTTTCTCAGAATATTGATTATTCAAGTAGAGTTAGAAAGTCAAGTTAATAAGTATTGTATAATTAATTGATAAACTCTGATACTATGATATCATTGTCTGTATCTTATGAGTCAGCTTTGTAAGATAAAGCTGTGTTTTTAATTGAGTTAAATTATCAGTTAATTTCTCTTAATATTCTTCAAATCTTATATTGAAATCAGTATAATTCTTATTATTTTATTAATACAATGAGTTGAATCACTGTACTACTATAAAGCTGCAGTTATAGTGATCTTCAATCTGGTTCAGTAGAAAGTCTTTAAATTCTTCTTAAGTTATAATAGTATTGATATACTCAAGCTCTTTCTTCTTAATAACTCAAGTAGTTACAGAGATGCCTTCAAGAAGGTTGACAGTCTATATTACTCATATCTTATGAGTATTAAACTGACTCAGATTAAGGTAGAATTTTCATTCAAGAGTACAGATAAAGCTGTGAAATTCAGATAATATATTTCTCTTATAATTCAGAGAATCTCTGATCTTAATCTCTCTATCTCTATAATAGATATAGAAGTGTAAAGACTGTGACAGTGATAGAGTAGTTAAAGATATCATGTTAAAATGTACAGTAGATTCAGAAATCTCAGATTTCTACTAAGATAAAGATGTTCACACTCTAGAGAATAGTGTGAAGTTTTCTTCATAGAATGAAATCAGATCAGTTTCAGCACAGATGTATATGATTATATCAGTCTGTTAATAAAGCTTGACTGATTCAAACTTATAATCAGATCAAGTGATTTGAATTGTAATATAACAGAACTGAAGTAGTGACTAGTCAGTGACATTATATAGAAGTTGTTATTTAAGAAGTTATATAAGTGAACTTGACTATCTTGCTTAATTAGTGAGCTCATGAACTACAGAGTTATTATAAGAATATCACAGATATGATATTTAGCATACTAAGAAGATTGTATAAGAAATACAGTCACTCTTATATATATTTCTGAAGAAGAAAAACAAATTACTGACTTCTTTAATGAGAAGTCAGTATCTAGCTATTCAATATAGATAATGAGCAGATATTTCTCTTGTATTCTATGAGTGAGAATAGCTGAAGTGATACCTCAGCAGTGTCTCACTATTATGAAAGAGTAATCTGCTGACCTTGTATAGAAGTGAGGTTCTTATATTCATCAATTAAATCTTTCTTTATTATATCTGAATGATGTCATAGAGTGGTTGAAAACCAGTTTAAACAGTCTGCGGGATGAATGGAATCATTCGCATGAAAGTGATGAGCGGTGTGGAACCGTAACAGAGCCTTGACGCGGCCGGAGGCGTGACAGTATGAGACTACTATCTAATCTTAAAACTGTGTAATGAAATCAGTTAAATTGATAATAAGACTATCAAATATTCTGATTCTGATCTCAGACATGATTACACAGTCAGTCTAGACACTGTCACTAAACTGTAAATCTTAATATAATGATGAATAAGCTGTGAAATCATCATAAACAAGTTATAAACAGAAAAAAATTATTATTATATTAATAATGTTACTGATTTCTATCTATATAATTATTAACTCTAAAAAACATTTTATTCACGGAAATTGTTCTCTATTGAAAATCTATTATATCTGTATTTAATTTCTTCTGAATTTTCTGAATTATCTCTTTCTTATTATCATTATTTTCTATTATATTCATATCAGTATTAATATTTATTTCTGTGAAGTTATAAATTGATGTTGAAGTTCTTAAAGAATTAGTGTCAATGACTATTCACTGTTTAAAAGAAAAAGTTTCAGAGAGATTATTAGAAGTAATATATTTATTTATTCATATTATTATTAACTTCTATATAAATCTGATAATAATTACACTGATTTTACCTTACTTTTTCACTGAGAACATTGAGAGTTTCAGAGCTGCTTATAGTTAGAGAATTAACTAAAGTTACAATATTGAAGAGAAAGAAAGAGAGAAGATTAGTAATAGTAGTAAAGATGTTAGTATTAGTATCAGTATCAGCATCAGTATGAGTAGTAAAGATAGAAAGAGAATTATCACTATTATTAAATTTCTTATTATACTTTTATCAGTAATCAGTAAATCTCTTAAATTACTTCAATGTTTTATATATTTTAATAGTAATATTTAATGCATTCTGCTTAACATTATGTATAATATTTATGAGATTTATATGAAAGATGTAAAGCTTACTTAATTAAAAGATGACTGGCTTATGAGAAGTTCTATAATGAAAGGATTAGTAGGCCGGATCACGTGACCCAACACCCTCACTCATCAGAGTAACTATACACGATGCTATACACAAAATTCATCTTCAAATCAAGTACAGGTATACAAAATGACTGGAAAATATATAGTAATGAAAAACCAGTCATGAGATTCATTATTTTTTATCCCTCTATTTCTCTATCTCTTTTATCTTAATATTCTCCTTTCAACATGTATATTTTATTATTTTAAGTAATTTAGTAAGTGTATCTGCTATGTTCTCAGCAGATAAAATGTATCAGATAAGTATCTCATTCTTACAGATAAGATTATGAAGAATGTAAAAACAGATTTTTATATACTTTAAGTGGCATGAAATTGCTTCAGAGGAGAATAGCTCTATGATAGACTTATTATTAATATAAATTGTATAAGTGAGATTATTGACTGTGATGAGAATAAAGTAATTATCAGCCTTCAGATTATTAAGATGAAATGAAATGAATTCAGCATCTTGTAGAAGCTCGCAAAGACAGACAAGCTCATACGCAGTCTCAGAGAATGCAATATATTCAGCCTCTGTTAATAATTTAAAGACCTCAGTTTGCTGACAGCTTTATCATACAACAGAGTTATCTGTTATATAGATGATATAATCAGTGATTGAACAGAATTCTGAATCTCTACCAGATCAATTAGTGTTTGTATATATTACAGATTCAATATCAGCATCTCTGTAATAGATTATATCTTCATTAATTGAACTCTGTAGATATCAGAGTGTATGTTTGAATACGGCTCAGTTCTTTGATATAGATTGAAAGCTGAATTACTCAAGAACATCTATGATGAAGCTTATATCAGAATATACAGACTATGTTCACTGATTAAAAATCAATTTTCTTCATTCAACGTTGAGAAAGTTGATCATGAGAAGATATCTCTCTGAAGAGAAAAGCTTGAATCTCTCATAGACTTGCAAATAAGTGAACTATCTAAAAAGAGAGAATATGAACAGCATTTGAAGAAGGTCTCTACAATCAATATAAAAGACTCTATTCTTATTTACTCAGATGGCTCAAAAAATGAGAATCTGAACATATTCAAGATTTGAAACTAAACCCAAGTGAAAATCTTATTTAATTAAATGTAAAAAGAAAATATACTCATCTATAATTCAGCTGAAACTAGGACATGATTATTTAAAATCCTATATACAAAGATTTGATGATAGATTTGTTTCAACAGAATACTCATTCTGTAATGCAAATGAAAATCCTCAGTATATTGTAATGCATTGTGCATTATACAATAGTCTCAGAGCCAGATTGAACAAGAAGTATGATTTAAATTGATTAAATGTGAGGTTCTGATTCTCAACTGAGATAGGAATTAAATACTTAATAGACTTTCTATCAGGGTCTCAAGCAGCTACAAGAAAATGACTGAATTCAGAAATATCTGAATATTAAGAGGTGGAAATTGATTAGATATAGTCTGTTAAAACAGCTATATACAATCTGTTAATGATTTTATTTGTTATAGTCTCTCTTTACTTTACTTTTTCTTTTCTGTTCTTTTCTATCTATCTATTTAATGTGTCTATCTTTAAAACTATGTTCTCTTTTCTTTTGCCATGACATTATCAAATGGTTTCAAAGTATCAGAAGGTGTTAAAATACTGCAATTTTTAAACAGTTTTTATATTCTGAGCTTAAATTTTCTGATTTTGCATATGTGAAATTGGTAAATGTATAATAGTTGACTCTATAGATATAGGAAAAACTCCGAGAACTAAAAGTTCTCAGATAGATGTTATACTCTCTGACTGCATACATCTATAATTAAAGAATAATAATAATAATTCTCTTCTCTCTAATCAATATAGCTTTGAAAAAGCTGACTGAAAAGCAGTTGAAGAAAGTATAAAACTGCTGAAATCTGAAAAGCAGAGTGAGCTCTATTGAAATCAGAGTTAACATATCAAATAAAATGCTTAAGACTAGAGTCAAACTGGTTACAGCTATTCTTCAACCAAGTATTAGAGAAAATATTTCAAAGATAAAGTCTTTTAAGTATTTCAACCTGTGATAAAATTAGAATATCATTTCTACAAGAAAACAATTGATCACTGCTAAGAGAGATTGAAAGAATAACTTAATATCTGATAAAGAGTTCAAAGCTATTAGAACTGAATATTTTTCAGACATTAAAAGAGCTAAGACAGACTGCTGAAACAAATTTCTTAAGAAAGTATAAGAGAAAAAAGCTTCTAAAGCCTTCAACTATACTAAAACAAGAAGTGTAGCAAAACTTTCAATATTAGAATATAAGTTTCAGAATAAATCATATACAGCTAACTCTTTTAAGAAAAAAATGTCAAGCTTTTATAAGAATTCTCTTTCAAAACTCATTAGATTCAGAAGAAGAGAATATGTTATTTCATGAATATAGTGATGAAAATAGCTGAGAATTATCTGAGCTTACACATGATAAACTAGAGTTAGCTACTTTTTCAACTTCAATTAAAACTGCTGCAGAGCCTGATTTCATCAATGTCTTAATTATTTAAAATACATATTTCTACTTGAAGAATGAATATTTTGAGCTCTTTTTCAATCTCTTAAAAAATGATTATCATTCAGAATGCTGGAGAGAAGCTACTGAAGTAATCCTTACAAAATCTAATAGAAAAGCTTCAATTTCTAAGTCATATAGAGTAATATCTCTGTTGAACTGTTTAAGCAAAATTCTAGAAAAGATAATAGCTACTAGATTATCTTTTATGAGCTCTATTAGTGATTCTCTTCTATTTAATGAATAAATGAGAGATAGAAAACAATGTTCTACAATTGATACTGTTCTCTCAGTTATTCATGATATTCAAGTAGCAAAGCATGAAGACCTGGTCTCAACTGCAGTTTTTATTGATATAAAAGATGCATTTAATCATGTTTCAAAGTCTAAGATAATTCAAACTTTGAAGATGTTAAAACTGTCAGTTTCTCTAATAAAATGAGTTAATTATTTCATATCTAAAAGAATTATACAACTATTCTTTGATGAAAGAAAACAAGATAACACTGAGATAACAATAGAAATATCACAAGAATCTTCAATCTTACCTGTTTTATTTACAATATACACTGCATGTCTATTCAAGAATAGGGAGATGAAAATAGTGAGATCTTCAAGTTATGTAGATGATATTGATCTACTCTACAGTTCAAAGACAATTAAAGAGAATTTAGAAGTGATTGAGAAAGCAGTAAAGAAAATCTTTGGTAGAGCAGATATCAATCTAATTCAATTTAATATAAATAAAACTGAGTTAAATCACTTTTTTTCCAGGTTTAATGAGAAAGAACTAAGTCTAAATCTTTTAAATAAAGAGATAAAACCCAGTTTAAATGTCAAATGACTAGAAGTATGATTAAACTCCAAGTTGAATTTGAAGTATCATATTCAACAAAGAATTATCAAGACAGAGAGACTACTGAATAGTATAATCAGACTATCAAATACTGAGAGAGGTCTATTCTTTCAGGCTATGAGACAGTTATACATACCCTGTATTATCTCAGTAGCTGGTTATTAAGTTCAAGTTTGATGAAACAATCAAGATAACTTCACTGAACTCTTTCAAAGTCTATAAAACAGAGCTTTGAGAAGAATTCTGAGAGCATTTAAATCATCTTCTATTAAAGCAATGAAAATTGAAGCTTCAATTTCATCTCCTGCTATTTGATTTGAAAAGGCCTGTATGAACTATGCTCTGAGAGTCATGAAGATGAGCTCAAATCATATAATCAGAGAAAGAGTCTCTTCTTCATTTTCATCAGTTAACTCAGGAAATGAACTGGATTGAAATAGATTTCTTGATTGAAATGAGAATAATACTTTAAAGAAGATACTCTCTCAACTGTATAGACTATGTTCACTTATTAAGAATCAATTTTCTTCATTAAATATTAAGAAAATTGATCATGAGAAGATATCTCTCTGAAAAGAAAAGCTGAAATCCCTTATAGACTTACAAATAAATGAACTATCTAAAGAGAGAGAATATGAACAGTATTTAAAGAAGATCTCTACAATCAATATAAAAGACTCTATTCTGATTTACTCAGATGACTCAAAAAATGAGAATTTGAATAGATTAGACACAGACATTGCTTATACTAAAGATAATATCAATTTTATCTCAGATTTCTGAAATTTAGACTGTGAATCTGAAGTCTTTGATGCTGAACTATTTGTATTAGTGAAAGCTTTCAAACTCATTGAAATAAAATCTTATAAAACAGGAAATAGTTTGAAAGAGGCATGAATATTCTCTGATAGTCAAGCTGCTTTAAAAAGACTTAGAAATAGTCAGATTCATAATAATCAAATGAATCTTGAACTGATTTTAAACCCTTTTTTGAAAATTCAAAAAGAGAAGAACATTAAAACTGATAATTCATCTACATTGAGTTCCTGCTCATATGAATGTTCATGACAATGAATTGGCTGATTCAGCTGTAAAAAAGGGTTCAGAATTAAGCAGATCTATTCAAAAAACAGTGTTCTGATCTTTCATAAAGAGAAAGATAAAAGAATCTTGTTTATACAAGTGAAATGAAAGCTGACAGAAACAAAAGAAGAGTATATATTATTCAAGATGTGAGACAAAACCCAAGTGAAAATTTTATTCAATTAAATGTAAAAAGAAAATATTCTCATCTATAATTCAGCTGAAACTAGAACATGGTTATTTCAAATTCTATATACAAAGATTTGATGATAGATTTGATTCAACAGAGTACTCATTCTGCAATGTAAATAAAAATCATGAGTATATTGTAATACATTGTGCATTATACAATAGTCTCAGAGTCAGATTAAAGAAGAAGTATGATTTAAATCAATTAAATATGAGGTTCTTATTCTCAACTGAGACAGGAATTAAATACTTAATAGACTTTCTATCAGAAGCTCAAGCAGCTATAAGAAAATGACTGAATTCAGAAGTATCTGAATATGAAGAGACAGAAATTGATTAGATATAGTCTGTTAAAACAGCTATACACTCTCTTTTAATAATTTTATTTTGTTATAGTCTCTCTTTACTGTACTTGTTTCTTTCTGTTCTTTTCTATCTATCTATTTAATGTGTCTATCTTTAAGACTATGTTCTCTTTTCCTTTGTCATGTTATTTTCAAATGATTTCAAAGTATCAGAAGGTGTTGAAATACTGCAATTTATAAACAGTTTTCATATTCTGAGCTGGAATTTTCTGATTTTGTATATCTGAAATTGATAAATGTATAATAGTTGACGCTATAGATATTTCGAAAATCTCTGAGAACTGAAGGTTCTCAGGTAGATGTTATAGTCTCTGACTGCATACATCTATAATTGAAGAATAATAATAATAATAATAAAGAACAGACTTATACCTGTTAAGACAGTATCTCAGTCATTGATAGTGATCTCTGTGTGTAGAAGAAGATTATATCAATCATCTTATAAGTGATTACAGTACTTATAAAGATAATTCTTTACAGTCTGAATTATCTATTCTAATGTATCATCAGTCTCAGAGTGATAGACAGTTGACAAACAGTGTATAATCTTGAGAACTTGACAGATTCATATTCAGAGAGTACTTATAAATTGACAGCTCTAATCTAATACTATAGATCTCAGTAATTTATATATCTGATAGAATAGACTCTGTAGAAAGACTTCAGTGACTTATTCAGCATTCATCTTATTACAAGATTTCAATATTATATATTCACTTAATCAGTTTATAATGATCAGAATATTTCTACAACTCTTACTCTCAGAGAGATCAATAGTGAAGTCAATTATCATATCTTATCAGATTTTATCACATATATTAAGTGATTTCAGCAGATCTTTTCTACAATTCTTTTATAAAGTAATAGAGAAACAATAATTGCAGTTTCAGACAAAATGTCTGATACTGTTTAATATCTCAGATCAGTAGAATTATTAAGAGATTATTTAATATAGTTGTTTACAACTCAAATGATTAGTTATATACAAATCATGTATCTCTTACATTATTCAGATTCATAAAGGTTCAGACTGAGAGACTCAACATTATTCACAGAATTACAGAGTATTATTATTATTAATTGAATGTTCTGAGATATCAGTCTTTATACATAGTTCTGAAGAGCATTAAGATGCTTCTTATTATACTGCTTCAGTGAGAGTATTAAGCTGTTTATTAGCTCAGACTATTATATATCACAGATAATTCAGTGTGAAAGAAGTTAAGATATTAATATCAGTGTCAGTAACAGTTCAGACAGAAAGTGTTCTAATCAGAGAAGTATATATAGTGTTATAAGTTGTTATATCTTAATTAACTAATATCTTCAGATTTAAGAGTCAGTATTCTCAGTTCATTTAATGAGTGTTTATTATATTAGAAGACATATCTTATTCTTATTATAACAGAGTAACTATCATTGAGTTCTAGCTGCTGAGATAATAGTGTATAGTGAAATAAAAACAGCTTAATAGCTCAGATTATTACATCTGATGTTCAGTAAGTTTATAAATAATTATAAAATGCTTGAGATTCTTATAATCTGTGATTATCTCAAACTTGGAGATACTTCAGAGTTCAGAGTCTCATTCTTCTAGATAGTGTATAATTGTAGAAGTTTCTTATCATAGATCTTGTAATTGCATTCAGCAGGACTCAGTTTCTTAGCCCTGATGCTGAATGGTTAACGCGGCCACCTGGTAGTGCCTTGGTGTGAGAACCTAAGACACATGGGTTTGAAATCCGCAGGGGATACATTAAATTCAGAGCTTAAGCACCTCAGGTTTCTATAAATA
The DNA here is from genome assembly GCF_000003855.2 of Blastomyces gilchristii SLH14081. Classification (NCBI taxonomy): domain Eukaryota; kingdom Fungi; phylum Ascomycota; class Eurotiomycetes; order Onygenales; family Ajellomycetaceae; genus Blastomyces; species Blastomyces gilchristii. The sequence goes on along the minus strand of NW_003101677.1, from coordinate 2,248,256 downwards.
CAGAGATATACAAATTGCTGCAATGAAATTACTCTATGTTTCTGAGCTGGGAAGTTATTATCACATGTATCTAATTATCACTTCTTTGTATTTTCCTATGTTCTTATTATCTTGGTGTGATCTCAACACCTGTATTTCCTCCTGTATAATCAACACTTGATCTGTATTTAACATCATGCAAGAACTTATTATAAGGTCCGCTTGCATAGGAGTATAATAAAAGAATAATAATAATAATAATAATAATAATAACTCAGTTTCTTAGACATGAAGATGTATAATTATAAGATATTTGTGTTATTATATTGTAATATAGCTTCTTCTATAATATAGTCAGAGAAATCTGCTTTAATAACTGTCTTATAATCAGAATCAAATGTTATCAGTAAAGAAGTATTAATAAATCTCTTCTTCATCTGTATAAATACAGCTTTAGTGTCTGCTGATTACTGAAATACTGAATTCTTCTTAATATTATTATTATTATTATTATTCTTCAATTATAGACGTATGCAGTCAGAGACTATGATATCTACCTGAGAACCTTTAGTTCTCAGGGTTTTTCCTATATCTATAGAGTCAACTATTATACATTTATCAATTTCAGATATGCAAAATCAGAAAATTCCAGCCCAGAATACAAAAACTGTTTACAAATTGCAGTATTTCAACACCTTCTGATACTTTGAAATCATTTGAAAATATCATGACAAAGGAAAAGAGAACATAGTCTTAAAGACAGACACATTAAATAGATAGATAGAAAAGAACAGAAAGAAACAAGTACAGTAAAGAGAGACTATAACAAAATAAAAATTATTAAAAGATAGTGTATAGCTGTTTTAACAGACTATATCTAATCAATTTCCACCTTTTCATATTCAGATACTTCTGAATTCAGCCATTTTCTTATAGCTGCTTGAGTTTCTGATAGAAAGTCTATTAAGTATTTAATTCCTGTCTCAGTTGAGAATAAGAATCTCATATTTAATTGATTTAAATCATACTTCTTCTTTAATCTGACTCTGAGGCTATTGTATAATGCACAATGTATTACAATATACTCAGGATTTTCATTCGCATTGCAGAATGAGCACTCTGTTGAATCAAATCTATCATCAAATCTTTGTATATAGGATTTGAAATAACCATGTCCTAGTTTTAGCTGAATTATGGATGAGAATATTTTCTTTTTACATTTAATTGAACAAGATTTCCACTTTGGTTTTGTCTCAAATCTTGAATAATGTATGCTCTTCTTTTGTTTCTGCCAGCTTTCATTCCACTTGTTTAAACAAGATTCTTTTATCTTTCTCTTTATGAAAGATCAGGACACTGTTTTTTGAATAGATCTGCTTAATTCTGAACCCTTTTTTGCAGCTGAATCAGCCAAATCATTGCCATGAATATTCATATGAGCAGGAACCCAATGTAGATGAATAATTCTTCTTAATAAGTTCTGTAAGTGATTTCATAATATCTGAGAAGTTTCATATAAATTGCTGATAGAAGTTAGTAAATTCAATGACGCTTTATACATATTTCACAGTATATGAAGCTTCTCATTCAAGAACAGCAAATGCCTTCTCAGAATTCATTTGAATTCTCTTATCAGCTTCTATAATAAAATCTAGATATTTTATACTCTTAACTTTAAAATTATATTTGTTTATATCTATTGATAGTTCTGTCTTTTATAATCATTGTAATACTCTCCGTACATGTTCTTGATATTTTCTTCTGAATCTGTTAGTGAAGATGAGAATGTTATCTAGCTATATAAATACAAACTTATTAAGAAAATCTCAGAGTGCTCAGTTAATATACTTCTGAAATATACTGAGAGTATTAGCTAGTTCAAAGAGTGTGACTACTTATTCAAAGAGATTATAATATGTTTGAAATACTGTAAGCTATTCATCTTTTTCAGTGATACAAATCTTATGAAATACAGTAATAATATCTAACTTTGTAAATCATTGACCTCATCTGATATATGTTAGGGTTTTATTGATAAGAGATAAGAGATAATACTCTTTCTTTATCAATCTATTCAGAGCTTAATAGTTCATACAGAATCAGAGTTCTTCATTTGATTTCTTTCATAAAGAGAATAAAAGCTGCAGTGAAAGAGTTACTAATATATATGAATTTCTTATTCAACAGATCATTGAGTGTCTTGTGAAGAAGAAGAAGTTCATCTTGAGACATATTATAAATAGAGTCTCATGATAACTTAGAGTTCTTATTATTCTTCTTTTCTAACTTAATACTGTGATTCACTTCTGAGTCTTGTAAAGAGAGTGTATTTATAATATTATCTTATTGAAAGATATCTAGGTATTTATGATATTATTAAGAGAGTTTTATGTGAGAATCTGTTATTGTAGTATGAAATAACTTCTCTAAAGCTTTCTTGATATCATTCAGACTGATAAAATAGATTAATATATAATTCTGCTATCAGTGACTTTGTCAGTGATCTCATCAATAACTTCTTTTTCAGAGTATTTTATAAGTGTTGACAGAGATCTGTGTAAGATTCATAGTCTTATAAAATATCATCTTCATGAATTCTATTATTGCTACAGAATATTAAACTTCTGTTTTAAAGCATTAATAAGATATCTTGTTCAGATAGCTAGGCAAGTTCTATTATAAGATTATAGTTGAGATTATTAACTTCATATACATAGACATCTTCATGTTAAATATTCTTCAATATCTATGTTTAGTTGCATTATATAACAGATGTAAAATGTCTTTTGAATTATTAAATTCTGTAAGAAGTTAAGGTTTTTAATAAGAGAAGACACTGAAGATTATAATATTTTATAACTGAAGATTTAATCATTGCATAATGACATAGACTCCTGTCTATTATAACTTTCATATTATACATGTTATTTATCACAGTAGATACAAGAATTATATTCATTGTCATTTTCTCTTAAATTATCATCATCTGATCTCTTCAACTCTTGCTTATGCTTTAAACTGTATTAATGCTCCACTACCCTTCGCAGTCACTAATCATTAACTCACGCAACCCTTGAAATTACAAACAATACAGCCCAACATCGCGTCCGCACTGAGGCTGTTTGAACTAATGCAGGGTTTTGACGCTAAGCGCTATAACGCAACGTCAAAGCCAACAACTCCGAAGCCAGCCGCGCTAGCATGCCCAGATTTTTGGTGATGCAA